>NC_141321.1:20336508-20691406 GCF_037954235.1 Aulostomus chinensis
TAAGCTGAGTGTCAGGACACTACTGCTGTAAAACAACTGATTTTCTAAAGGGAGTCTGGATTAGAGGAATGACTTGCAGAATCTGAACAAAAAGATGCATTGGAGCTGTTGTGGCCCACACACTTAAGTTCACAAGAGCAGGACAAATGACCATAGCTTAGCTTAGCGTATACCCACTGGAGATTGAAGTCTTCAGTAACCTTAGAGGAGATATTTTACTTTGCTCAAAGATTGCTCCTCTTCCACTCTCCCATCTCCTCTGTGGTCTTTCCTACACAATCTAACTTAACACTGTAATTAGCTGACTCAAGGGAAATGGGTAATATGAGGCTTTGCACTCAGGCAAAGCTATTAAGCTCTGGTATAGTTCAGTAAGCCCATTAATCACCAAGAATCTGATAATATCAATTATTTCAGTAAACAAGGAAGTCAAGATCAAGTCCTTGCCCCTCATTCAATACCTGCATTAAATCAGCAAGCTGATAGATTTAGAAGCTAATTAAAGTAAAATGGAGCTTTGTAAAGGATCATTAAAGATTTCGAAAGTGTATGTAGCGTATCGTGTGTGTGTGTGTGTGTGTGTGTGTGTAAAAGGAAATTGTATATTCAAAAGAGAATGAGATAAACTAACATAGCAACCAAAAATTAGCAATGACTTTTAAGATCATCTACATTCTTTTAATATATAATTACTGATGATGAACTGCTGCATTTTGGAGTTCTCATATGACTACATACATTTCCTAATACACAAAGGGTCTCTGAGGTTAAAAACAAAAAGTTGTTGCTATAGTTTTCAGGTGACTTAGGCCAGTACAGGTAATGTCTTTGCTCTCAACTACTGGCCTATTTCTGGTTGAAAGTGAATCATTTAAACATCTTGGAGATATTTGACAGGCGTTCTGATTCCCTGAGAGCATTAGTGAGGGCTCCCATTGGTCCGATATAAGGCCTGCTTCCTGCAGCAAATGATGCCTTTCTTCAGATGCATGCCTACGCACCCCTTTTAATTGGCCTCTTCTGTAGCGGTGAAACTTAATGACTTTGTTCCGGGATTAAAAGCCTTTGAGTGTTCAGGCAAGGAATGGGTCCTAACCCTTCTTTGTCTGTCTGCACTGCAGTGCACCCACCACACAACAACCCCCCCCCCCCCCATTTCTCTCGTTATTCATTTTTCCATCACCTTAGTTCCCATTACTGTGTTACACCTTCAGTAGGTTACAAGTTTTACACTTATGTGCTGGAAGTCTGCCAGCATTCTCCTATACATTTCGCTTTAATTTGGTGCTGAAGTACTACAATTTATCAAGATTACAGCCAACTCGTTTTAGTAAATGTGATATGCTGAGCATTTATTAATTATGTTTTCTTGCCTTTGCCTTTAACTTTTCACATTGTCAAAACTAAATCCATTCTTTCTCGTATGGTTTGAACAGAAAGGATCCCATCAATGCTTTTGCCGGGAAAATAGTTCTGGCTGTGTGTTTGATGCTAAAACTGCAATCTATTGTTATGTTGAAATGTTACTAGGTACCGATGTCACAATTCTATATGAATGCAGGAAAAGACTGTTTTGGAGAAAAGTGTATTTGTTTACTCTTGAGGAGGTATGCTAACCTGCCCATTCATTACCATTCACTGGGCTAAACTAACTAGCATCCAACTGGTCTTTGTGGGTCTCAGCTCCCTGTTGCAGAGGAGAGAAGCAAACATATCTCCATCTCTGGCTTTGAGGATGAGTGTACTTCCCAAAAAATTGCCATGTTTATTCAGGAAAAAAATATGTTGTTTAATAATATTCTCATATTATTCTCTAATCCCATCTACTTGTGCAGTAGACCACCACATAGCCTTTATCATCTCAGTTTTATCATGTTATGGTGGCTCCCAGCAAAATAAGAACCGACTCCAGGAGGCAGAGGAAACAACTGACTAAAGACAAATATAGGGCTAAAAGCGAACCACGAGAATTTGAGGAGCTGTACTTTTACTGCTGACTTCATATTCAGGCACAACGGGTTCAGCTGCACTGGTGGACACTGATGGAACGATAATCCTCAGTCAGCATTGCTTGCTTTGTTGTTGAGATCTAACGTTACCCGCTGCTTGTTATCATAATCACTGTGCTAACATCATCGGGACAGGTTTTTTTTATTTTTTATTTAAACGTTTTACTCACAGAGGAGGCAGCATGGCACAGAGGTAGGGTGACGGTCTAGCAGCCATAGGGTCGCTGCTTTGATCCCCACTTTCCCCGATGACCATGTTTGAAGTATCCTTGAGCAAGCTGCTGACCCTTAATTGCTTCTGGTCCCTGAGACGGCCTGGCAACCCGTCCTCATCCCGTGTGACCGTTAACGGATAAGCGGTATAGAAAATGGATGGATGGAGGGTTTTACCTACAAGTATGTGAAATGACCTGGACATTTATCTTCTTTTCTGTTCTCCTCTAAACAAAAAAACGAGATAAAAGAATAAAGGCAACAGACTTAAATTGCTGGCAAGTGTTTAAATGGTTTGCAGTGTGTACATTTGTGAGTGACTTTAGGTGAGGTCATTCCTTCAGAATGGCTGTCTATCTCCTCCATCCCCACCATTCAACCACCTCCCAGATGCCAGACCAGGCCAGTGCTAAGTGATAGAGTAATCGATGTGCAGCCTAATCAGCCAGCTTAACTCTAACACCCTGGACAGGTCCACATCATTCTCATATCAGCCTCCACACATTTGGAGGTGACATGGGAGAGGCCAAAGATTAAAGGAAATCTTGTAAAAAGGCAGCATTTAAAAAAAACATTTTTTAAATGTGTCGACCAAACAAAAAGTGACCTGTGGCGGGGGCAGCAGCAGAGAGAAGCAGCTTCAGGCTGGAAGAGCAAAGAAAAAAAAAATACAAACAAAGACTTTATATTAAATTGAAGTTGGCACTCTGTTCGTGGAGCATCATGCAGAAGGCTGATCATTGGTATCACAGAGGGTGGAACCACTTTAATGCATATTGATACTTGCAGTCAATTACTACATGTCTATTAAAGTGGCAGGTTTGTAACACATATTGAGGGAAGGTCAGTCAACTTGAAAAATTATCTATAAACTGCTTTACACAATCTTTACAGGCAGTAAATGACGCATAAAAGAGCAAAGAGGGTAAAGTTGATGTGGGAGCACGGGGCCTGCAGACTGCGCACTTAAAACACACATCTTTACACACATGTGTTATATCTGGATTTAATTACACCTGACAAGTATACACATCCGCTCTTTGAAACCCCTGCAAATGGTAATGCCAACAATGTACATTAATGGAACCTTTTTTTTTTTTAATGCACAATTACAGCTTCTAGCGTCAATTTGTCACCTGTTAAAAGAGTGCCAAAAAAAAACCCATCAGCAAGTTTATGCACGTGTGTTCTCTTTTTGTTGGTTGTGTGGTTTCTTTAGTGGCTGTAAATGTCATAACCAGTCATGTGTGGGATAAATGAATGATAGCCATTAGGAGGCATGGATTTAATATTTGATAATCACGCTCATCAAGTTTCAGTTCTTCATGGGTATCACAGATATGGAAAGAGAGCAATAAATATGATCACGAAAAACCTGGCCATCAACCAGCTTGCTAGTTTAAGCGTTGTAAAAGAGGACACCACCTTAAATCCTGTAGGAACTCCAATATTTCAGACTAATTCAAAACACAGGAGCATCTATAGATTTTTTTTTTGTTTTTCTGTTTTACTAAAATTAGTTTAATTGAAAATGACTGTCTGCTTCCTTCAGTCAGGAGTGTAACTGGAGGCAACAAATCACCGTCATCATTAATGTTTAAGATGGCTAACAACTGTGCTGTCAACAGCTTCCAAGATAATCGACATGCCAATCAATGACGGGTGTGAGGTCGGCTTTTAGAAGGTCCCTAAGGTGGCTGCCTAGAGCACACTCAGTTTAACAGAGTGGCAATGGCAGAGTAAACAGAGAAGAACATAGACTCCTGGACTGAGTGGCTGATCAATGCCATTGATCAATTAACCTACAGTAGCTCCAGTGCTTTGTACGGGCCGCTCATTTTACCCCTCGGTCATCTGACGGACCAACAACAACCTTCTACTCAGTTACCAACACATGCAGCATGAACGCTTGGCTCTGGAGGGAGACAGAGAGTGCAAACGGCTGCAAACGATGTCTCTGATAAGCAAATCGGGACTGAGATTTATCAACAATCAAGACCCTGAGGCTACTGCACTCACCCGGGGTCCTTGGTGCAGGCAACATGGTGGGAAGTTAAACTATTCAGATGAATACACCACCAACTGTGTTATTATGCAGAGCTAGTTCAAATTCAAAATGACCAGCTCGTTTTAGTACAGTAGCATCGCCACGAGAGGAAAGACAGTAACACTCTGTTGTGCACATACGCATCAAGGAGAACTGAAAAAATGTTTTTTGTTTTTGCTATGTTAAAGAATTCATCCCCAAATAAAATGGTTTAATCCCTGGGGCCTGCACCACCCCTCCACCCAGTTTATGTACAGTAAAATAATGACAGATGTAGGTTTTTGTATAACCCTGCATAAAGAAAAGAGACCTGCAGATCGTCCCGACCTCTCCAATGCCCATTATGTAAAAACTTTTTTTTCTTTTTTGCAGCAAATTTTACAAGTGTCTCTCTTGTCTCATGCTGCACCCCTCCACTAAGTGCTGCCATTATTTGGTGCAGTCGCTTTTGCATAATCCCGTTTACAAAATGTCAAGATCGCAATGCTGCGACTTTGAAATTGCAGTGAGCAAAACACAGGTCCATGTTACAAGAATGAACTAACCAGCTCCACTGGTCTTGCTTCTTGATTTCGAGGAGCGTCCAGTTGAAAGGTCAGCACTAGAGAGGGTGGATGATCACACCCGGAGCTGTAAGACCTGTCAAGGTATTACTATTATTATTATTTTGACACCAACAGAGAGCAACACCTCTGTGGAGCCGTCCGTTCATCTAGTCCATCTCCACTTGAGGATGAGCAGCTGTAACAGTGACAGGATGTTAAGTGTGCTCACAAGGACATGACAACTAATTAAACAACAACATGAGTATTGCATTTTCTCCACAGGCAGACTGGAGAACAGGACAGAAGGGAGGATGATATTGCCGGAGAACAAGAAAAAAAAAGGTAGCATTAACTAGCTAAGGTAAAGTTAGATATTTCACAATCTCTGTTGCTGTTTGGACAGATATTGACGATGTCTCAGAGGCTTTTATTGGCATCTGCATGTGAAGCAGTGGTTCAAAAAGGAATTAGGGATGTCAATAAATATGTTCTAAAGTTTGTGTTGCTTCATTTTATTTAAAATTCTTTAATTACCTATTGATATTCAATCAGTACTATCCAGATAAATCTGCCCCCCCCCCCCCGAAAGAGATCCTAGAGGAAACAGTCAGTGGAATCAGGACAGTGGGTCTCTACCTACAAGCATACAGTTCCATTAACTCTAAATTCATGATGAATTTTTATTTTTACTCTCTTCTCAAAGCATCCATTTCAGATGAGATGAAAAAGTAATATTCCAGCAATAAAGCTTGATTTACATCCTCTGCGCTGTTCGCCCTCTTCCTTTTTTATTTGATCATTTAGCTAGGATCATATAACTGTATATCAGACACAAATGAAATCAGGTCCCATGCACATTAAGGCCATGTCTTTCTCCAGCTAACATCCCCTCCAACCCAACCAGCCAGCTCCACAGCAAGCCAAGGGCAGAGTCCCATTCATTTTCAGGTCCATTTCCTCCTATGATTAGGCGATCAATCAATCCCAGCATTCAATCTCATCAAGCAGACGGGATTATCTGCCCATCTTCTCCTCTCCCTCTTTCAACTCCCTCCCTCCCTCCCGCACACAGCAGCACATTAACATCAGATCAAGTATCACCAAACAAAAGCAGTCTAGCACATCATCTAACCACAAACGGACAGATTCCCGTTTTAGTGTAGACGAGTGAAGGATGATTGTGTTCTTCTACTGGATGCGCTCACAAACTTGTCGCAACACAGAAATTAAAGTTAGAAAAAGAAAAGTATTCGTCTATCTTTTCAGATTCTAAAAAGCAAGGCTGCTGCTTTTAGTTCTGTACACTGTGGTACACGTGGGCAGATAAGCAGCGTTGAAGTCTGATGAAGAGTCAGATGTGTATTTCTTCTTATAAAAAGGAATAATTCCTCAATCTGTGTGAAAAACAGACACTTACCTGTACAATTTCAAATATCCTCCCGCTCTCATTTTTGTCTGTAGTAAAGAAGATTGTTATGAAACATCGTATTGTGAATTGTTGAGAGGGAAATGAATTAGTGATCAACTTTGAGTGACTGAGAAATGGAACTACTTATTAATGTGATCACTAATTTTTAATATAGTTTCTCTCCCAGAGAATCACTGGCTAAAAGGGACATTTTACCTTAGGGCTAAAAATATTCAATGAATTCTACTTAACTGCAAAAAGCTTTTTGATGTAGAAATGTTAATTCTTGAAACAGCACTGGTGAAACTGTCATGCTTTCAAGAAACACTTCCTTTTAGGAACCGTGTTCCAGGTTAACAAGGTTCCACGTCTCAAAGAGTCTTTCCATGCTTTCCACAGAGGCAGTTGTCCCCTCTGATAGTAAATTAAAGCTGATGCAGTCAGAGTGACAAAATGACAACTTTGCAATAAAAATCCCCCATAAAAAGACCCACTTTCTTCAGTTAACTATGCCACTTTTACCTTTTATTAAACAGGACAATGTAAATATTAGTTCTCCATCTCATAGTGCACTTGAAATGTTAAAATTTCCCTCATCCTGAAATGGAAGGTCATAAAAACAAATGCCATGTTGTTATAGTGCCTCGTGATTCTTCAGACAAAAAAAAAAAAATCACGAGGCATCTTTTCTTCACTTCCAGAGCAGCAGAACATGGATTTGAAGGCTGTTAAATTTTGATTTCAATACACAAGTGGATGATGGCATAAGTTGGTTGAGAGCTTCATCGACAGGTTGTGCTACCAGAGTCTGAGGTGACTGGAAGAGAGTAGAAGACTTCTCAAAAGAGGCTTAAGATTTGTAGCCGACAAAGCCAGAAGAGGGCACTGCTCTAAAGTCCTTTGAATTATTCTTCACAATATTCCGATTTCTGTGTCTGCCTGTGACCTACAAGAAAAACAAAGTGACGTTCAAGGATTTTATCAACTTAGTCAACCAACAACTTAAATATGTACTACACCCGCTCGATGGAAACATAAAAGAAACTAACTCGAGCAAGAGAGACCCAGTCCGACAGAAACTGAAACCACAATATGCAGAGCCATTCAAACCAAAGAAAGTATTCAGAACAACTATTGTATTCCCTGGAACCAAAAAACAAAGTCAAGATGGAAAACAACAAACAAGCAACATCAAAAACACAAACTGTCCCAGTGGACGCCGAATGGCAAGCCTTGTGTTTATTGCAAAAGGAGAGCAACACAGTCTCACAGTCTGCAGAAAACTCGAGAACAATCCACACAAGGAAACAATTGACTTATTGAGAAGGAAAGGTCTGTGTTTGAATGTTTAATAGACGGCCACATGAGTCGCCACTGTAACAGTGCAGTTACATGTCTAGAATGGAACTTTGGGTGTGACTCCATCAGTCCAGTCTGCACAGAGACAAAGTATCCAGGTAGCTCAGAGTCCCTGAGGAACCAACTTAACATGAACCCATGCCCTGCAAGCTCAGAACAACGGGAGGTGTGGAAGAACCTGTTCTGCCACCTACTGTAGTTCATATTTGTCAGTCACAATTTCCTGTGTTATTTTGTAGTTTAGCAACCTCAGAAGCCATCAGCTGTGTCTGATATCAGCTTTGTCTGATGACGAAGTCTCTGGGAACATAAGATGTCTGCATGGAGTTGAAAAATGACGCATGTGAGCGCATTGTTTCAAAAGTAGCCAGGTTTCACTTGGTTAACAGTTTAAATCACTGCAATGGCTTTCTTCAATCATCTGGCTACAGCCATTTTTCCAAGCTTCCATTTTGGCCAACGTGTTGTCTCACTCTCCACACCTAATGTTTACACGGAAGCCAACAATGACCACTCAAACATAATGGGTAAAAGCTGCTTCAAGGGAAATCAGAAGCTTTCCTGTCCCAAAAATTCCTCCCTTGCCCATAGATTCTGTATTTGTATGCATGATCTGTCTGTTAGGGTTAGTAGATTGCAGACCTCTCCTCTCATTCCATTTTGTAGCGATTAAGAAGCAGCCAAAACAGTCAAGAAATTTCTACTAATGGCCACACACGCTCTTTGTGCTGAATAGAAGAGCAAGCTGGTGAAACGTAGGTTTCAGCAAATCAAACTGCAGGGCAACAACAGCAAACAGACAGCTCACCTCAGAGAAGAATGGAAGACCTGAACTTGGATGACACAGATTCCTGGGGGGGGGGGGGGGGGGGGGGGGTGCTGGTGTGCCAGAACAGTTCGTTCACATTTAAGCCCTCACTCAAAGACTGACCACATACAGGAAATGCCTGTGACTGTTTACTGCACTGTAATATTGTGGGCTGAGATTAGGAATGACACATCAGTTTGACTATCATCAAAGCTGCATGTCTGCTCTCACCATCACCTCCATCTCTGGTGCGCTGGTACATCCTGCATGTGGAATCCTGCAGGAGCTAGAGAAAGTGGATCTCAGGTCTGCAACGTGATTTGTTCAACTCAAGCGTTTGTTTTTGGACTGGCATGAAAGCTTGGCTTATTTCATAAAAAGCAGTGAAGACGCTGATCATCTTCAGACATACACAGCTGTAATTTCACACAGCTGGAATAGTGGTCTCAGATCTAAAAAGCTACAGAAAGTGTCTCATTACTGCAAGAAGAGGACAGTGATTGCATAATAAAGTGACCCTACCCACAGTTGCTTTTTAATTTCTTGCATTTTTTTATGCTAAGCAATACCGATGGGTGAGATGAAATCACGACTTTAGTCAGAGGACTTATTGGAAAGTGTGACGTCCTTGGGGCAGGTGTGAAATATCTGTCCATTAAAAAAAAAAAAAAAGACCAAGCAAGGCTCACAATGCAACTATGACGTGGCAACATCTTTGTTACAAACTAAGACGATTAAAAAGATGTCCTCTGACAGCTCATTATAGCATCAGCTGAGGCCATTTCCCCCCTTCAGCCTTTAATTAAATTGGAATGATTAGAAAAGTACAGAACAGTCAACAGCTCCATGACTGCCAGCGAGAACTGCAATATCCAGCAGGCAGACTTTGTTTTTTCTGTTTTTTTCTACATGCTCAGCATTCTCTTACTGTTGATTCACACAATGCTGACATTTATTCCACTGTGGTCTTATTGTGTGCAGTCTCCCATTCTTCTATAACTATGTGATGAGTTAATATGTCAGGTTGCCCGAAATACTTCACTAGAACTTCTTGCTATTTTAATTGTAAAGTTACGTCTGTGGCAAACTGTGTAGATGGCTGGACCTCACCTAGATATTACAGGCCTGCTTTCATCTTAACATATTCATTGTATAATGATATTATTGATTAATAAAGAACAGTTTCTTCTCGAGTGAAATTACAGTAATCACCAGTTCACATAGAGCCCTATTTTGGATGCGGGTTTACAAGTTATTAAAATTACAATAATTCTATCAGGGCCACAGTATGCTTTTTTTTAGGTGTACGGTCCAATTTTAAAAAGGTGCGTCCTCCTAAAATACAATAGGATCGGGCCAGGTTTCATTCGGCTTTGCTCACATTGTTCTGTTCCTGCAACTAAACTGGTCTTGATGGATCTTCAGGCAGGTTTATATTGCACCTTGTCAGAAGAGGTTATGATAGAATCCTCAAAGAGCTTCAAAGCTTTTCATTCTTTCGATAACAACTTTGCTTACTTTTTCTGATTGTGACAATGTGACAAGAGAGACTGTAGGAAACACTTGAGGGTGTTGCCTCATGTGCCCCCCACTGCCATCTGCTAGTTAAGTTATTAGTGAAAAAAAATGCATGCAGTGTCAGAACAACTTCTGAACGGCTGTTAGTAAATCCTCTTTGAAAACTACAATTGAGGCAGCAGGGGTCAAGAACAGTGTGCTGC
Source organism: Aulostomus chinensis (assembly GCF_037954235.1). Taxonomy (NCBI): domain Eukaryota; kingdom Metazoa; phylum Chordata; class Actinopteri; order Syngnathiformes; family Aulostomidae; genus Aulostomus; species Aulostomus chinensis. The sequence continues at coordinate 20,346,619 of NC_141321.1, forward strand.
TTGCAGCATACATTACAATCACTGAATGTTACTGGAAAAGTACTTCTCCAGAAAAAGGGGTTATAAATGGTTCATTGTTATGAGACCCCGTATGACCTGACAGATTTTGACAAAGGAAAGCGAAGAATACACACAGTTTGCAGTGGACAGGCTTTAGATGCAACTGAAAGGGGCCTTTTCCTGCACCAGTGAGAGCGAACAGACTGGCTGATGACCCAACTGTCCTTTACTGGTGTTTTTTGAGAACCAGTTCCAGTCTGGGATATTGATATAGTCCTGCAACTCCGAATGCAGCGATTTTCTAACATTATCCCCCTGACATCCAGGCCTTTGTCTGGACCCTCTCTGCACTGCATGAGAAACACCTCCACCAACCACCTGTGCAAAAATCCCATTCATCTATTTCAATTCAAATTTGAGCACCATCACCGAAACCTGCCAAACTCACCGTGGCCTCTCCAATTGTGAGCGGTTCAACGACTGGCGGGGTTTAGCAGGGACACGGAGTCATGGGCTGTGTGGAGTCACTGAATTAATACCAGAAGCTGTGAGGCGGATGCACATATGTTGAAGAGTGCAGCACCAACAGTAAGTTGATAGTCTGCTGAGAGTCCACGTCATTTGGTCATTTTACGCTGGATGTACCAAACTTGTGGTGCTGTTTAAATGAGTAGACGATGTGCTAACTGAATATTTGGAGGGGGCAGATGGAGTACCAGGGGATGATAGAACTAAGGTACCTCAGTCCTCTAGTCTGACATCTGCAGATGTTCCATCAGTGGAGGAGGGAGGAGGCTGCCTTACATTTGATGTGACTCAGCAGACACAGCTGCTTATGTTGGAGGAAGTAGATCCTTCTGATCGGTCTCTGCTCAGCTGCATCAGCTGATAGGGAAGCTGATTCTGGTGCAGTGGAGGACATTGCTCCACTAGCTCAATAATGTCCCTGAAGAGATTGAAGAAACTGTTTCATTTTGAAATAAAGGCTGGAATACAGACATCTCTTTTATGTACCTTGCAAGCATATTTGATGACTTACAACAAATGCATCGCTATCCAAATGCAATTGAATAAACCAATAAGACAAAATGGACTTGCACATATATATATATATATACACGTATGAACTGTATAGTTGTACTTGGATTAATTGTACTCAGCAGGCAACACTTGAAAAACCTGTTCATCAGGCTTATTTTGTGGCAAGTTTGCCAGAATGACCCAACTTTTGCAAGAAAAGCGAAAATGATTCGATCAGATTGAATAATTACATACTTTAATCCTGTGGGTTTCTCCTTCTTCCAAGTTGAAGGTCTAAATGTTCTTTTGGGAGCCGATAGCACGCACATGTAAAAACACTGACATCTGAGGAACAAGCGACATGAAGTCACACCAGTTCTCTTTTGTGCATGCAAATATCAAATGCGTGCCCAGGTGTGGCTGGAGGTGAATATGCTGTTAATAAGTAGTGGAGGTGATTGGCTAAGGAAGTGAGCTGACCTCTCTGGCCTGCCTGAGCTAACGTTTACACTTGATTAATAGAGTTTTAGTCCCTGCTGTATGGATGCCAAGTCGGGTGAGGATAAAACAAGCCACCAGTATAATCCGGCAAAACTCATGCTCACATTTGCCTTATCACACGTTCCTTGTGAGTGACAGACAGGGGTTGTTTCCTTGCTGGTTGGTACGCTGTGAAAAAACACTAAAAGCTCTTCCTATCCCCACTTATCTTCAGCAGTCCTGTAACTACACTCTGAGAAGTATTTATGCTTTAGACACTTTATTTCTAATGTTCTTTTCAAGAAGATTTAACCCCACCCTTACTTTGTGTTGGCTATCCCCAGGCTGCTCATAATTGCACAGAATTTAAGGTTTATAGGACTAGGTCCGTGCGTTTGAAACAAGACTAGATTATCAATCTGCTTTATATTTGAAAGTAATTCAAATTCTTCATTGCTTTGTGAATCCCTGCAGAAAGACGCAGGGCGGCAGCGGCGGTGGGGGTGACAGGTTAATTGAGGAATAATACCCTTCAGAATGATGGATTTTGGTGACTTGAGATGTCAGAATCCATTATAGGAAATTTAAATTTGCAATTAAAGCAGGAGGTTGGGTGCAGAATTCTCTCATTTTGATTCCCCTGTGCCTCCTCCTCTGTTATTAATGTTCTGCATTAAATGTCCAAGCCCTTGATTCTGTGCTTTGGAAATTATCCAGCATTCAACATGGTTTGAAAAAAAAAAAAAGATTCACTTACAATGAAATACATTTTACTCGACTAGCAAACATTTCATGAGGTAACTCAAATGTAACCTCCTGCTAAGAAAAAGTGAATTTGATGTTGGTTACGATATTCATCATCATATGTGATACGCAGTACAAATACATGGAGAACTTTCAGAAGTTCAAGAATTCCATTTTGCACTGTTGCTGTAGTTCCTTACATCCAACTTCATTTTTAGACACAGGAATCCAGTCCATTCTCATGCCATTTCTGGTTTTGTTATTGTGTAACATCTAGACAAAGAATCTAAAGTGAGTGTGCATGTGTGTGAGCGCGGTGCAGGATTTCCCTAAACTTAATTTTTTGAGAACAACAAGTTTCCTTGATACTCTGAGTTTTGTCAATATCAGCGCAGTTGGATGACGTGTTCTTGGACACCAATAATAATTTAGGTTATGGTAGGAGTGCGGGCTCTAGGACTGTCCTACATAGATGGAGTTAGGGCTGGTAAGACCAGTGAAAACAACTGCATGGTTGGATTCAAGGGCCGGATGTTATTAATGTGGTTAATGTTGTCCTCCTTCCTTGTCTGCATCATAATGAGACTCCTGCTGACTCAGTAGTGTCTTGCCTAAATACTCAAATCCACTTTTTTCTGCGTATTGATGTGAAGTGTGTGTCAGGTGACTCATGGCTCAGGTGTTAGTAATCACAGGGCGTGTGCAGGTCTTAGGAGACGAGACATTTGTCTCCTGATCAACAACAAGCTACAATGGACAAATATGTCTGGATACTGTCAAGGCGCTTGCTTTTGACTGCATGACCAAAATTTGACACCCCCTCCCTTTTTTTTTAAACTTTTGCTCCTTCATGCAACTGACGAGGCACAGTGTGACACTGACACATAGAGGACCACTGGATTTATTAGATGCTTCAGCATGATGTTGAGTTGTAATCATAAAAGAAATTGCAAGAATCATCACACAGTTACTGCAAGCTAATTAAAAAACCTCAGACATAGGTTATTTGGATGTAGCCAATCATTTTACAGCATTTGGGTTAGAGTGGATGAGACTGAATTATAGAGGGCTAAAAAAGGGCTAAGTACCACACTTGCAGTGATACATAAAACAGTGAAACTTAAGCTTATAAGCAGTAAATCCTGAATTTCAAACTGGTATTAGCACGGTGGAGTAGATATGATATGAAGAGTTAATGAATGTTAACATGTTTGCCAGCCACTGTCAAAACTGAGGAGTCGACTGGTGAAATTCCTCATCCGTGTCTCAGTGTGAGGACCACCTGCAGCAACAGCAGCGTATTCGTGCCACCATCAGTTCCTATATAACCAGTCAAAATGACAAATGGCAGACAAGCGCTTCTCAAATATTTATTGAGGGTGGGGACAGAGTTGTAATGGGTGGCGGTGTTTTACCGATGTGGCAGAAAGGGTTTGGGATAGCTGGAGAGCGGCGCCTGGATCTGAAGTTTAAAAACAGCAATATGTGAAGTGTGCGTTCACATGTCTGGATGATAATGTTTTTTAGCTGAGAACAAATGATTGTCTTATTGTCATTTCTCTGCATTTCCCTCTGCTTCTCCCCACACACCCACTCATCTCCCCCATCATTCGGACAGCTGGAAACAAAATTCATCCGATTCGTTCTGCTGCTTCTTTCTCTCTCTCTCTCTCTCTCTCTCTCTCTCTCAACACCCACCTCCCCTCCTCCATTCCCCAATCTCCCTCACTGTCGTAATAGGATCTGCAGGAATCATTCAAAGGCTAGACATAATTTACTGCTTGCCGTGCACAATAACCCCTCCCACACTCACCCCCTTTCTCAATCGCACAAGGTGCCCTGCGGATGAACTAATCATACTTGAAATATTATTTCTGCTTCTTATTCCTCCATTTTATGAACAGCTCTTTTTTATGGTGCAATGGGTTTAACCCCTGCCTGGTCATACTCACACCAGCCTGTTCTACAGGAAGAAGGGTGGAGTGTGTGGGCGGATAGAAGAGACAACAAAAAAAAAAAGTTTCTTTTATTGCTTTGTTTACATATCTGCCTTCAATGTCAGCTGGTTTTGATAAATTCCTGTTTTACCCAAACCATGATTTCCCCAGGTGATAACTCCATTTTACAAAGAGTATACAGTGAAACCTTGAGTCATAACCACAGCAGGAACCTCCCCAACAAAACCATCTCCTAACCAAGGAGAACATAACAAATCCATGGAGCTCTTTCACCTTAATCGCCTTGCTCTCCTTACTGCAACCCTCACATTTGGACATATTTGTGATATATACATACACACGCAACATAACTGAAAAAAAAGAAGCACCCCATCAGAGAGCGAGCAGAAATGTTAGGAGTGGCCAAATCAACAGTTTGGTACATTCTGACAAAAAAAAAAAAGAGTGCACTGGTGAGCTTGGGAACTCAAAAAGGCCTGGACGTCCATGGAAGACTACAGTGGTGGATGATCGCAGAATCCTTTCCATGGTGAAGAAAAACCCCTTCACAACATCCACTCAAATGAAGAACACTCTCCAGGAAGTAGGTGCATCAGTATCTTAGTCTACCATAAAGAGAAGACTTCATGAGAGTAAATGCAAAGGAAAGGATTCACCACAAGGTGCAAACCATTAATCAGCCTCAAAAATAGAAAGGCCAGAATTGACTTTGCCAAAAAACACCTGGAGAAGCTGGCCCAGTTCTGGAACTGCATTCTTTGGACAGATGAGACTAAGATCAACCTGTACCAGAATGATGGGAAGAAGAAAGTTTGGAGAAGAACTGGAACAGCTCATGATCCAATGCACACCACATCTTCTGTAAAATATGGTGGAGGCAGTGTGATGGCATGGGCATGCATAGCTTCCAATGGCACTTGGTCACTTGTGTTAATTAATGATGTGACAAAAGGCAGAAGCATCCGGCTGAATTCTGAAGTATATAGGGATATACTTTCTGCTCAGCTTCAGCCAAATGCAGCAAAGTTGATTGGACGGTGCTTCACAGTACAGATGGACAATGATCCAAAACATACTGCAAAAGCAACGCAGGAGTTTTTTAAAGCAAAGAAGTGGAATATTCGGCAATGGCCGAGTCAATCACAGATCTCAACACTATTGAGCATACATTTCACTTGTTCAAGACAAAACTTAAGGCAGTACGACCCATAAACAAGCAACGACTGAAGACAGCTGCAGTAAAGGCCTAGCAAAGCATCACCAAGGAGGAAACCCAGCATTTGGTGATGTCCATGGGTTCCAGACTTCAGGCAGTCATTGCTTGCAAAGAATTCTCAACAAAATATTGAAAAGTAACATTTGACTCAGGGTTATGTTTCTTTGTCCAATTACTTTGGAGCCCCTGAAATGAGGAGCAGTTGTATAAAATTAGCTGCAATTCCTACATGTTTAATCACATATTTTTGTTCAACACCTTGAATTAAACCCTAAAGTCTGCACTTCAATTCCGTTGTAGTTGTTACATTTCAAATCCAATGTTGTGGCATGCAGAGCCCAAATCATGAAGATTGTGCCACTGTCCAAATATTTCTGGGCCTAACTGTATATATATGACAATGTTGTCGATGAATATAATATGGTGCAATATAAGTATTACAGCTTTAATAAGATTTATCAAACAAGCTAATTCTGATCAATTGCACACTGAACAAAAACTGATCAGAAACCCTCAAACCCTTCACAGCAAACTAGAAATACTGCGGTTGTGTGCCTGTGCCTCCGACCTCAAAATCTTCTCAGTTCAGCCAAGAGTCCACATGGACCACAGCAATGACAAAGTATAAACAAAAGTCTCTTCATGGAACACCTTGAATTCTTCTCAAACATAATTCACTTAATATAAATCTGATCTTGACAACCTTCACGCCGCTCTAACGAGCTTCTAGCACAGCCTGACTAAAGAATAGATAAGAGATAAAACTTCTTCCCACTCCACAAAGACCACTAACCCTGGGATATAAAACAGCTGCTTAAACTGGTTGAGAAATATTAATGTAAGAGTACTTAAGGAAAAACATTTGATTTCCCCATTTTCCTCTGTGCGTTTACAGACCCGGTCTGCATGTAGCTGTGTGGCGGCGGTGAAGAGGCGGCATCTACATGCGTCAGTGCTTGGCAGCCACCAGAACACTGACATGAAATGCTTTTCCTCCCCTTTACCTGTAGTAATGAAGGCCGAGGAGTTCATAGCATGAACGTTATGTAGCTAAATGCTTTACATTTCAGTCTTATAAGCAGTTTGGAGGTCATTTCTACCTCAAAGGCTCAGCAAAGATGGAGGGTTGGATTGTGACTGCCTGAATTGTTAGCTTGGAGTCTTCTGCTTTTTGCGTCTTCATTCTGCACTTTACTGCCAACTGTCTAGATTGTAACTGCCAGTGGAAAAAACAAACATCTCACCTTCTATATTGATATAAAACAGTGAATTCTATTTTGCTTTAAAACACTTGTTACACTAATAAAAGTATCACACTTGAAAGGTTTGGGTAGTTCTGTGCTTTTTACAGTGGAACAGCATCTACTCCTTCAGCAGTCAAAGGTAATCAGCTATCTACACTCTTAGACCTGGACCAACACACCCATCACACATGCATTTGTAATTAACTACCTACACGTTGGCTCGTCAGACAGACACGATGACGATGGGGAGCCCGGAGAAGAAAAAAAAAAAAAAACAGTGTAAAGGAATATAAAAGGAGGAACAGAGACAAAAGAGAAGAGAGAAGAAAGCAGCTATCAGCTGTTCACTTGGACTTAAGGAGAACATTTACTTTACATTGATTTTCAATGCTTTAGTCAATTTCTTGTCACTTTTCATTGCCAGTGAATGTGATCTCAGGTTAGCTGCTTACAGGGAAAAGGAGAAAGTCTTACACGTTGAGAACAAGAAGCTCCACATTACGTTGCAAAAATGGTACTCTTGGGGACTGGAGGTACACATACAGTAGACTGTGAAACAAATGGGGTGGGGGGGGGGGGCTGTCAGCATCCCTGGTTGTAGCTAAGCAAACTTTGTACTTCAATGTTTCCAAAGATTTTAATTTGTTGCCATTACATAGCACACCACAATAACGTAAATACGTACATCTCCATAGATGTGCTTTGTGGCTGGAATGTCAAGCGCCTGCATTTATAAAGCACTTCTATGGTGTTGCCAATGAGACACAATATTCGTCAGCTTGCGTAGTAGCGGTTCACTGGAGGAACCGGGACAAGATTATTTAAAGTGAAAAAATATAACTTACAACGTCGCGGAGGGTGAAAAAGTTACTCAAGGAATACAGTAGAGGATGAAACCCAGACATAAAAACAACAAATGGGGGAGAAAGGAAGATCTGACAAGGACGACAACAGCAAGCAAACTAAAATAAAACCTCCACTGATGACACAACAAGAAGCAGGTGCGACAAAACCAGGACAGGGAAGGAGCTGATTGGCTGAGAATCACTGGGAAGAGAGCTGTAGCTGATGAGGGCCGATGAACTGACGGGACACATGTGAGCACAAAAAAGGCAGGAAAAAAGACAAAGACAGGAAGTCAAGTAAAAAGAAACACAAAAGAGAAGTGCATTACAAAATAATACAGGAACTGACAAAAAAAAGAGCTAAAAAATGTGGAGAACAAGGATCAACACAAAGATCAAAACTAAGATAGTCCAAATTTAATATCTAATAAAATCTCCTTTAGACGACAACAGCAGATGACATTCTCCTAATCGCTGTGCAATAACAGACCAATCAGATGACAGCTGATCAACAATAGTTGAGGAACCAAGTGGCCATTAACTGCACCACACAGAGTGGATATCTGATGAGAATTGATGGAAGAATTTTAATATTTCTAACCCATCTAACACCAGAGCCAAGAATCTGGAGGAGCTCAGGAGGGGCTTGTTTATTTGAATAACAACAATTTTTCTCACAAAACCTTTTAAATCTCCAAGTCAATTCAAAAACAAAAAAACTCAAATGAATCAGTGAAACTACAGAAATTTCCACAATTTCTTCTTTATCTTGGATACCATCAATGTTTTGGTTCCTGAGTCAAAGATTCTTTTCGCGTTGATTTTCTGCACTCACATCATACAATCGACCACATCTGTGACTGTATTTCCCTCATGTAAATACTCAGTCACCTTTACCTTTTATTTTGGTCTTTTTTTTCCTCAGTCGTCTGCCTTCGCGGAGCACAGCCAGCTGAATATTCAGTTTGTAAGAGCACAACTCCAAACAAAGACCATCTGCTTGAGAGGGAGACTGGGCCTTAACACCTGGAAGTAATACAAGACCAACACTGAGAGAGAAAATAAGGTCGGATCATTGTTGTGTGTGAGGAAGAGATTATGTTCAGAGGAAGGACAGGGAGGTGTACAGCTACACTTTCACCTGAAAAAACTGGACTACAAAGCAGTCGCTGATTATGAATGAAGTGCAAGAGAACATCTGAAAATTAAGAAGTCTTTTGAATGGAAATGACGTAAACTAGAATGACCCAAAGTCTTTCAGGTCTATTATTAATTTACAGTGTCATTATCTTACCATGAAGTAAAATGATACTGGCTGAGGAATAACTGCAATCATTTTTTTCAGTTTTGATGAGATTCACTTGTTGCATTTTCTCTCTCCGTTCTGTGTTAAAGATGCTTTCTTTCCTCGATCATGGAGAACGTGTAGAAGATGGCCGACTCATGTTGTTATCTTACTTTCTGTCAAAGCTATCATGTTTAACTTCCAGTTGGATGGATATTAAATCAAAACGCCTTCCTAAAAACGAATGTGTGTCATCCTAAAGCAGATTTTGAGTTGGAGAAGCAATTTCAGATTAATTGAAAGGCATGGGAATGGACCAAACAAACGTGGAGGAATGCCTCCGACAGGTAATTATTTGGTGAAACCTTTCCAGACAACTAATTCCATTTTGCTGGGTTATAATTAAAGCACAGACACTGTGAAGAGGAAAAGACAACAGCCTGTGAACCTAACAGTGGCACAGTGAACGCTAGCCTGTGACTTCCAATACAATCTGAACAATCCACACAGAAAAAGAAAACAATTCAAGGTGAGGAAAGGGAGGCATGGAGCAGTCTCTCCTTTTCTCATGGAATGACATTAGATGCCAGTGCTTGGTTGTGCTCTAATGACAAGTAAGAGGGGACTGCTGTCTCCATGGCAACAGCCAAGGTTCAATACATCATACCTTGTTACAGTAGTCAAGCGGGGATATTTGGTCAAAAATTAATATATCAAGGGAAGGAGAGAGGTGGAAAGCGTTTGGTATGAGTTTGATACCTGTAGCATTTAAATGGCTTCAGTTTTAATGGCAGTCTGAAGCGGAAGACAACTATTTGAAATAAATACTCAGTGACCTTGGTTTGATATGTTTAGAGTGTCATGTCCACATGGAGAGGACAGTGAGAAGGAAAGGGTTTGTGTGTGTGTGTGTGTGTGTGTGTGTGTGTGTGTGTGTGTGTGTGTGTGTGAGAGAGTGAGTGAGTGAGAGTGAGTGAGTGTACCCTGCAGATTAATCGCACATGATTCACAATAACAGATATTACATCAAACTACTCGGACTCTGGTTTGACTGTTACTGTGTAGGTGGTGTTATAAACTTAACAGTGTACATTGGAAAATGAAGAGGAGAAGGGAAAGAACTGAATGTGTTTCTCATTAGACTCCATGTTTAATTTTTTTTTTTTTGCAGTATGTGCTAGAATGAGGGTGTTGGGAAGGACTGACACGGCCGAGGCACGTACCAGCTGTGAGATCCAGATGCTTGACTTCCCCTGAACTAAACTCCATCATTTTAATGTGCAGGTTTTTAATATATTGTTCTGTCTTGATAGGTCAGGTGTAGTGACAGCTCTGGTGGAATGAACCCTAGTGAATTATCAGCCACTTCACTTGCTAATGAAACAGCTGGACGGTTGATCTGAATACGACCTGTTCACAGAGAAGAAGTGGTCCGTCTCTCACGCTCAGTATATGTATTTGCAGGATATACCACCCCAAGTGAATCTATGGCTCTCTGCAGTGTTCTCATGGGTTATCTCATGGCAGAAAGCCCTTAATGACTCATTCACTCACTTGATAAAAAGGCCTTGAATGGATTTAATTACGGGGTAATCTCAGCAAGACAATAGTCCATGATGATGATAAGAAAGTCCCTCCTATACGGGTGGAATCAATTTTTAATATTTATCATTCCAAAAGCTCTCATGGAGAAAGCTTTAATTAGGACTTTTCTTACTGAGTACCTCTTCAACTCTCCTCTATTTGACATCGGCTGCCCCCCCCCCCCCCCCAGCACAAATAGGGGCAAACTGTTTATCTCACAGGATCTGCTTGAATCTTTGAGATCTGCTCCAAGAGAGTGCCTCTTAAGGGTTAAATTGTTGATGTTAAATGGCATGTTGGATTCTGCTAGCTGCCTGCTAATTAGATAGCAATTACAGCAGAGCTATGTGAGCCTGCCTGTTCCAATTAGAAACACTTTTGCAGCCAGTCTGTCTGACCTTTGCTTTAAAACTTCTTAAATTAATGACAGATACGAGAGGTGAGAAAAAAAAGTCCTTCTGAATGGTTGAATTATCATGTTTATAAGTACATTCACAATTAGAAAAGTGTTTCAACTGCACATTCTCACTCGATGAAGCCATTCGAAGGCCTGAAACACAGGTGCATCTCTTCGCAGGTGTCAAACTCTACCAGACAAGTAATTTCTTATGCGCTTTATATGAATGCTATACAACTAGTCACGTGCATAATGTGGATTGCAGGAAATGGAATAAGGCCGAGTCTGTTTTGAAAAGTGGTCGTGTGTCCTCCCTCTCACTGAGAGGAGCTCTCAGAATGACTGAGGAGTGTCTCAGGCATCCGCAGCACACCTGGTCCACATTATCTCTCCATTTCACAGGCTTGCACCCCCTAACAGGGCAGCCTGGGAATGGGCCTGGCTCTTTCATCTTCCCATTATTATAGCAGCCAGCTCAGGGTCAGGGCCCAGTCTGACAGGCATTCCAGCAGCAATACACTACAACTGATTTTGGTTAAGGCTTAAAAAATACAAAACCAAAGTCAGAGAAATATTAATAAGAACAAGTCTCAAAGCACTTATTGTATAAAGAATTCTTCTCAGAGTTCACATCCTCCCACAAGCTATGTGAAATCCGATGCTGCACCTTGAAGCTGTGCCTCTCGCTTCCCTAACAGCAGCACCTTTCCTCACCCGTGCCTCTAAACCCAAAAGCCTCCTTTGTGGCACCCCTTGACAGATACAGCTATGTATTTACTCACAAACTAACAATAATAACTTTGAAATTATCGTATTATTTCTCAAAGATGCATGAAATATGGAAGTAGTGTTTACAAATGTATGGTGATATCATCTGAATGTTATGTTTCTGCTGGTTTATTACTCTTAAATCTTGTCCGCAGAGGGACATTTGAAGACGGATCAAGGAGAAGCCGAATTCTTTCCTTTCAGCTCTATAACTTCTAAAGGGATTTAACAGACCCCTTTAGACAATCTGTGAAACACATTTATGGAGAAAGGATACACCACCTGATGGTTCAGGTCTGACATGGTACACCCATTATCATTTTGCATATAAGAGCAAAATGAGGTGTAATAATTGATCTCTCATGTACTTTCGCGCACTCTCTCACGACACTGTCAGCACAGCGTTGTTTCGAGGCAAAAACACTCTCAGGCAGAGCTCACCAGAAGCCTTTTTAATGCATCATCACTTTGAGGTTACCGAAATGACACGAGAGGCACTTTGAAGTGAAGTAAAATTATCCCTTATTTCTGCCCCCACAAATGATTTATTAAGGGGTAAAAGTGTGGAAAAGAGGAAAGAAAAAGGGCAGATGAAGGATAGAGAAGGACAAACACATTCCCAGCACATATTCTCTTCATTACGAGTGATGGGGGGAGCCGATCATTCAATTACTGACTGCCGTCACAGGCTAATATTCCTGCCTGTCAGGGCCCATTCTGGCTCAGTTTTGGTCAGAGTTCTTCTGATGGACCTCATTTCCTTTTAAACAGAACCAGAAGGTGCTGTGAAAATGGTGACACCTGATCCTGCATTCAGGAGACGGGAAATGCTACGGCATAGCCCACAGCCTGCCAAGATACCCTCCACACCTTCCCCAGCATGAATCCCACAAGGATGGGAGTCTGCCACTCACTCTACCAGCACAGGTGGGGGCTAACACTAATGCGTGTGTTGTGTAGTTTTGTTTTTTTTTAGAACCTAGTTGGGACTGCTGGGAAGATTTGTTATTCCATTTTGAACCAGGAAAGGAGAAACTGTGATTCAAAAGAAACAAGCGTTTTCCCTTTTAATTTGTTAAAGCACATCCAAGTTTCACCCAGCCTTCTTTTATCTGCCAGATTAGATTAAATTAGTACAACTGGTCCCCAAGGGTGAATCATAATAAGCTTTTGGCATTGATTAAAAAAAAAAAAAAAAAAAAAGAGGAAGGCAACTTGACAAAGCAGAGACTTGTGTTGTGTGGCTTTCAGGTGAGGTGATGAAATCCTTGTTTGCCATCTGCATTATTTTGGTTTGCTGGACAACCTGGAAGTGTTTTGTTTTTTTCTTCAAGTGCACATTCTACATTTTCCTTAAGCCCAGAGCAAGTTAGTGCTGAAAATCTGTTTATTATTGCACATCACATTCTTCCTCATATGATGCAAAAAAGGAGTTTTGGGGTGTTTGTCAACACAAGGCCTGAGTGACTCCCCCTGAAGGACGGGGGCAGGATGTTCTCATCTAAGTGTCTTGGAAGTCAATGCTGGGATGTGTAGAAGTGTGTATTTTGTTTTTTACAGGTTGTGTTTCTCATTAGCCTTGTTGCTGGATTCTAAATAGAAACTGTGCAATCTGAAAAGAAGAAAAACATCCTAAATTTTCCAAAAGAGGTTTAAACTCACTTGAGGTGTTTGCCTTTACCAAAGATGAAGAGCACCTTCGGAGATGGCAACACCTGTTCTGAATACAGTTTGGACTTTGGGAGAATTTATCTCACGTTATAAGAAAAGGACATGCAGACAGATTCCAAACTGAAGGTGACTTGACTCTGTGTAATATTTGAATGGTATGAAATTATCAAACAAATATCCAATCAGCTGCTACCCCCGGCCATCCAGCATAGCTGCATATAGCTAGTGAAGACATATGTGGGATGTCAGGGGTTATTTGGACCATGTAAAAAGAGACAAACGACGAAAGGAAGCTGTCAGCTTCTCTACTGATTGATGTGACCGAGTTAGTGAGGTGTATTCAGAATGATAATCAAATATGAGGCCAAACGTTGAAAAGGTGGGCCATGTACCTTTAGGCGGCGAGAGAATGGGTTTGGAGCTCACATTGCCCCGGGCCTCCGTTAGACTCAGGCGCTAACCCAATTTCACAGTGTGTGAGTGGGTCTGGCCTGTTTCAATGCACCATCTGAGTGCAAGTGCCATCTGGACCAGGCCTGTGAAGGAAATGGCCTTGCTTTTCAAACTAATCGGATTAGGGTGTTTTTAATTCATTTGGGATATGCCCCTGCGTGTTAATTGGCTCAACATGGCCAATGAATCTCGCCCGTTGCTGAAGACCTCTTCCTCAAACTCACCTTCGAGAACGCTCCACAGACCTCTCCTTACCTCTTTTCACATTTTCCTCATGTATATAGCAGAGATTATTATGCTTGTGGAAAAAAAAAACGGATGATTTTCAACTATGTTACATGAACAAAACATTGATGTTCATGTCCCTATATCCTTCAGAACATTTTTTTCTCGAGTCAAGTAAAATCTGTAGATGTCAAACATTTAAATACAGGGGGGAAAAATGTCTCTATTATCCACGAGACAAGCATTCAACATCAGTAGAGTATGAGCTGATATGTCAAGTATCCATGGACATCTTCCTGAGGGATCCCAGTTATCTCTACTGTAACTAATACTAACTAATACTCCCCACTGAAACTTGAGCCTATTTTCTTCACGTCAATTATCATAACTCTGAAGAACTGTTGGCAGACGTCCGCCCCCCCCCCCCGTATTCTTTGAGTTTAACTTAATTGAGTCTTTCTTAAAGGCAACTTTTATTTGTTGGACTATTCTGCATGTCATTTATTAATAATATTTATCACTGATCTTTTTTTTTCAGAGCAGAACACACCCATTCCCTTACACACAATTCCAAAATCTATTGTTTCTCAGATTACATCCGTTCTACCCAGCAGCCACCTCTACTTAAGACGTTCCCAGTGGTTACTTCATGTGTATTAATAAAGCTTGGACACTGGACATTCACGATCTAAATATAAAGCTTCGTGTCTCAGGGTAGATAGAATTTCAGAAGCTGAAGGGATCTGACAAGATCACATCCCATATGGATTAAAACAGTGCTGTGTTATACATATTATACAAGGTGCAATAAGTGATATTTCAGCTCTAGCAAGAGACTGCATCAGTTATCTGCTGAGAATATCATTCAGCTGAACAGGCTGAGCTGGCTCACCTCTGTTTTTACTGGGAAGAGTCCAAACTCAAAGGACCTCTGAACTATCTGCATCTGTGTTTTCACAGCCTGAACAACATCGCCAATTTTGAAAGCCGGAGAGAATTTTTTTAAAAGGGTGCAATCAAGTAATTTGTCATGAACGTATGATGTAGCTATTGTCTGCCAACGAGGTGTAAGTACGTTTCACTAACGTACAGCTGACGTCATCTTGCTAGTTGTTTCAGAGTTGTAAGCTCAAGTTCCATGTTAGTCTGCTGAGGTTGTGGAAACACAACATTTACAATAAATTCACTTCGAGCTACAGAGCATCTCATTATGATATAAGTAAAGAAGCCTTGTTTTCATGACCTTGGTAATAGAGTTCATACATGACAGGCAATTTATCTGCATTTCACATCCTATGTGGTTTGTGTTTACCAGTAGATACTGTACATACTACACATGCTCTATGGACAAGAGTATGCAAAAATGTCTGTAGCACTTGCCTTTAAAAACAGAATACAGACATATTCAAGATTAATCTGGCTCAGTCATCACTTCTGACCTCTAGACTTGTGAGGTGGTGAACCATTTAAGTCCTCCGAAAGAGAACTGCAGCCCTAGTGAGCAACAAGCGGATGAAGCTTGTTCCAGTAAGAGCGTGAATCTTGGTTTGACTGAAGATGAGGTTAGACAGGGACTGTAGATGACAAACCCTGGAGCTTTGCTCTTGCTAGCCGGCGTTTAGCCTGTCCTAGCAAGCAAATGCCGTGGCGGCTACTTACAAGCAATTGTAGAGCTGGGTGGGGGTGCTGATGTTGTTAGGGGTGGGGGCCTACGGTTGCAGTGCGCTGGAGTCTGGACTGTGGGCGAGGGGCCCAATTTGTATCAGTGTTGTAATTACGAGATACTATGAACCATGCAATGTAGAGTACAGTACTCTACCTGTAATTTGTCTGAGCGAGCCACTTTCGGTTAGCCCTTTGCTAACTTGAATCCAGACAAATAATTAAATCATGCAGTTCTTCTGTTTTTCCCCCAGGTTTATCAGACCTAAGCCATTTTAAAGCTGCTACAGCAGCTGTAGACAACTAACACGGAGCCTGTGATTCAGAAGACGGAGACAAAAGTGCTGCACTGTATCTTTCAAGACAAAGAACATTTTATTACATGCAGCCTTGGCCTTTTTTTCATTAAACAGCAATTTGATTTTTAAGACAATTTACTTAAAAAATACAGTTAAAATAGGGAATAATCATATGCCAAATTTAAGCATATTCCGGGAAACCACTTGTGGAAATGTGTCCATTTACAGCGAGAGATCAAATCCCCCAACACACAAAAATTAGTCCAAACCAATGACGTTTATGCTCATACTTTTTTAATGTATCACAATGAGCAAGAAACATACTTGATGAAATATTTTCAAAGGAGTATATTCAATTACCATCTACAATCAACTTAACTAGGACAACAAGGTTTTGTGACAAAAGTTTCTTTAAAAGTCTGAAGTTCCATGTGGTTGTATGTATGTTAGTTTCCATGTAATTTGGTACAGTTTGGAAATCTTCATCATATAATTACAGTAACAAAAAAGCTAACAAGACTACAGTATAGAAAAGACATCAAGAACAACATTTTTGGTTTAACTTGCTCTTTTTTGTACATTGCAAGGCTGTTTTTTTCTACCCCCGGATGGGCTGACTGGAGCCACAGAGCCATGCTTATGAGGCTCGAACGAGGAGTAATCCAAGGAAACAAAAAAGAAAATCTAAAAGCATTAAAAAAAACATTGTGGCACCAGAAGTCACAAAAGGAACAGAGAGCTCCAAGTAACAGTTCATCTTTAAAGTTGGAGCTAATGGTTGTTTGGTTGTTAGTTTGGTTGTTAATTTTGGTTAATACGCTTTTTTTAGTGTAGAACTGCCTCTTTAAGAATGACAGCTTTGAGAACCCGTCCCCTCTCTCTGTTGTCCATTTCTTTGTAGATTATGTAATCAACAGAGAGAGGGGTGAGCCGCCATTTGACTGGAGAGCTTTACTTGTCAACCAAAGACAAGCAGAAGGAAATGAAACAGGTAGCAACATGAAGTGGGAGAAATGAAGCAAACATCTCTGTCCATCCTGTCCTGAAATTTTTGAAAATGTCCATCAAAGAGCAGAAGCAGAGGCAGAACTGGAGAAAGAAAGACAGACAGAAAGGGGAAAGAGGCAGCTGGAGCCACTTAAATTCAGTTCTCTCTGTGTCACATGTCCATTGGTTCCAGAGTCCATTTCCATTGCAGAGTTGTCAGTAATCAAATAAGGAGGTGGTTTAAAGCTGTTTTGAGCCCGCCGTTGGCTCCCATGCCCAGTTTTGGTGTGCCCACAGCCTCTCATGTCCTCCTAACAAGAGCTCCAAAGCTTCCCAGAGTCATTTTTTCTTTTCAGTTCTTCATCTCAGAAACAAAAAAAAAAACAAAAAACAAAAAAACAAAAAAAGTTGACGTCTTGTTTTTAAATATATCTATATCTGTATACAGGTACACGTTCGTTTTCACAGTGGGCAAAAGATGACCTCTACAGCAAAACCTTGTCTTTATCTCTCTCTTTGTTAATGTCCATTAAAATCAAGTATCCCAATGTAAGTTTGTGGATCCAGATATCCACAATAGCATTTTGTGCCACAATAAAATATACACTTATCTGGGGCACAACTTTTTTTTTTTTCTTTTTGTTTCAACTGCATAAAGCTTTGGCCACATTCATATATTCAATCAAAGTAAAAACTGCTCAGTGCTTCGATATTATCAGTTTCATTTCTGATCGTTGTCTTTTAAAATTTGATCTAAGATTTTTCTCGGTATTCATAATCCAGCTTTGTGGTTCAGTTTGTTTTGGTGTGTAACACAAAAAAAAAAAGGCAAACAAGAAACAAATAATTGAATTGATGCTGGCTCTTAGTAAACACACACACACACACACACACACACACACACACACACAGACATACAAACTCACACACAGTCCATGCTGGCAGAATCTGATGTAGAGATTTCAACTTCTACATGAGAGCCAAAAAAGATTACACTTTGGAAATAAGAGAGCAAACAGTATCATTGAGATAATGAATATACAGTAAAAGAACACTATCACACCATAAAGTGGCCAGGACAAATTATCGTTTTCGTTTCTTGATTTCAGCAATTTAAATTCAAAATTAAAGCTAGTGTTAATTTATGATAATAAGTAATATACAAAAATGAAAATAAAGTACAAATATTTATACGAAAAATAACAATACATGTCTGACGTTTTCTGAAATTTGAAATAAAGGAAACACGTTTTTGTTTGAGAAAAACTGTACAACTTAAGAATTTTCCAAATAAGAAAGTACAAATGAACAGAATTCCAGGGAACTGAACTTTGTAGAAGTAGCAAGCTTGCAGACCGAATCTATTGACTTTCAACAGCATGCTGCAGAATTAACATCAAATCACTTGTAGCACTTTAAACACACTTCTGAGATTGTGCCTTGTACTCATTAGGGCGAATATATTGGCTATATAATAAATGGCCAGAAAGTAGTTCCTCACAAATTTAAATAAGTCTTGGTTTTGGTTGAAAAAATAGAAATCTTAGTTCATCGGTTCTTCGTGAGAGCGTGGGGGTACCTATGCACATCCATTTTCATTGCAATAAGATGATGTGGGTGACTTCTTTGGACATGAAAGCATCCTATGTCAAACCAAGGGACATCTTCAAAAAACTTCCTACCTACCAGAAATAATGCTTTGGAATGAAGATGTCCCTCAAGACCTGTTATCAATATGCGCATTCGTGGCGACCCTGCATACACATGGGACAACTGGATTTCCCAGGGATGGGGCAACCACACCTCAGTTAAAAAGCCTTCACTTCCCTCTGAGACTTGTTGAATGGTGACTGGCATGAACGTTACTAAACCTATAAGACGATTTGGTACCAGATGTATTATGTACATTTTTTGGTAACCACTATTACTTGTTTAACAAGTGAGCAAAAACCTAGATTGGATGGAGGGATTTTCAGCCATGTTCCATGCCGGCACAAAATGATGTATGAAGATCACTTTGTTCAGCAACCAGTGATGCAAAGATGTACACAACAGTTTACTGTCACTTTAAAAAATGAGAGAGAGGGAAAAAAAAAAAAAGATTATGACAATTCAAAGCAATTCAATGAAAATGGATTAATCCTTGCTTAAGAAAAATCCATAGTGATATTTGGAATGCACTGTTCTTTACAAACGTCATAGATCATTGGCTTTAAACATTGGTCTGTTCATAAAGAAAATCAGCAAAATGTCCTTTGGAACATATATTCACAGTCTTCAAAGTTCCGTTTTTGCAACAAGAAACAAAAAAGGTGTTGCAGAGGCAAGAAATTGGTTTATTGTTTGTTTTAGTTAAAGCTTAGCCAAAAGCAAAATGAGCATGCATCTAGGTACTTTTTTTTTTTTTTCAAAATTCTACATTAGCAGCAAAACGTATGTCCTTGAAGACCAGACCTTATACATTTTCTTAAAAAAATGGACAATTGAATGTGACAAAAAGTCAAAAAAAGATTAATACCTCTATCTTACAAACTGCAATGGCTCTGTAACGGTGCTACTCCACAATGCAAGGACAAGGGCCCTTTTTGGTTTTTGGTATTTACGTAAAAAAGCCACCTGTTTGCTTGCGAAGAAGCAAAAACGGCAACTCTGATGCGTACTCCTTTATCTTTTAAAACTTTGTTTTCTTTCCTCTAAAAACAGCAACAAATCATCAAGTATAAAGAAGCCTCTTTTCTCATCTTTATGCACCAATGGTGAAAGTGTTTAGTCTTTGGATTTTCTTTTTGTCTTAAAGCGTGAGAATTATTATTAGTATTCTTTTTCATTTTCATTTATGACAACAAAAATGTCAAAATGAAAAATAGACTGTAGCCACACTACGTGAAGAACAAAGGACCTGCTTTGTAGTGTACATATCTACAAATACAGGAGAGCTGAGAAAAAATAAGTGCGAAGATAAGAACAAGTAGAGTGAGAAAAAGGAGTCAGACAGTGATAAGTGCACAAAGGTAACACAAAAATTAAATAAAATTAAAATTTCAATATTTCACCCAGGACCTTTTTTGTTTTGGTTGATGCAATGCCAACCAAATTATAAAATTTAAATAATTCTACAAGAGGATCCTGCCTTGTCAGGAGGGGCATCTGGGTGAAAGTTTCCCGCAAAGCTGAGAATAAGACAGAAATAAAGTTTCGATAAATTACCTGTCCATAATCTAGTCTATCGGAATGACCAAGACAACATCAAATGAAGCGTCTTAAAGTTGGACAATACAAAATCTAAATGTACACAAAGTTTTTTTTTTCAACCTACCATACTGTTTAAATTCATTTCCAATGCAACAATCTACTTAACACCAAAAATGTTCATATCTATTATAAATACAGAGGGTTGGTTTTTTTTTTCTTAATCAAAAAACTCTTTTTATCACCCATTCTTATGTCTGCAATGCTCTCCTTGTCTGGGTAAAATTGGATTGTGATTCTCCCCCATTTAAATGTGTTTAAGTTAAAATTAGCAAATTATTTGCCCTTTTTGAATGCCCAGAAAAATGCCTTATTAAAATTTCACTCAACTTAAGATTTCTATGAAATCAAGTTCTGAAAAAAAGCTCATTTGTTGGAAACAGAAAGTGTAAAACATGGATTTCTGTAACAGAAAAAACATCTGTGATCTGTTGACCTGAGAATAAAATAGACATTACATTATTCTTTTACTTTTGCAAGCCATTGGTATCTGAATGCTTAAATAGCAAGAAAACAGATAGACTATTCTCCCATACAGTACATACTGGCTTTTTGTGACTGTGCTATTAAGTATAAATTATTACAAAACAAAAGGACATCTTGTTGACTCATATTTCTTCAAAAAGGGTTCTTGGGCCGTTTGTCAACTTTGAGGCAGTCCATTGCCATACAGTACAGCATTCCTCTACCATTACCCACAACATAACTGCAGCAATCTTTTCTATTCTCATATATTAGTATGCATGTATTTCAGTTGAGTTAAACAAAACAACAACAACAACAACACCAACAAAAAGAAAAAAAAAACAACAACGAAAAAAACAAACGAAAACCAGCATGTTGATATGGGAAAACAATCCACTAACATTTAAATTTTTGGTTACAAGCTTTGGAATTGCAGTTAGTCTTTACACATCTTTTTTTGAAATTGGTTTGTATACCTTTAATGTATTTTTAACATTGCTGCTTTTTATCTTTTTTCCATTTGTGATTTTTTTTGTCTTTTTTTGTGTTTTTTAAATATTGTCCATCACTGAAAGCTCTTTTACAATCTGATGGAGTCTGTTCCTACACTAGCAAGATTACTACTACAACTACTACTGTCTTTGACAAAGCCAGGCTGCTGCGGCTCCTCCGCCGTCCTGCCCAGTCTGTCTGCTGACTTCTGACTGCTGTCAGAGTCAGACTCGTCTGTAAAGACGTCTGTTGGTATCGAGGTCTGAACTCCTGAGGTGCTCAATGAACTTGAGGTAACCGTTGAAGGTGAGGACACTGGAGGAAAAGAGGAGGAAGAAGAGGAGGGACTGGCATTGGGCTTCCCAGCTAAAGCTCTGGAGAACGGGGCCTGGGGCCAGGGTTTGCCGGCAGCTGTGGTGTTGAGTGGGGTAGCAGAGGAGGAGCAGAGGGATGAAGACACAGCAGAGGATGGCATGGTAGCTGATGTTGTTTGTGGGGGAGGGGGGCTGCTGATGGGATGAGTGGCAGACTGCGAGGTAGATGCGGTGTTAGGATTGGGGAAGCAGGCTGAAGAGTGAGGTAATAAACTAGTAGCGTGCTCTTTGGCATTTCTGGCTGATCGCTTGATTGTTCTGTGTTTGTGCAATGCCGATTCCAGGTGTTGACTGAGTGCTTTCTCCCCATCCAACGTAGTGTCACAAGCGAGGCAGTCATAGAGACTTCCAGCTCCTGCACCTACGCCACTGGGGACACGCAGCAACATCTCTTGCAGGTTTGCCACAGACTGACCAAAAAAACAGTTTGATTTAAGGTGGTTCACAGCCGCTTCTTCCTTGGTGAAAACTGCTTGACACTTGCGGCATGCCAGTTTATACTGCACCTTGGGGACGATGAATTGGTCTACATGGGAGTCCACAGCTTTGCCATCCATCTCATTCTGCTCGGAGGGTACTTTATTATGAGATGAAGAGGAGGAGGACGAGGATGAGGGGGGGTCATTATGAGGGTTGCCCTTTTGCTCCTCTGTTTTCACTGGATCTTTGGCAGATTCTTTGCGATCCCCCAAGGATTGAGGGGGAACTTGAGTTTGGCTCGCCTTGGGTTGCTGGATCTGCTGAAGCTGCCGCTGCTGCTGCTGTAGTGCTTCCTGCAAGCTCTGCTGATATTGCTGGTAATGCTGCAGCAGGGACCCTGGAGACAGGCCCATCAGTGCTTGTGACAATGCTGGGTTATAAGGAAAGAGGCTTTCCATTCCATACATTGGTTGCAGATAGCCCCCCTGGAGGGCCCCAGGGATCTGTGGGGTATAATATGGAGAGAAACCAGGCATGAAGTAGGGCAGGAACTGATTTGTGAGGAGAGCTGTGGGGTCTGATGCCAGAGCAGCCTGTAGGGCCTGAAGCTGGGCAGGGTCTACCACGTACTCCATACCAGGTGTAGGCATAGAAGTGGCAGGAACAGCTGTGTCTGGTTTTTCCTTCTTAGCACTGGCAGCAGAAGTGGAAGGGGCAGGGGTGCTTCCAGTTGATGATGGAGTTGGGGGCTTCTCTGCCTTTTCCTTGGCCTTTTCCTTTTCTCTTACCCTCTCACTCTCACGTTCTTTGGGGGGTTCTGGCCGGGAGCTGGTCTGGGGGGTTGAAGAAGTGGCGTTGGATGTGGAGGTGGGGCTTGAGTGGGAAACAGATGTGTTGGTCTGTGCTGGGCTGGATGCGGCAAGAGATGATGATGAGGGAGGCTTGTTAGGCAATCCAGATGTGGGGAGGCTAGGTGAGGGAACACTGGCACCAGGCATGTTCAGGAGGTTTGAAGGTTTTGGAGGAGTTAAAGCTGGATTTTTGTCAAAGAGAAAAATAAAGAAGAATTAGGCACGTCTTTGTATAAACATTAAATGTATGTGCAATGTTAAAAGGCTATTCAACTACAACAGAAATAACATGTTACCTAATATAGAGCATGGCATACTATTCATGAATTATAGATTCATATTACCTTGTGTAATTATGTGTTTTCTAACAACTAATTGGTAGAGATTAAGATAATTTAATGTTAGATTCTCTGTATAAAGGCATTTAATATTGCTCTTTTAATGTATGCACACTGATGGAAATGAGCAAACACGATAGACTGATGGGGAATTATTTCAAGAAGAGTAGAAAGAGTGCATTCAAGTGTTGTATTATTACTAGTTGTTGCAGTTTCAAGTACAAGTTATGATCACTGTACATTTAAATAATAAAGCTGATAATTTCACTGCATACGAGTCAATGAATGCCTAACGATGACAAACCTGAATTCGACGAGTTAAAGCTGGAAAGAGAGGGGCTTCCAACCCCTGGCAAAAGGACAGGTGGAATGCCTTGCAGATTGGGATAGGCTGCCTGGAGATTCAGTGCCTGCATTGCAGGGTTATCATACATCCCCTGCTGCTGCATGGCCTGCTGCTGCGCCAGTCCTAAAACTTCATTGGCCTTCTTAATGCGGTCCATTTCCTGTTGGGCCATAAGTTGGCGTACAGTGGCTGGGTCAAAGTATTCTTTTTCCTTATCGATCTGGCTGCCAATGGTGTCCTTCACCTTAGAGATGTGTTGCTGGGAGAATATGTGATCACGGACCGAGAGGCGGGCACTGTATTTGACACCACACAAGGTGCATTCAGTCTTCGGCCCCTCGTAGGATGTCTGATTTATTCCAAAGTGCTTGGCCATGTTGAGCTTTGCCTTTTTCTCCTTGGCACGGGCATTTTGAAACCACACCTGAACCACTCTCTTTGGAAGTCCAATTTCATTGCCAAGTACCTCACATTCCAGCATTGTAGGGGTCCTGTAGTCATTAAAACAGGATTTCAACACTTTCAGCTGGAGGTTAGTCATCTGGGTTCGGAAGCGCTTTTGGCCAGGACGATCTCCACTGTCAATGCTCCTGCTGCCTGAAGCTCCAGGACTTGGTGAGCAGGGGTCAGCCAGGCTGGATGTCTCACTGTGGTCGATTATATTTTCATTTTCATAGTCTTTAGCATAATAACTTGTTGCAGGGCTTACCAGCCCTGAGGACATCTGGTCATCATTTTCAAGGATGGGGGCAGTACCCCCAGACTTAGACAGGTAATCACTACTACTCTGACTGTGCTTCGCATCAGCACTGTCATTATCAGCATTGGCCTCATCACCTGTGGTTGTGTCTGTGATAGCTGTATTCACAGAAGAGCAGTCGTCATTATCAAGTTTGCTCTGATCAAAGCTGAGGTTCACAGAAGACATAGCTGCACTCTCAAAATCTTCCATTGCCTCAACTTTAATGGATGAAGGGCTCAGTAGAGCCCTGGGAGACAAATCCATCCCTCTATTCACCGGTGACATGGAAGAGCTTTGTCCATCACTGTTTGAAGGGGCCAGCTGGGAGTAGCTTGATGTCTCCAGAGCATCCATTTTTATTTGTATCCCCTCCTGCTCATTTAACATGCCAGTTAGGGTTAGATTATAGCCAGCACGTTTTGCCTCATGCCAGTGACGAGAGCGAATGTGTGCTTCAAGGGCAGTTTTTGCCTTGAATAGAGCTCGACAAAAAGGGCACCTACGATGAGCTTGAGCTGGCCCAACTGCTCTGAACTGACCTTTTCTCTCCCTTGCTCGGGTGTTTTGAAACCAGACCTGCACTACCCTCTTTTTCAATCCCACCTCATGAGCAATGTGGTCAAGCATTTTACGTGTAGGATTTGAATCCAATAAATACTTCTGATAAAGGATCTCTAACTGCTCAGGTGTGATGGTGGTTCTAAGCCGCTTGTCTCTCTGTGGCTCCTCCCCACTATTTGTGCTGTCATTCTCTCCTGGGCTGGTGCCAGCTTTTTCCTCTAACTTCCTTTTCAGTGAGTTCATGGTGGAGGTGGGGGTGGACGGAGAGGTGGCAGAGCTGCTGGGAATCTGTGGCATTGCACCAGAGAGTAACTGACTAGCCAGGAGAGGATTGCTGGGATCAAACAGCATGAAAGGCATATCAATCGGTCGGTCAAGAAATTGTGGATGGATGAATTGATTTTGCACAGAGAGGAAGTGTAATTGCTGGTGTTCCTGCCAGTGCTCAAAGGAGGGGAAGCCAATCTTGCACTGCTCACACTGGTATGGGATCATCTGCTGTGCCAGTTGTTGTGTAGCAGAGCTCAGGTGGGGATTGAGGCTCATGTGAGAGCTTTGAGATGGGGCCTGGCTTGTTTGTGAGGCTGATGGACCACACTGCTGTTGTTGCTGAGAGAATGAAGAAGATTGATGTTTCATGGTCTTTGAAATATTTGGAATCTTCTCATCTCTCTGAGGTCTGTGATGTTGTGCCTCAGATTGGGGTTGATGCACAATTTCCTGCTTAATCGAGGTTTGGTTTTCTCTTGGATCAGCAGAAATTTCTGGTAGCTGCTTGGACTTCTCATCATAGAGGTTTGAGGTGGTTGCTGGTGATGCCTCCTCTTTATCAGTGGATGGGAGGTGTGAGAATGCTGAAGTGGAAGGTGGAAGAGGGCAAAGACTTGAAGAAGAGGGCATTGGCGTGTGACAGGAAGACCCAGAGGGAGTATAACAATCATGAGACAGGTCCAATGAATCCTCATTTTGGCTGTCGTATTGTCCATCCTCATCTTCATCTTTGTAACACAGCTTCTTTTGGTGTTTTATTAGATCAAATATACGCTGGAAAACCAGACTGCATTTCTTGCACTGGTAGTTAAGATTTGAGGTGCGGATATACCGGTCATTTGACAGTTCTCGTCTTTCACCCTCTTTTCCACCTTCACCCTGGTTTTCATAATTCTTCCTGGCCTTCTGGCGAGCATTTTGGAACCAAACAACAATAACACGCGTGGGGAGACTCAGAAGGTTGGAGAGTTGTTCAAATTCATCATCTTTAGGATATGCATTGGCATCAAAGAAATCTTGCAGGATTCTTAGCTGGTAGTCAGTAAATCTAGTTCTAGATGATCGTTTACTTCCATATAAGTCTTGTTTCTGAGGTTCAGGAGAAGGAGGTTTGGAATCAATTTTGGTGTCTTCTAGAGTTGTTGTTGGCGGGTTATTAAAATTGTATGGGGAATCTTTGTTACGCTGTCTCTCTTTGAAAAGGGTATTTCTGAACCAGTGCTTTATGACTTTTTGCTGCAGTCCTGACTTGTCTGCCATCTCTTTGATCTGTTCTTCATTTGGTGAATTGTTAATATCAAAGTACTGTCGCAGGACCCTAAGCTGGTCATCTGTGATACGTGTCCGTGGCCTCTTGTTCTGCTGCTGCTGTAGCATGGCTGGTGTTAGCTGTTGTTGATAGAGCTGGGCCAGGTCTGAGGCCAGGCTTGGTTCAACAGATGGTAACTGAGGGGGCAGTTGAGTGGGCAAAGACTGAAGAGACATGGGCTGCATCATTAGCGGTGAGAAGAGGGGCAAATCCATTGGCATGGGGATTTGTGCCATTGGAACCGGCGGCTGTGGGGTAGGTACAGTTGGAGGTGTGAGTGAAGCAGCAGAGACAGGAATATTTGGTGTGGGAGCTCTTTGGGGTGGTGGAGGAGGAGGGGGCGGAGGAGGAGGAGGAGGTGGAGGAGCCGGAGAAGCCTCTGGTGTTGGGGGTCTCAGTGGATAGAGTTTATCATAATGCTCTCTGTATTCCTTGGCGAATCTCTCAAGGGATCGAAATGGAAAGAAGGCCTGGTGGATATGCTCCTGGTGACTCTTTAGAATCAGTATATTTGAAAACAGCTTGCCACAGGCTTCACATTCCAGCTTCTCTAATCCCTCAATGGGGTCCACCACTTTTGTTATCCCACCCGGACCACTTGATCCTGTAGTTCCAGCTGCCTTTTTCTGAGCTTTCTGTTTATTTTCATTGTACTGAATCACTAACTCAAACCCAAAATTTTCTAGCAGGGCTTTGGTTGCATTTCCCCGAGCATCTGAGGCAATCCGTGGTGGAGGTAAGCCAGTATCATGGTTTATAGTTATTGAAATATGTTGTATTTCCTTCTTTTCTTTTGACTTGCTGTCTGCTGAATCTTTATTGACATACTCCTCATTTTTTTCAGTTGTGTCCTTCTCTCTTTGCATTTCTCTGTCTTTCTCATTGTGGGAGGAGGAAGGCTTCTGCTTCTTTTCCACCTGCTGGAGGAGAGATGCACTCTGCTGCAACAATGCCATCTGCCCCTGGGTCTGAGAGTGCGACTGCTGATTTTGTTGCTGCTGCTGCTGCTGTTGCTGTTGATGTTGTTGCTGAAGATGGTGGTGCATCAGTTGTTGTTGCAAGCAGCTCTGTTGAGCCTGCTGAGCTGAGTTTTTTAGATCTTCCAGCAGAGAGGAGGTGGTGGATCCTGTTAGGCCAAGTGCTGAGTTGCTGATGTTGATCTCTGGGTTCAGCTGAAATTCTGCTCCAGGTATATAGAATGGAAATAACAACTGCTGCTGTTGCAATGGGAGAAGTGCATCAGTTGTCATTGGGAAGTGCTGCAGAAGTGCTGGGTTGAAAAGCTGTGATTGTAAAAGAGCAGCCTGCTGCTGGAGCTCTTGCTGAAGCTGGGCTTGAGCTTGAGCCTGAACCAGTTGCTGTTGTTGTTGCTGAAGCTGTTGTTGGCCCCTTGCAGACAGCATATCTGTAAATTTAGCCTTTTTAACTTCATGGTTCTCAGATGGTGAGGAATGGCAGCTAATTGAAGAATTGCCCAAGTTTTCAATGCTATGAGTCTGGGTCAGGTGGTTACCTCCAAGAATATTTTGAGCCGTTTGAGACCCAGAAGAACTGTGGTTGTTAGAGTGTGTAGTTGAATTGCTCGCTGGGCTTGGACTGGATGTTGATGTGCTGTTGCTTGACCCTCCGCCATTTACACCAGTAGCACTGGCAGAGCTAGTGATCCCTCCTGCGGCCTCAAGTTTGGCTGCTCTAGCTTTCGTTTGGTGTAGAACAGACCGCATGTGAATCTCCAAAGTGGAACTCTGGCTATATGCCACATTGCAAGTGCTACACTTGAATGGCTTGTTATCAGGGCTGCTGGTAGGCTCCGGCTGACCAGATGTGGACTCCTGAAGAGCCCTCTTCACCTTGTGCAGGTGTGACACAGAGTTATAGTGAACCAGAAGAATGTTCTTCTGGGTGAAAGACTCTTTGCATACAGTGCACTTGAAAGGACGAGATGGATCTAAAAACTTCTCCATAGTAAAGTTGGGGCCCTTTCTGAATGGCAAAGCACGTTTAGGTTCAGTCCCAGAATCTTCAAGCAGTGAGCCAGAGTCACTCCCTGTTGGACTTTGTTTTTCCTCCGGGTCACTCTCATCTCCCTCTTTGTCATCTTCTCCTAGACTTCCATGCTCTTCACCAAGGGATGGGTCACCCATGACCATAATGTCACCATTCATCAAGAAGCCCCCATACAGCTGCTGGATATCGGCTTCACTCAGCTCCAGGTGGTTGGTTTCCAAATGTTTCTTCAGAGCTTGTAGTGTTCGGAAGCTTCGCTGGCAGAGGCAGCACATGGTGGCTGCCCTGATCACATGGTACTGTGAATGAAGCTGCAATTTCTCCACAGTCTTGAAGGCCAAGCTGCATTGGTTACATCGATACTTGTAGACATGGCGATCTGAGACGGGCAGCTGGGGCCTTTTGTTGTGAACTTCATTGAAGTGCATCTGGAGAGAGTTGGAGGACTTGAACACTTGATTACAGCCTTTCTTCCAACACAGGAAACCAGTGGCATCATCCCTCTCTCTCTCTTGTTGATCCTCCAGAGGTGACTTGCGAGTCTCTACTATTTCTGTAGGTAGTGATGCTCCCTTGTCTGGATCAGCATCTGATGCATCTGTGAAACAAGTAAACCACAAGATGAGAGAAATTCATCAGATATTTATACCAAAGAAAGAAATGTAAACATGCTTGTGTGAATCATGGCCTTCAAATTAAAATGAATCCTGTTCCATGATACGAGGATGATTCAAAACAAATACGAGAAACAATTGTAATACATTTATTTGCTTTGTAATTGTTGAAGGATTGTATTTGTAGAAAGTGAACCTAGTCTAGCTCCCAAATTTATGAGATACTCACCGACTTGCTTCTTTGTATCTTCAGAGTTGGAGTTGGCTATGGCATGAGGGGGGTTCTGGGACTCTCTATCAGGACCAGGTACAGGAATGAACATGCTCGCTGGCAGTACATCAGTTGCTGTCACCTGTAAAAAAAAATCAAATATGAATTATCTTGCAGAATGGAAATTTACATTTGTACTTTTATTGATATACAAACTTTAAAATTTTTACATTTTTTAAAAATTCATGTACTATTAAATGTATATTCAATTGGATTCACACGATTAAACCATACAATTACTTTGCAATAGGTCTGACCCATTCAATCAGGATGAGGAACCTCCTGTCTCTCAGTATCCCATCTTCTTTACTTTTTAAGACCAATTAAAGAAACTAAAGAAATAAATTCGTCCAGCCATCTTACACCTGCATGACTATTCACTGGTGACACAACAGGGGTGTGCAGCCTTGGCTTGCCATCACTGTTCACAAAATACTACCCTTCAGTGCAGACGTTCACGTAGTTAGCATTCTTGGTTCTGTTTGTTGTGCCACTAGTAAAACTGTGCGCTCCTTTATGTAGGTTATATCCATAGCATATATTCAGAATTTTCAAAAGAGATCCCAAACTCCATGTGTTTACAAGTCTGGACAGCCGTGACCTCTGCTAATTCAATGCCTGTTTTCTATTATCCCTTCACTTCAGTACTAACACTTCACAATTTATAATAAATCTTCTTAAAAATCGATAACTCATGAAAATAATTCCTTTCTTCTTTCAAGTAATGTTAAATAAAGGGAAAACATCTTGATTTTATCCCTTTGGACATCCAGTGTTGGCGTGGCATCCCTGGTTCTTAACTCTAGGTTATCTAATGAAAGGGAAATGATGCAAAAATTAAACAATGAATAAATAGAAAGAATATAAGCAGAAAAAATACCATATATTCTAAAATAGTTTAACAGCATTCTCAAAAATCTTCTAAAACTGTCACAGCTGAACACACTGCAGCATATACAGTAGCATACAAGCTAGATCAGAATCCAACTTAATCACCAGGGTTATAATACATTCTAACACTACGGCTGGGATTATATCTGTTGTGTCATCACAGGTTCATCGATTATTCAGCATTTCCCCTCTTTGTTTTTTATTTAATTGCTCCTTTTTAAATGTAGAAAAATCAATACAAACAGAAAAGTCATTAAAAAAAAGCAGACAAAAAAGCAGCAAACAATTATTTACATTACAAAGTGGACAGTTTCTAGACAACAGCTTCATTAGACAATTAGAGGAAAAAGCAGAATATCCCAAGGTCACTTTTAATTTGGTCTGTCTAATTGGCAAACATAGTTTAAAACGGCAAAATCATCCAGCCAGACCCCGAATTAATGAAGCACAATTATTTTCATTACCCCTATCTTAGACAGACTAAAAACGAAAGTGACACATGGACTGAGAGGGAGGGCTAGGGAATGTACAGAACTGTGCAAAATGTTTAGGCATTTAAGATGGTCCACTAACACGTTTGTCTTTGATATTTGTTTTTAATTCATCTTACATTAATATCTCATTTTAAGTGCCAAACCAATTAACAAAAAGGGAAAAATTCTAGTGAAACAATGAAATGTAATAATAAAAAGGCTTCCCAGAAGAATGGCTGCGGAGCATAAATCCAGTGGTCAGCCTCAGACATGAAGTGCTACAGATGAAAGACAGCATCGACCTCACTTTACTTTTGAAATCAAAGGATATCAAGCAGCACCATTAACTCAACTAACAGGGAGGGACAAGTGGGACCCTGGTACACCCGCCTCCATTGAGGAGACGTTTCATCAGAGGTATTCATGGAAGATTCCTCCACTGTAGCCACTTACCAATGCACAAAACAACAAAATGTGAGCTCCAGAACAATGGAACTAGTTGTTCTTGAGTACAAGGTCAAAATTTGAAATATTTTCTGGCTAGTTTTTCTATGTAGTGAGTGTGGGTCTGCAATTCCACAAATGCAATTGAGGATTTCATCAAAAGCAGTGATAGACAAAGTTGAGAAATACCGCAAATTCTTATCCATCTTGCAAAACCACATTAGTGCCTTCTTCTGCAGCAAGACAATGACACTGAGAATACAGCCAGAGTCATACAAAATTATCTTCAGCCAAGTCAAAGAGTCCTGCAGTTATTATTCTGTTCCTTTTTGTCCAAGTCCATTTGTTAGAATCGGTTCTTTCACCTCTGTTACAATACTGTGATATTCTCATATGTACAGGTTTGAGTGTGGTGGCTTCCTGTATTTTACCACTTTTATCAGCAGAGGCTGCTGCTGGTCAGGAAAAAAGCATAAAGCTTCTTTAATTGATAAATAAAAATTAATCTTGGCATATTTTTTGAAGGCATCAAACCTTTTGCACAGTAGATGTCTTTATCCTGTATATATGAGTTGCACATGAGACAAAGACATCAAAGACCTTGGGTGGGAACGAAAGGAGGGAGGAGTACAGAGACAATAGGTGGATGAAGGGATGAGAGGTGGGAGAGTGAGCGTATCATTATGCATGCTTGGTAAGAAATAAAAGTCACCTATTTCAGAATTAATTACGCTCCTCTCCTTAGACGTGTGAAAGGGATAAAGTACATTTCCAGCTACATTCACTGCTTATATAAAAGTGTGGGCTTTAATGTGTGTTATATTACTGCTGTTCTGTCACGGTCCTCTTGTCGTGCTTTAGTACATTACAACCTCTATAAAAGAAATAAATATTGTCATCTACCATACTAATGTGCTTGCCATTTACTTTCTAGATGCAGGATGAAGATGGCTAGGCAGCAATGTTTTAGTGTGTGATTATCCGGCATCCATTTAGCTTCACTGGATAGAACCGAACAAAGATTTGCCCAGTGATTTATAAGAAAACAGGGAAAGTAAAACTTTATTTCCCCTTGATGAGCATTAAAGGAAGCACAGAGGGTATCCTCTCAGTGGAGAACAATGCCCCAGAGCTTTGCAGTTGATATAAATCCAATGAAAGTAAGAATCAAATGTCACCACCAAAAAACACTATCTATCTATCTATCTATCTATCTATCCACCTACCTACCTACCTATCTATCTATCCATCGAGTAGTGAATATAACATTTTGATTGCCTGCACTTTAATTAAAGGAGAGAAATATTAAATGTCCGTCAGTGAGTTTAACATATTCAGTCAGTTACTTTATTTTGACAAGCACACAGGTGATCATAGACATGACGAGAATGCCAGTGTCGAAATAAATGAACAGAAAGCTGATGAAAGAAGCATGAAAAGGAGGACAATGAAAATAAAAAATGTGCATATTAAAAAGGCCCAATGAGCGGATGGTCTAACTGCTGTTTTGACATCTGGAGAGAACTCAGGGACCTCATACCTCTGCCAAAGCAGACTGCCATGCTTGGGCCTTATTAAAGCTGCAAGCAGTGATGTGTAGGCCCTCGCGGGGGACACCCCCCCCCCCCAAAAAAAAAGGTGCAGTTAAATTACATCTAAATTACTAAGTGTACTTTAGATGTAAATCAAATGATGTTTGTGAAAATAGGCCTGCTGCTTGTAACTGCTAAGTGGCGTTATGACATATATTCAGCTTGAGGACATTTTTGGACCGGGACTCTCATTAAAATTGTTGAGAGACCAGTTACAACACTTTCCTCTTCTATGGCAAAACCGGCAGCCTCGCCACAGTTGTAAGGTAAACCCGCAGTTCTCAAAGTAACCCCAACCCAAGATCTCAAGGTGTTTCAGCACAAAAACTTCATTTGATCGTTTGATCTTCACCGCTCCATCAACTCTGGAGAAAATCTGCCTCATAGTTTGTAATCCTGCTGACAGATAAACATGACTCCTTAGTGAGGGAAATTAACAACTGTCTTTAACAAAATGCAACATTTACAATCTGGAGAAGAAAAAACAGGAAAAACGACAGTAATGCAGCATCTCCAGAGTGAGGGACTGGTTCATATTAACGACTTATCTTCGTGGCATTGCTGAATGGTTCTACTGGCCCTTGGTCTGACCCGCTGACTGCAATCTGACAGGCTGTAATGTGTTTAAGGAGCAATATGTTGGGCCTGTACAACACAAAAGAGTACAGATGGGCTGTGGTTTCCTTCACCCTTACACAAAATTTAAATCAGTGTGGAGATAATGACAGACAGAGTGGATAGACAAATTGGAATCACAACTTTAAGTGGTGCTATGTACACAACAAAGCTTACCCTGGGGGCAAGGCTGTGTATTTGTTTAACTCTTGTGCTTTCCTTCACTGCGTTTCCTGATTCACATAAACTTAAGATAATGCATTACTAGGAGTACTTATGCATTCTATTTGCTGCTGCACTGAATGATGAGAATAAAGAGCCATCTAAACCAAGACCGATAACTATGTGAGCGTCCGCACTGAAGGGTAATATTTTGTGAACAGTGATGGTGAGCAAAGGCTGCACGCCCCTGTTGTGTCACCAGCAGGAAAATACATATTGATGATTTATTGCTCCAAGAAAAGTATATGGGTTCATGAAATACTTCAAAGACCAGAGAAGTTAGGAGAGTCTAACGCTGTTCAAAAAGTTGTCATCTTTTGAAGAAAAATTTTATTCCTACTTTGGTATCAAGATCAGTTTTCCATCCTGTCGATCGTCTAAGAGGACATCAGTGAGTTTGAGACAAACTTCAGAGACTCCATCAGAGCAAAACAGCATTTGTCTCAGGCACCTTTCCACCAACTCGCCCCGATATTATTCTACATTAGTATTTAAGAGCTCTAATCACAACATATAGTAAGCTACTGCAATACAAACCAGAAAACTTTCTTTTAACTTAAAAAAAATGTCACAAAACACACAACAGAGGACTTACTGTTGAGATAAGCTTGTCGACACAATCAGGTGCAACACTGTGCAAGTGCGTGAGGTGGAACTGCAGATGGATCTTGTTGTTGAGCATGTCCTGGCATAATGGGCAGCGTAACATGGGCTGGACAGAGTGCTGCGTCATCACGTGCATTCTGAGACGGTTCAGGTCGGTGTTGGTGAATTTGCAGTAGGGGCACTGGTACATCTGGGTGAAAGTAAATACAAGGACAGAGAAGAAGTGAGAGAGAGGGAAAAAAATAGATCCACAGAGGGTTAATAGGGTGAAATGGCTTTGTGAGAGAAGAGGAGCTGTAGATCAGGGGGAAGAGTGGGCACCCTTCCCTCAAGCAGGCAGATTCCTCTGATCACAGACAAGTGTGTAATACTGAGAACCACTGAGTCTTGGCACCCACTTCAAAGTGCTCTCATCTGTCAAATACCATATTGATTTTCCACCTTATACACAATTAGCAATGAAACTGCAGCAGAAAAGGCTAACATTTTAAGCAGATTTGAAAAAAATCTTGCATCGTATAAAAAAGGGTCAGTGAGATAACTAACTAAAGACGATTCAAAGAACATTTATACATTTCTTCTTTTAATCGATGTGCAAGTTTTAGGCTTATAATGAGGAACTGATAATTGGAGATGACATAACTTTGTGAATGCCCTAATTCAAAGGATTTGAAAAAAAGAACAAACACTTCTTTTACCATCTGAATGTGTGAATGTTTCCAAAATTCTCTAGCTTATAACTCTCACCTGCTCCGTGGCCTTCTTTTCAGATGTCCTGGGACGCTTGGAGGAGAGCTGGCTCTCGGAGGTCTCAGACCGTGACGAGGGCCTTTTGGTAGGGATTGGGGAATCTGACTGGTGCTGTTCCAAGTGGCCAGACACTGCTGAACATGCACACACACACACACACACACACACACACACACACACACACACACACACACACACACACACACACACACACACACACACACACACACACACACACACACACACACACACACATTCATGCAGACATACAAACAGAGGGATAAAGAGAAGAGAGCAGACATGTCAAGACATGGCGAGGACATGGCAGCCTGGGAACAGGTCAATCAATAACACTGTGGATAAAGGGCTTTGGACTGTCTTGCTTAAATGTGGTATAACTGCATTTAATGGGAATCGGGCATTGAGAATGTTGTAATCCAACTGTCTCCCCATAAATAAAATACCACACACTTTTTTTTTAAAACTCTTTGCCCCTACACAGGAAGCTAAAGGGTTCCTTGTCTCCATGTTGAGGTGTGAGAATATCATAAAAAATCATAAACAGCAAGTACAGGTATTAGTTTGCCACAGCGTGTAGCATAAGGCTTCACACTGCCACATATTTTCATTCTGCAGGAGTTTCCAACCTTGAGAAAAAGTTTACAAATGTCTTGCAACCTCATCAGTGGCGTGACAATTGAAGAGATTCACCTTCGTCTAAAAACTGTAACCTAAAAAAGTGTTTCATTCAATGCACTTTACATTCAAGATAGGGATTAGATTTAATTGAATTTAACATGCAACAACACAGGAATCTCTGGTAAAGTTAGAGACCATCAAAAATGTGGAACATTTAAAGAGGGAAGAAGCAGGAGGTTCAAGAACACAAATGTTTAAGAGATTTCTGTTCTCCCTTTTTCCATCAATGTGAGGCTCTCTATGAGCCGTCTTCCGTCAGTGTATTCTTTCCAAGTCAAACATCTACAAAAAGCTACAAACCCAATCAGACGGTCAATTATTTCGATGTAAACAATGCCAACAGTAACAAAATAGCACGTCTTACATACTTTCACATAAACGTACTACAAGGCCTTACACTTTGCTCCTGCAAACCACTTGAAAACTATTCCATTTTCCACTTTCTAAAGAAAGAGAGACAGAGAAAATCAAGGTGAGACAGAAAGGCATCACAGCTGAACGCTCAGTTAAGCTGGGGCTCACAGAGCAGCTACATCCACACAGAGTCGGCATGGGGGAGCTGCAGTAGCACTGCGCTTTGTCACCTGTGGAAAGAATTCACTGTGAAACATAAGGAGCTATCTTGCTAACCCCTAACAAGCCCATAAAGAGTTAAATTTGGCCTGATTTGTACAGTCCTGGAAGGGCAAATTGAGAACAGAGGGCACTGGTAGGGGAGGGGGTAGTTTGGCGGGGGGTCAGGTTAAGCGGGGCTGACCACGCTCCCGCTCCAGACATTAAAATGTCAGCTCCAATCAGGACGAGGTCAGTTGAGCTGATTACCCAGTGGGGACCCTGGCTTTGGACAGACCAGCCTGCGAGATCTCCCAGAGACACCGGGATCAGTCAGGGAGGCCCTGTTAGGGTCCAGTCACAGTCAATCCTATTAAACACATCCACCAATAAACAAAGGGAATGTTAAACAAAAGGAGCCTCCCATTCCTGACATTAACCTCTCAGTCATGGCACTGTCCTCACCAATTTCAGCTCCTCCTCTACTCCACTTCAGCCCACTTCCCTTGAACTAATCTCCAGAGGAAAACAAGGGCGGCCGTCTGTGGACACATTCATGTGGCTGATACCACTCCAAATTGTGCCTGAGTTTGTCACCACTGGATTACTATAAATATGATCAATTCTAAAGACATGTTCCTTCATGAAAAAAAAGAAAAAGAAAAAGAAAAAACAAAAAACATCCAGCATCAGAGGGCAGAAAGTTATATCGGCTACTGTGTTTTCTTTCTAATTAGGTAGTGTAATTGTTATTAATTATCTAACTTTGCTGAAAGAGTGAGTGAAATCATTCCATATTGTACATATACACAGTAGAGATGGATGAGAGGACAAAGAACGTCTCTCAGCCTCATGATTAAAAGGATTCTTTTAACTGATAACAAGTATATTTCACCTTTCAAAATTAGCCAATTAGCATGAGAGATGTTGCTCTATATACTAAGAGACTGGGGGGCTAGAAGGTCCCAAACTCTGTGTGTGTATATGTGTACACGTGTGTGTGTGTGTGTGTGTGTGTGTGTGTGTGTGTGTGTGTGTGTGTGAGAGCGAGAGAGGGACAGATGGAGGACTGGGGAAGCTTACTCATACGTCGTCTCTCTCGTCACGGCCAATTAGGACTCCATAAATCTGATCAATCCCTTTCTCTTAAAAATCCCACCCCCCCCCCCCCACACACACACACACCCACACACCATCGACAGCACCGTGACTAACATCCAACTACTGTATCCTGTTTTTTCCTTGTCAGAGGTGGTGAAAAAAATGACCGAAACCTTGTAAAATTGGTACTGAAATAGAGATAAAAAAAAACAGCGGAGAGCCTTGTAACCGAGGAGAGCTGCGCACCTGTGTGACACGGGTCTACATAACACGAACCATGATCAGAACCAGTGACCACAACATTGGGGTTGTGATGGAGGAGGGTCATGCTGTCTTTGGGTGATAGGCAAGAAAGAGAAGGGCATTTTGTTTTGACGCTGGGAGGTTATGGGAGAGACGATGTGTCAAGAGAGAGGAATCATTCTAGATGTTCTCTTCTGAGGGAGATATTGCCACCCCTCTGGTCAACATCGCTTTCGTGGAACTTGGAGAGCTTCCTGAGTGATTCTGCTTTACTGTAAGCTTTAAAGCATTAACACACAATATATATTTGTATAAGTTGGACTCATTTACCTATGCGGGTGTGTGTGATCGCCTGACCCCCCACCTACCACGTACAGGCACCTTATCCACACCAAACCTTTTCTGACAAATACACCGATTGGGCTTTTGTTTGAAAGCACAAAGGGCAGAGCAGCAGTGGAGAAAAAAACACTAAGAGTCAATTAGGTGATTATTAATTCATGCCCCTTTTCCGTAAACCAGAAGCTTTTGTGCTGTCGAGTCCCGTAAGTGAATTGGACTTTGGCACCTTGTCTCACCTCCCATAACTGGACCGTGTTATTCAAGCAACATAGGGACTGTCAGCATACTGCACAGGCCTCTTGAGCAATCACAGCCTTGTTGTGCTTTCAAGGAGAAAAAAAGTATTTAAAAAAAGATGGCTGCTTGGACAGAGTGACTAAATTAACCACATCTGATGTTGGAATCTTTCAGGGTAAATCACGGCTCCCATCAATCTACTTCTTCCTTGGGATAATCATCAAAAAAAAAAAAAAAAATGCATGGCTAACTAGTTCCAATATGTAAGAAAGTGGAAGATGGAAAAAAAGAACTATTGTGTGTGTATTTTAGGGGGAATTCCTCTTCCACTGGATGACTGACACGGGGTCCTCGTCATCTCTGCAGCTTCTGCCCCCCTCATTACCACAGTTCCTGTCTCGACTGCGGCAGCGTCAGGCCACGGGTTGTAAAAAAAAAAAGAAAAGAAGTAGTAGTAAGTATCATCCAGTCTGTCCACCCCAGCGAGGCTGCATAACTTCACTTTGCCCGCAACAGCCACTCGTCTAGTGGCTTAAGCCCACAATTCCTCTGCAGGGTAAACTTCAGTGCTCCACTTCCTGAAAAGTGTCCTCTGATTACCAGGCTCTCAAACCTTTTCACCTTCACGCTGCAGAGTGCTTCAGACACCTCGGAAAATCCTCACCTCTATTCCCTCAACAATTTGGCCATTAATATGGAGATGATTCAACTCCCCCAGTGATACAAGTCATTCTCTGTTAATGCTATGCTAACAAAACCTGGATATTGTCTTTTCCTTTTCCCATTTCTACCCAGCTTTTTAATCTACACTCTGTGTCACTGCCCAGAGCAATAAAAGGGTAATTATTCTACAATTTTTTTTGTTAAAAAAAGAACAGAAAACGAAGCACCTATTATTGAAGCTATGTATGAAATCCTTTCTTCTTATTATAACACCCAGTTCTTTTATTTAATAAAACATTGAAATTCACAGTAAAACAGAGTGACATAATGTATTATGTAGGCCTAAATGCGTAGTTGCATGACAAAAAAAGAACATGATGATGAAATTAACAGAAGCTATTAATTAGCAGAATGAGATGACATGGCATTCACCTTTACAGGACACTCAGACACAGCGCTGGTGCTTGGCCATTAGACTCCCTGTGGTAAAACTCATAAACAATGAGCTTTCAGGGAGTTGGCTCACAAACAAGGACAATTTATGGCCTATTATCTTCAAAGACAAAAGGAATTATAATTTGAGGGATGACAAGCACTCCAAGGACGTGATATGAATATGTAAACATTGGTCGCCGCCTTGTCTCCTGATTTCTCACACTACTTAGGGGCTTAAAAGCAATAGCATATCACCACTGCACTGAATGTCTCCTGGTTTAGAGTAACAATAACAGAACTTGAATAATTGGATTCTAACTAACCATAAACATGCAATTCCAGCTTCAAACACCAGCTCATATTAAAGCTACATATCTGGAGAATGTTTGGTTTGGCTTGTTGCTGAATGGACATCATCAGAAGTTTCATATGAAATGAACACAGGTTGCAATGCCACTGTGCTGCGTCTAGGGGATGCTAATCATCATCTTCATTACACTGGCTAAATGGAACATCTACAGTGCAGTATACACACGCATACAGTAGACACGCACAACAAATGCATTCCTACACAAATCACACCTGAATACGCAGTAACATATGAACACGAACAGGTGTGTGTGTGTGTGTGTGTGTAGCCAAAAAGTGCATCGAGGTACACATTAGCTGAACTGACAGTTTCACAGGTACAGTTTAAACATGTCATGAAAATAGTTTAGCTGCTTTAACACAACACAGGCACAAAAGAGGACTAAATAAGCTTGTTTACAAGTAAACGTATATCCTCTCAAATAACAACTGACTGCACAGAATACGTGTCAAGCACAACAATGATTAAAAAAAAAAAAAAACGACACTAATTCCTTGGTTGCTCAGCGCGCATCAAATGACACCTAACGTGTAGATTGCTTTATGATTGAGTAGAATATGTGACAAATAAAAATTATAATTTTACATGATGTAAAAATGATTTTACATCCAGGCAGTGTGGAAAAAGTGCACAACCGTTAATTTATGATAAAGTGACACCTACGCGTCAAATTTAGCAGTGCTCTACAAAACTACTTGTACCTTCATTACAATAACGTATAAACACACAAGCTCTTAAAGTCAAGAATTAAAAGTGATGAACAAAATAATGAAAATTGTTACAGATGATACACAAGTCTGTGCTTGCCATGTTTTCAATTAGTAGTGTGATTTGTTTTGGTCTGTTTATGAAATTGTCTCATCGCTCACACAGGGGACTCACTGGTTTTAGAATGTGGATGAACTGAGCTGAAGAATAATTCTCCTCCTGTGCTCCAGCTTCCATAAATTGAATGTAAGGAATGAGGTATGAAAAGAATTATTTATTAAGCTCAATTTCTGAGGACTACCTACCTCTCAGCCCCAGAGTGTTATTTCTCTCTCCTTCTCCCCAGCTCCCCACATACAGTAGGCCTCTAACTTTCTACACAGCCTCTTCATTTATGTCAAGCAACATAACGTCCGAGTCTGCAGGTGTTTTAACAATCTCCCTAATCATTTCTGCTCCTTTCACTTTCCTCTCTCCCCTACACTCAACCCCCTCCTGCCTTTTCTTTTTTTCTTTTTTTTTTTTGCTGCATCCCCATACATTCAGTTGCTGCTGCATAAATACACGGTCCGCTTTAATGAGGGTAAGAATCTGGTTCCTACAGAAGCTCCTTCCTCTTGCCTGCGCTGTCTCAGCTAGGTGAGGAGCGTGTGAGACTTATGGCTATCCAGTTATACATATTTCATAACTAGCATTAAAAATGACCCTTTGAATTACTAATCATGTAAGATGATTAAACCACAGCACCACTGCAAGGTTTCAGTTACATTTGTATTTTCATCCCATATCATACATACACGCACACACACACACATTGATTTATTCAATCATATACAAAATAGCATGTTTGTATTTGAATACTGTGTATTAACCAAATATTGCTCCATATATTGTGTCGTGAGCATATGGTATTTACATATGTCTAAATGTCTGTTACATGTATGCATCTTTGAGATAAATAATAAAATAAAACAAAAACAACAGCATAATGAAGGCATCTTTCAAAAAATGACACCCAGAATACATATGCATTTTACACAAGCCTCTGATGTACTTTTAAATGATTTTAATGAATACTGAGGAGCTGTGGAACAAGAAAGGGAAAATCAGATTGACAGTGGCTTAAAAAAGGAGGAAGGTTTTTTTTCTGTGTTCACTAATGCCGTCTGTCTGACAGTGACTGTCAAAGGAACAATTGTGCCCTACTCCAACAGCTACATGACAACGATGAGAAGAAATACTTCAGTAGTTCTAATGATGGACTTAAGAAACAGCTCAGCTTCAGACAATGAGAGACTGAGCACCTTTCAGATAAATAACAGGTTGGCCGAGACACTCATGCACCACATTCTAACATGCTCACCATCTACTGTCAACTGCACAAACATCATCAGCCCAAACAAGTGCTCCTCTGTTTACCAAATGCATTGTGAGGTCTAACTTTCTTTCCTCCGACAAGATAGGTTCCCTATGCTTGCTTTGAATGGGTATTGTATTCATCAATCACAAAAAAAAAGTTTGAAGTACAAACAGGGACCCTTCCATTAAACTACAGCTGTCTGCCTTTTGCTGACAACACAGCCTTGAACCCACCACCCCAACCTACACACCCACCTTTTCACTGACATCAAACAGAACCTCAGACCTGGTTCCCTAATGCACATGCTATTTTTAACTAAGCGTTTCTAATAAGCTGCTGGGAAGCTGTAAATTTTTCATACGCAAGCACATATTTCCTTTGTGAAAACACAGAAACACACTTATTTGGTGATTAGCGACTGACAGAGGGGAGGAAACGAACTGAATATGCTTGTATCAAATTGCATGCCTTTCAAAAAGGAGGAATCCTAATGCGAGGAGTCGTCTTCCTGTGCACCACAGGTATGAGTGAATTATTAATCGGCCAGCTCATTTTAATGCTTTTTAAAGTGCTTTATTTTGATGTGCTAAAACATACTTTTAGCCATATTCAGTCAGGCATGCATATCATTATTTCTTCCATCAAAGAAGAGTGTCGCCCTTTCAAAGAGCACAAACAACTCAGCCTCATTTAAAATAGAAGTTCGAATATCAAAGACATTTTACAAAGGCTGGGCTTCAAACACTGTGATGAAGTTTTTTTTTTTTTTTCCTGCACTTTATAAAAAAAAAAAACTTAGGTATGCAAAAGGTCTGAATTGTTTTCCAGCTTTTAACCTGACTAGTGTAAATCAAAACATCCTGCAGTAACACAAGAAGTTAGACAAGTGAGAAGCATCTATCCAGGCCTGTTACTGCTCAGTGTCACCATCGTCAGAAATCTCTTACTCTGAAGACGAGTTATCTCACCGCCGGCATTGTTTTTCTACAACAGGCATACAAAGTAAATTGTGCATAAAAAAGGTGAAATGAAACTGATTTTTTTTTAACCGACTCTGAAAACAATTATGAAGCAAAAGCATTCCAAGTAATTAGATCCCAGTGATGCACATACACACACATGCACACACACACCGAGCACTGTGTGGGACGAAATCCAAAGTTAAGCCTTCTGCTTCAAAGTTGTCTTAAATTGCCTCTGATACCATGTGTTATGCATATGGAGCAGACCAAGCTGGCCAGAAAAGTCTGGAAGGTGACCATACACAGTGGCAATGTTCAGAGTAAGATGGTAAGTTGCTCATGCTTTGAACAATCACCTACGATAAGAGATTTCCTTTGCCGCTGGCTCGCTGCAACCGAGCATCTTGTTCTAATCTTAATACTGTCACTGAAACACATTTTCTTAAGATCTTCTTCCAGTTCCACTAATAATATTGCGACAAATGCTGCAACAATAACTTGTATGGTAGTAAAACCACATGAGACAAATCTCAGTCCTGCAAAACTACTAAGTTTCGTACGCGCATTTCAAACTGTTCATGCTTTACCATGTGGTGCGGTGATATGAATGTTGGTGTATAGTTTAAGACTATGTAATGATTTTTTTTTTTTTAAAGATGCAGCCTGCTGTTCTCTAAAGGCCCCACCCCCTTATCCTTTGTCCAACCCCTTCATTGGTGTCACCAACTACACCTGTCAATAAAGAGTTGTGCAGATAAAACCACCCTGATCTGATAACATAAAACACAGATAAGTGGTGTGTGTGTGTGTGTGTGTGTGTGTATGCGCATGTCTGTGTGTGTGTGACAAAGTTGAGGAAGGGGTTATCACATGTGTGCACACATCACTCAGCTGGAGTTACACATACAGGCCCAACTCTCCAGCTATTGAGTAAAGAAAAAAATATGGGTTGTACGTGACCAAAAAAAATGACCTAACCTGACAGTTTACCCTTACTATATAATCTGCTGGGATTAAATGCTATAATAAAAGAAAGCTGTAAAAAACACAGCTATATTGATGGTGTGCTGAGTGCTAAATGCATAAAAAGGCTCTCAATATTTGGTTTATATGAATAAATTCGGCAACAGGCCTTATACACTGCACTCTTCAGGTGCAGGGTCACATGCTTCCTGTGAACTGTGCTCTCTCTAAATGTGTGTGGTGTAAATATTGGCTTACCTGTCCCTTTGGTGAGCTCCTTCTCCCCCCCACTTTCTCTGTCTTTGGTTTGGTCCTCCTGGTCTGTGGTGGTCTCACTGGCAGCTTCCACATCCTCGCTCAGCTCTCCTGAAGGGGGAGGGAGGATGGGAAATGTAAATCACCACGCCATCAGAATTGGTGGAAGCACTTAAAGGGACGGCAGCGTTTTTTTTCTATAGGAGCTTGTAACAATTACATTTGCTGACACACAGTTGCAAGGCTCGCAAACAAAGAGGGCAGAATCTGGTTTCTGTCTTGTGCTGTCTGACCATCAACTGCAATTGTATTTTTAAGGACAAAATTCCACTA
Source organism: Aulostomus chinensis (assembly GCF_037954235.1). Taxonomy (NCBI): domain Eukaryota; kingdom Metazoa; phylum Chordata; class Actinopteri; order Syngnathiformes; family Aulostomidae; genus Aulostomus; species Aulostomus chinensis. The sequence goes on from NC_141321.1 coordinate 20,390,582, forward strand.
AATCATAAAGTACAGAGAAATTACTCCTCTTATAATTTTAAATCCAATTTTTTCCACCATGTGCTGAAGATAGTTCCAAAAAAATATATGATTTTATTTGTTTAATGTGGACAACATTGCAAAAAAACATGATCGGTTAGTGTGCAGCTGGAAATATAATTCTGTGAGCATTATCACTTCAGAGAAAGACGTTATGCTTGACAAACTCTCTCTTTTTCTTCACACACATACGTTACTATCCCCTGCCGCAGTCTGTTAGGTTACTTACCAATACCCGGCACATGTCTTCTATCCTACTATTGCAAATAAATAAATAAATCATAAATATTCAAAACTTTCAGAGTCACAATTCATTTTATTTTTATTCCAAGTCAAAGGCAGAAATCCCCTGTAACCACCTTAAAAGCCTCAGTTCGATATATCAGGCCATTTAGGAGCGTCGAAGTCCAAACAATGGATATCCGATAACACCATTTGTAAGTAACACACAGAGGAAAAGATAGCAAAAACAGATAATAAAAAGGGCATCAATCTTGTTTATTTCCCTCCAGTGCCCCCTGAACATCCCCTCTGCCTGTTAAGTTTGTTTAAAAGTAGTGGAACATGCATGCACTAGCATTGATTTGCCTACAGTAAACTAGGCCACAGTCAATAGGCCCTATCAGTTATTACACAAGTCAGCTAATTCTCAGCAAATGTACTTAAATGCTCTTTTGAAAATGCTTTCATGCTCAGGTCTCTACACTATGAGCTATTGATATATTGACAATGTTACAACAGCTACTGAAATATCCTGTTCAAGTATTCAGCCCTGCAGTCATCACATATCCAATCTTAGCTCATAGCCACAGCCAAAACCACTTTTATGATGTTACATTATCCCTGCCACTCGCTGCTTATTCTGTCAGTTATGAAACATTGAGCACACTGTATAAAATGTTGACATCGTGTTCTGTAACTCGGCGTGTGTGTCAATATCTCACACACACACACACACACTTTAAACACTCGTACACACACAACATTGCCTTAACTCGATGATAGTTCTTACTGTATTCACAAACATCGCTGTTTTTTGTCTCCCTTAAAGGGTAAAGATGCTTCATGCAAATGTTTATGAATGAAAAATACATTATTGGAAATTACCGTTTTGGGATTTGACATTTCATTCTCACCTGCGCTGTGCAGGGGAAAAAAACTGACCGTCTTTCCTTTTAAAAGACACAGACTGAAGATTTCTATGACATATTAATATGAGACTTGTGAAACTGTTACTTTCAAGAGATAAAGGTTGATTTAAGAGGTGTATTTTACTATCCTAATAATTGGCTCATTGTAGATGTGGTTATTTACTTTAATAACAATAATAAAATGTGAAAATACCTTTGTATTACTAGCAAGACCTCAGCAATAGCTGCCATTTCCCGCTTGCAGTAGCTCTCTGAGAAGAGTGATAAGTGTGTGGCTCGTGGGATTTTACATTGTTGCTGATCCCGTGATCAAATGTTTAAAAAGAAGTATTTTAAAAAAGCATGACTCAAAATGAAAAACATACTTATGTGTTCCTTGGAACCCCCATATATGAGCATTTTAGTCTTTAAATTCGAACTATTTGTCTGTTATGTTTCCAAGGCAACCCATGAAATCCATCCAGTGCAGCTCATCCAGTGCTTGTGTGGCAGATCTTAAATCTTCCCAGAAACCCAGAGATCTGCTGCCGAGTTTGAAAATTCCATCTAACTCGCGCCTGCACAAATCTCCACAACTCTGCAAGTATTAGAATACTGTGCACTTGCATAGGTGCTCAGATTACAAAATAATCCCCAGGTAAATTTTTTCACCTTAAAAAAAAGGGGGCAAGGTGTCATTTCCCTACAATGTGACACTTGTAGTAAGACTAATTCCCCTCCTACACATTAGTACACACTGTGCTAAGGCAGCCTGCTCTCAAATACTATTCAGCTTCCCTGTACACACCCCCAACTTCCTGCACACACACATTGATATTTTCCTCCCTCATGTTCTCAATACTTCCTTATTTAGATGTTTAATCAACATGTATGACACTTTCAGCACATACAACCCCGAGTGCAATCCATTATTTATGCAGAAATGCAGACATTTAATTCCAGGAGCAGTGTTACATCTTTAAGGGGCGAATAGCTTCGCCTATTCCTCATCTCATCTCTAACGGTATTACAGGATGATTAAAGCCAGGCCGACCATAATTAATGAAAGGTCATGAGTGGCCTAAGAGTAGGATGCAAAAAGGAAGAGACACTGAAACTGTAGCCATAGATTAACTCTGAAATAGATGAGGAGAAGCACTCAAAGCTATGGAAGCAGGCCATTTCTAACCCAAATCTCAGATATGTAAAGGACAATAGCCTGAAGGTTGTCCTCTAATTAATTGTCTTCATTAACCATCCTAATACAATGATATGAAACAGTTCCATTAATCTAATCATGCAAGCTGAATAAACCCATAGCCGACACAGAGATTACACTCATCTGTTCAGAGCATATAAATATCAGCCTTGCTCTGCCAGTCACTCAGTGGGGACAGTCCATAGGCTCTCTGCTCAAGCATCTCTCTCTCTCTCTCAGTATCTCTCTCTCTCTCACACACACACACACACACACACACAGTCGGGGCGTTTAGCCATCTTTCTCCCTCTTGTGTTTTGCCAGTGAGTGCAGAGGTTTAATCAGGCCCATAGGTGTCACTCTATACAAGCTGGGAGAGAGCAACTTGCTCACACACATTAATGAGGTGCAGGGGGAAGGGGCCGAGCAGCACAGAAAAACAGGGGGTGAGGGGGAGAGAGAGAGAGAGAGAGAGAGAGAGTTGGGGGTGTGAGTGAGAGAGAGAGAGTGAGAGAGAGAGAGAAAAGGGAAGAAATATGTGGAGATGACAAAAGCAGATGCTATGCAACAGACGTCCGGTGAAGATGAGACACTGAAAACAGCAATATTACCTTCTGATGAGAGAGAGCAGCCATCTTTCCCCCTGAAGAGCAGTGATTACATGAATGCTAATCAGACTGACAAGCACAAACGGCCTGATAAATAATTGATGGTAACCACTGCACTTTCCAGTATTCCTTCCCAGACTGTAGAGAAGAGCAGCAGCAAGTAATAATAGTCACTCTAGATATCTTTCACGAGGTCAGGCTCCTCCTCCATACTCGGCCTCAGCAGAATACACTGCTGTGATGATAACAGACTTTCTTAAAGAGCAGAGTTCCAGTCCTACCTGAGAATGGCTCCAGTGTTCCTCGGACAGTTTTGTTGCATACACAGTATCAACTATCTCTCCTGGCTTTCGTGAGTCCTAGAGATCCAGCTTAGGATCTGCGCTTCACCCTTTTCCCCTTGGCTGAGGAGTTGTGGGTGCTTCTCTCTGGGAGCTAGTGTGAAGCGGTGCGTCTAAGCTCTCATTACACTCATTATGATTATTGAGGCCGTTGTTATCATTTTAACCAGGTGTCACGCAACTGCACTGTAAACCAGAGGTGTGCTTCCCCCTGCTTTATCCAGGGCCAGACAGCTTCCTTTTCTTTAGCGCTGCACTGTCGGATAAAAAGCTATCTTATTTCACACTTCACAGACTCTCTCTTTCTCCCCTACTTCTTCTTTTTTTAAAAATCCCCCTCTTTCTCCCCCCATCATCCCTTGCACCCCTTCCTTATATCAAAGTTGGCCTGACTCCGGACTAGAGGGTGCAAAATGAAAGTGACAGGAGGGTACCATGGGACAATGAGACACAGGACCCATGCTGAGGGCTTTCAAGCATTGTCCGCTCCTCATATCAGCACCTCTGCGCCCCATACACAAGAACACCCCCCCTTTTTTAAAGCACAACACACAGGAAAACACTCCCACCCCTCATAACCCCCCCCCCCCCCATACACACACTCACTCATTCACTCAAGCTACGTCCTTATGTCCTCACAAGCTGTCTCTCATAAAACCGCAACATGCCCACCACCTAGTCAGAGAAGAGAAGGGCTTTTGCTCATGAACGACTAATAAACCACAACACGGTATCATCGGTAAACATACTGGCTGCTGAACTGCGGGGTGAGCATGAGTTAAAATGTGGACAGGCATTGTTATTTAGAATGACTTCATAAACACCTCTAGTTTCATTATGTACTCCAACCAGTTTTAATTAAATGGATTTATGGATTTCCAGCTAAAACCGGTAATATTTTTTTAAATGAATGAAAGATTAGTACACACACACACACACACACACACACACATACACGCGCACATACACAAACATTCTGGATTCCACATTCTCACTGTCTCCCACACACTTTCACATTTGAAATGAAAGAAGAGCTGGCTACCTCAGCGCTGCTGGTCAGAGTTACGTGTTAGATTCCTGACCTGTCTATGGGGGGACACACTGGCCTCTCCCTGCTGGCCCTGCTGTGACCTCAGGATCTAAATGTGAATGAATACTTTGTGTCTCCATGGGGCTAAAGGCAGGAGGGAAAGGAGAGGAGAGGAGAGAAGAGGGAGGGAGAGCGAGGGGAGGAGGTGGTGAAGATGGAGGAGGGGTACAGGGGAGATGGGGGGGGGCGTTAGGGCAGCTAATAACTAAAAAAAACTTTAAAGGGCAAGTTAATCACAAACAGCAGTGATAGCTCACACTGCCTTAGAACAGCATCGATGCTCCCCCTCCTCCACAGCCGCACCACTCTCCTGGTGGTGCCTGATCATCACACTGGCCCAATAGGCCGTCCACAACACTCCGTCTGATCCCTCTTACCTCTCAAAGTCACCAGCAGTATATGCATTTGGGTCATAAAAATATTACACTTGAACACTGCGTATAAAACAATTACCCAAGCTAGATTTAGATCATTTATGTGCTCATAATTTAAGAACTGTTATTTAGCACCATGTGATGTATTAAATATTTTCCCTAAAGTGTTATCTCGTGGGAAATGAAACTAATTAGAAGTACTTCTCATGATAATGGCATGTTTAGATACATTACAAATAGAGAGGAAAAGCGAGTGCCGCTCTACTTCTTTTCCTCTTTGTGTTTTACTTGAGTGATGAAGGAGAGGAGGATCTAGGTTAATGTGGCTGCGTAGGGAGTGAGCATTCAAGGACTGCTCACTCTTCTGCCCCAGCTGAGACACATACACACTCACACACACTGTGACTTTCTTGAATTTCTAGGATGATGGTTGCTCACCAACACATATTAGGTCCACAATGGAAGATGCAGGCTGTACTTTTGCCTGCTAGGATGCTGGGCTAAAAGCCTGGATGGGGGGCAAAAACATCACTGGGCACTGCTTTTCCATCTACTCTGCCTGAGGGACATTGTCCCGCACAAAGAGTCACTCTGCCTCTCTGTCACCCCCCGCCATGCATTTATGCTTATCACTGTCCACTGCTGCCTCCTCTTAAATCACCATCCTTTTATTAATGCATCTTTCTTTTTTTCTCCTCTCTTTTTTCCTCCAGAGCACACCACAATGCTTTCACCTATTTGCAGTTATTCAAAAGGACCCAACTGAATTGGGGTGGGTTGACAACGGGAGTACGAGAAAGGCTGAAGGGGTGTCTGAAAAAAAAAGCATCACTGCTGTCATGAAGGGCAATCACATCAACTCTGAAATATTCACCAGTGGGTTGGAAAATGCGATGGTACAGTTATGACAGGCGAACAGGCGACTCTCCCCACTCTAGCCCACAGTCCCCCGCCCCTCTCTCAATCAGGGCGGAAGCATGGTGGACATTCTGAATATGTATAACCCGGAAAATGTATTGATTTTTCATTTGGCAAAAAAAAAAAAGAAAAGGGGGACACAAAAATCACATAACCTGGAACTGTCACAGCTCTTTTGTTCATAGCTCATCTCTCCTGATGTTTGGCTTTTGCCACAAACTCTCTTTAATTACCAGGTACAGCGAGCTTCAGAGCCTTTCTCCACAGAGACACAGCCACATACAGCCTGCTGGGCTTAACAAGACAGCCCACATCTATTATATATGACATACACCCAGCAGCTTTTGTTTCATATCTGACTAATAAGCGCACTGAATATGACTATACCCACAGTTTGTTTTGTTATTATACACAAGATAAACTCCAAAAAGATTTCTTGAAGGAGAAATCCTTGAAAATTAAAAATAGTTTGCTACATTAAAAACATGAGTTTCATATTAAAAGGTAAAGCCGAATAGTCCCAGTAGTTATTTGATGTGCTTTACTGAAGCAGTTCTGCTCAACATGAGATTCCATTATCGATCCAAGTTCTTCCAGGTAACAGGCAGGTGCATGTATGTGTGTGTGAGTGTGCACACGTGTATGTGTGTGTCCATTAACAGGTACTTATCTGTTTATCTCTCCTTTTAGGCACTGCAGGCCAGTACAGTGGACTGTCTGAAAAAGATCTCTGCCTGTCGATTTATCGAAGGCACTATTTGCATATCTTTGTAGTGCATCCATCTGCCCGTGGACTGTTCTGTGAAGGTATTAGCTCAGAAAATCAATGTTGCCATGGCTGGATGTATGTAGCGCCTACCTCGGCGCGTGTTAGGAGTCTGTCTCACAGCGCTCACATGGGTCTTATTTACATGAATCCTGCCGGCAGATGCTTTCCTGCTGGTCCTTCAATCTTTGTAAACTTAAAGTACGCAAACACATTTCTCAGTATGCCTGTCCAGACGGGGCTGGTTTGCTATCTTCCACCATGGTCATCCTGCCTCCCTGTCCAAGGCCCTGGGCCTGACCGGCTGTTTGTTTATGAAAGCGTACACTCAGATAAAACAGAATCTGACAAGGTTATGAATACCAATTTTGCTAATAAATTCTATTTAAAATATAAAATGTGTGTTTATTCCCAAAAGTTGAACAACCTGCAAAGTTCAGATAGTTCAGCTGAGAGGAGAGGTGGAAGATTCTTGGATTTATTATTCTTGTTTTTATTTATTACATCATGCTATCCAGCAATGTGTCAGGGGACCATAGTATGGATGTATGTTTTGGGTGGAATGGACTAGGCAACCTCTCTTCTAACCCCAGCCAGTTGCCTATAGCTAATTGCCAAAGAAATCCGATCATTACAATGCACAGGCACTTTTAAACATCCATGAGTGCTACCACTTATTGAAAAAAACACTCTCCCTACCTCTATCCATTTCTAATATAAATCAAACACAGGGAGCTTTCTTTCACCATTTGTCTTTCTTTCTGTTCCTCTTTGCATAGCCCATCCATTACTTTCACATGAAATATGAAAAGGCAATATCCTCTCTGTGTTTGTACTGAAGCGTAATGCGATTGTGTTGTCATTTATAGGAAATAATCGCAAACCTCTCTTTCATTTTCCAGTTCAAATAACCATGAAAAATTAGCCTTCGATGTCAGAGAGGACAACAAAGGGATGCACACAGACTATTGCTTCACCACTGCGCTTGACATTTCTCCTTAATAGGAAAACGGCTGGTTGTTTCTATCTTTTTTTCAATCTTTTTCTTACCTTTTTTTTTTGCCCCAATTATAAAGCTCTATAGTTAGATCTTTGTAAATCTTTTCTTTCTTCAGTGAGGATGGTTATGTGCGCTAGGAAAGGTTTGGAGGGTTAGAACACTCTGGTCCTGTATACACTGCACCCTGCTCATTAGCACCCCTGCCCCTGACTGCTAATGGCTACTATTGGAGGGAGATGTCGCCAGACAACCACTATGGGGCCTTGGTCACTGTGACTACCGTCCACCCGCCTGATAGATAAATAATTCAAGAGTTATCAGACTCCCTGGCAGCAGGGCAATCGCAAAAAACACACAGCTTGTAAAGGCCTTCCTAAATGATCAGCTTTTAAACCTCACAAATGATATACAAGCAGAGGTCTGTGCAAGACCTCACACAATTAGCCTTAGCAGTAGTCCAAGGATCATTTTCATTTGGAGAAATCTTTATTTCTAGTGTGAGCGGCAAGGTAATGGTAATTGCTTTGTGTATTACTGCCATTAAAGGCTTAATAAGCAGGTTGTTTTCCACTGTAATTATGTATAAAATAATCAACCAACTTTGCAGAACAATTATTGGACACGCATTTAATAAAGTTTATTTTTTGCTCACAAGAGTAGGTATAAAGACAGAAAACAAAAACTGAACACCAGTGCTGCAAGATGCACTGTTAGTATATAAAACTAAAGAGGAAAATAGATATATTTTAAGCATATTTTAAGTAAAGCCCAGCACAGATCACCTTTATTACAAGTTAATGATGTATTCAGATGTGACTATCTAGGGGATGAGTAAATATTTGAGTGAGGTTATGTCTCAATCCACACCGAAATCTAAATAAGAAGTATTTACCTCTCCCAGAAGGGCTGGTAGTGAATGCCACTGCAAAGCTACAAACCCTGAACCGTGTGGAGACGACAGAAACAGGCCGGCACATCTCCTCTAGTGATGAAGCATCTGTCTGGAAAGATTCAGTGTTGTCCACTTTGGAGTGAGGAGAAAAAGTCAAAACAAGATAACTAAATCAAAACTAGATGTCTATTCAAATGTTACTCCTATGGGTTAATGTAATACTTTGTTCCTATTTGCATATTTCTAAAGCTGAATTTCATCTGGTAACATGGGCTGTGATGCATATAATGATATTTCCTCTCAAAAGGCTAATGAAAAAAGACTCATCCTCATGCAATTAGCTGCTCCTTTATTCACTTCTTGTAATGTTCATTATCAAATAATTCTGCCAGCTTTATTTATTTATTTGATTATTCGCACATCTTACAGGCCTTAATTACAAAATAGACTTGGAGGCAGATGATAGCATGCAATGTAGCAACTCAACCATCGTTTAAACTAGTTATGCTTCTACTCCAGGCAATATATCCAGCCTCATCAGTATGCCAATTTTACCTGAGATTCAAAAATGCCTCGGAATGGCACTTGACAGACCATGCCTACACAGTTCACCCTGCATAAGCCCCCCCCCCCCCTTTTTAAACTTTATTAAATGCCTAGTTCTGCCACTTCAGTTGAGCATACCCTCTTTGAGTGGTTCATATTTTCTTTCTTTCTAAGCGTGGTTTGATTGTATCAGATTCTAAAAAGATAGACCTACCCATAAAAACCCCAAAATATGAAGATAAACAGATGAATGCCCTTGTGCTTTACGTGAGTTGACATGTAAAAGAAAACTTATCTATGGGGGATTCTTCATGAACATGTCATAATACTGTGAAAGTGGGCTGAAAGCTCATAGAGGGTTGGAACTGCGCTGCCCGCTGTGCTGCTCTCCAGAGAAAGAGACTTGGAGTGATTACAGTTGAACACTGCTACTCAGTTATCTTTGGCTCAGCCACAGGAGAGTGAGAGGAAAAGACAGTAAGAGGAAAAAAAATGAAATGATGATGTGGCTTAAACACAGGCCAGCTGTGTTAAAATAACTAGTATATCTCAAGCTGTTTCTTTTACTCTAACATTTTTCTATAATGCTAAAAAAGGAAGAAAAGAAAACCACGCCGGTAGAAACCACGGATGGACGCCACTATTTCCTGATGCCCACTGGCTACAAGACATCATGCCACAAGCAACTGTGGCATTCCAAACGCTGCCAAGAACAGCTCTGCGGGGGGAAGATACTAGAAACGTTTCAAATGCCCTTGGATTCTGAAGTGGAGGCCAATTAAATGACTTTGCAGCATCCATTTTGTGCCGAGTGAACAGGTATGAGCGGGGGGGTGGGGGTGGGGTGATTTGATGGATACAGCAATGAAGAGTGGAGACTGCACTGGCGGCAGTACCTGATCGGCCCATCAGCACATTGCACAGGATAGATTTTTAATATATGCACATTCATGGAACAGGTAACTTTTGCAGGAGTGATTAAGTTGTTGGTCTAATGATGTGCAGAATTTATAAAATATAAAGGCTTGTTACCCTCCTCCTCCTCCTTCTTCACCTCACTTTTGCGCTCACCAGGCATGTAGGCATGGAAATGAGCAGGTCGCTGTGAAACCTCGAAGGCATGGTCAGGGCTTAACCACCCCTGCCCTTCGGGGACCGTGCCTGCTGCTAAATTGGTGATATACCACATCTCCTGTTTTTTTATTGTATGTCTGGCTGTGGTCATTAGTGTGGCTGTTGTTTTTATAATAGGTGCTGTTATTGTCTTGGCTGCAGAAGACTCTTCTCACTCATTAGCAAGAGTTTGGAGAGTTAGGGGTGAGAGCCCAAGAAGATAAAAAAAATTAATTATTCATTTTAGAGGTTGTTGGTGTTTGGGTGCAGCTACGGGGCCTTAAGCAGGGACTCTAACTAGCAAAGGTCTGCCTCTAGAGGACTGCTGGAATACACAATTGAAAAAAAAAATCAGATGTTGTTGATGTCAGTAACCAGGAGATGGCCAACACTAATCACATAACTAATCATTAAAACAAGCTGCTCACAATAATCTTACTCTCTAAGGATTCATGGTTCCTCCACTGTGAACTGATCCAACAAGCTAAACAGCTCCTTCATGTCCTCAAGTCTAGATCCAGTTTTTGGCTCATGAATAGCCCCCTCTCCCCTCCCTTCCTCTCCCATTCAGCCATAGCTTCTGCTGGCTCCAGCCAGGACCAGTGGCCTCCTGAGAAGGATGTGATAAGAATTCATTTCTTCCTATTATGTGCTCTTGTCCACTGCCTCAGTTCATCAGTTCAGTGCAACCAAGTCAATGAAAGGGCCTGTAATGAAGCAATCAGATGCAGCCTGGTTGTCCGGCCTGGCACTCCATTCTCAGTTCCCAGACCTGAGCTCCCGGCACAGGCTGTGGGTTGAGGTGGGAGCAGTGGCGAGAGGGGGAGAAATGGACACAGACTGCACAGAGGCATTAATTCAAGACCTTGCCTTTCATAGACTGGAGGATAAGCTGCCTCTCACATGTGCTCCATACCAGGTTTGCTGTCTCTTGTGAGTTCAGAGAATCATCCAGTTTTAGAGAGCTCCATTAGTTTAACCAGGCTTCAATATTGCCACTAAACCAGTAAGTCAGCTTTCTGTGGGATTCTATACTCAGATTACCTGTGGAGGTGGTTCAATGGAGCACTTTGCCTGATCTCTATCTGCATCCAAACTCTTCAATCCATTGTCTCCACTCTGCAACGCTACAACCTCTTATGTATATCTTCAACATGTGGAAACTATTACAGGGATTTTGGGAGAGGAATTTATGTGCTGAATCATAATCTGCGCCTCAAAGTGGAGGATTGTGGGTCTCCTTTGTTTTGTAATGCTGCAAAAGTTTCGTTTCAAATTAAAAAGGGCCTTTTTGATCTACCATATATTGTTTTCTCTACCTTTAGGGGCTGGAAACGGTTGGCGCCATCACCTTTGATCAGCCTCCTGTCTTTATGATATCTTATAGACACACATAGACAATACTAAAACTTGAACTATTTTGTGGTCTAAGCGATCGCAGCTTGATATTAGGGTGCCGGTGTGATGCCTTCAATTGGCTAACAAACGCAATGCAGACAAAAACTTCTGCCGATTTCAAAAGGGGGTTACCCAAATCCCATATTTCCTCTCACCAGCTCTATCAGTACCCCTTCTTCTACCCCTCCACAGCTGACCAGCCAGCCAGCTTTGGCAGAAAGACCCTGCGGCTGGATTCTACCTGACAGGAGCTCCTTAACAAGCAGCAGTCATTAACCTCAGGAGCAGGCAGCTGCCATGTGATGTAGTGCACTCGGCCTGCTGCAGAAGGGCCCTATTGATCCCAGACATACTTGGTGCCTTCCTGGATGTTTATAATCAATATGCAAATGGCCCGCGGCATTGATTCAATATTAATTTTCAATTAGGGAATTCTCAGAGGGTCTTGAGGGGTCAATACAGAACCATTCAGAGCAAAGGCTTAAGCAAGTTGCAGGCATTGATGTTCCTCTACCCAAGACAACTTACTTACTGTTTATTTAGCCTGCCCTGCTGTAAGTCCTGATTAAGGCTTCGGGTAACAGGCAGGGAGACAAATAGGCCTTTCTGCACTATCCCAACTAACAAGTCATCATCTCACACTTAGTTCTAATTCTTGGTCTGTTTAATCTGTTTACAGGATGGATACTTTGAGCTTGAGAAGGATTTATTTGTGACTATCAGTTCTACATTTTCATGACTGCTTCCCCTGCCAAGGGGAGGAACAAATCATGAACATGAATGTTGGTGTTGCATATGAATAAAGGTACAGTATTGTTCTAACATTTTAGTGACAAACATAAAAAAACATATAAAAAAACAAATGACATGTATAAGTCACAACACAAACGGATATTGCAGACATGTTTGCATAATTGATTGAAACCAGCTGCAGCCATGATATGAAGCTTTTTGAGTGAAATGCATTTGTTGTAAATGGCTGGAGGAGGGTTGGGCCAAGCTGCCTGACTTACAGTAACACACCGATACACTCCTCTCCTTAGCAACAATCTTGCAATGAAATGTAGAAACCCTTATTTATGTCACATGAAGAGGAGACGGTAGAAAATGAGAGAGGTTATGAATTCCACGTGGGACAATTTTTGCTTTAAAAAACACACAAAAAAACCCCTATAGTATTGATGCATAAGCCTGCTATTATTCAAGTAGTAGACACTGTGTCTATTAGAGAGAGTTGTGGTTTGTTTCTTGGCTCTGAATCTCTGGCTTGTTCCGTATTAACACTGTCAAAACAATCAGGCTTTTGTGGCAACGGATGCTTGCTGTAGGCACATTGTTTGCCACAAAAATGACGCCACATGCAACAAGTATAATTAGTGTAGAAATAATTGTACCAATTAACTATTTGTTGTTAGTTATTAGAAAGTTATTAAAAAGTTGTTTGTTACATTACCGTCACCTAGTCCCCATTTTTTGAGGATCGTTTTAGGGAAGAAGAGGAGGACAAGGATGAAGGAGGAGGAAATGGGGTAAGATGAAGGAGGGACGGAGGAAAAGATTTGGGAAACTAAGTGGAAGAAGGATTCAAACAAAACAAAGTTTCGCCTCAACAAGCTGGAACAACTGCAAAGGAAAAAACTAAGCTATTTGGTGGTTTTTCAAGGCCAAGACAATAAATGTCCCTTAAATACAATATTAAAAATGACTCTTTTCAAACATTTATTTTCAATTTGTTTGATAAATATTTCAACCACTTCAGAAGAATTTTTTTCTATGCGTGTGTATGGACTGGGTTTGAGAGCAGATGTACTGCTCCAGAGCAATAAAGAGGCTGCTAGAGAAAATTGCTAAGAGTACATCAGAGATAACCTGGGATACTTGCTGTGCATTGCTGTAGATGCACTGCCTCAGGTAATTGGTTTAGGGATAACATTAATTACCACATTGCTCATTAATGGACGAAGCCTTTATTGGTTCCATTGATCAGCAGGACCTGTTAGCCATCATCCTAAGCAATGGTGGATGTAACAAGCTTACATATTGGCATATCAATTAATGCAATCAATTCCTGTCTTGCTGTTGCCATCCTCCCTGTCTGCCCCCTACCCCGTCTTACAATTGCCCCCTCTTCCTCTTCTGTCATGTATCTGAAAGGCTGAGTAAAAAAAAACAACAAAAAAAAACAAAACATGTCAAATGTAACTTTATATCCTAATTGTTCCTTATGTTGAGGCTGTTGCACAGTTGACTGATTGAGCTGATGTTAGCACGCAGAAGAAAAACATCCATTTGATCAGCAAACGGTAAAAGCAGTGCAATGGATTTCAGAGCCTGAAATTAAAGACAGGAGGTGTAACGTACAACTGGGAGGAAGAAAGGTTCTGCTAATCTGACACACATGCACCTTAATACTCTAAGTGCACTTTGACTTTCAGAATTTGGAAATGAAATCACTGAAATATGAGTTGTATGAACCATTTTAATCAAATAATAAAAAGTAGGGGATTATATGTTCCCATGTGATGAAGATTTAAAAAAAAAAAAAATTCTGTCTGAAAACAAGACCAGTTTAGATGTAGCGGTCTACATCTTGCTATCAAAAGACATGTCAATCATTCAATCACCGAAGCGATGGCAGGCTCCAGTGCTGACTTTTGATTTTTGGTACCTTGTTGTTTAATTCACACACAGTGCTTTTAACTTTACTCTGAAGGAAAAGCTTGCTCAGGTTAAACTTCCTGTTATAAAGATCAATGTGCCTTTCAGGAGGTCATTGATTACAACTTAGGCTCCTCTTGGTGCCACGCATGCTCCAAAAGGACAGCTGACTTAAAAATAAGAGGCCGGTGCACTCTTGTATAACATAGTGAAATAGGAAGAACATCAGGAATGAATGAGCAGGAGCAGGGTGTGATAACTGAGAGCACACCATGACAAAGTGGAGGGATTTACGTTGGGCCCGCAGCACTTCATTTGCTTAATAACAGATCATTCTATAAGAAAGTGGCTGCTCTGAGGGGGATATCACCCAACGAGGATGTCTCACTTGCAGAAATCCTATTTGAAGACAACACCTTTTGAGCGCTCATCCTCCTCCACGCCTAAGACGATCAACGCGCATGACAGGCCCCATTAATATGACGCCCCATGTAACCTTGCTCTTTCTCCTTCTTCCAACAGGAACAAAACTGATAGCCAAGGAGGAGGCGCGTTATGTTCTGACTGAGCATGTTAACGGGTGGGGTGGTGTTCATTTTGAAGAGATGTCTTGCGTATCCTGCCCTGAGCCACCTGGAGACACCAGTCAAAGCTGAGAGAGGTGCGAAGAACCGAGGTGAGATGATGAACTGGTTTCTGTGTGAAGACAATCATGCAGGACACAATATTGTCTCTCTATAATGTCCAAAACCCAGTCTCAAACATCAGGTTCAGTCAGAGGTCGACATACAAGACAGCAAACCTGAGTCCCTCAGAAAATTCTCAAATGAACCACATATATGCATGGACAGGCTAAGTAGCTCATATAATTATATTTTTAGTCTATAGCCGGGCCATTTTGATCCCAATTTGTTAAACACATCCTTTTGCGGCCACAATTAATTCTTAACTACGATATGTGGGATGTGCCCCTGGTGATTTCCACTACAATTCTGTTAAGGTCACTGAGAGAAAGTGCAGGCGAACATATTTGTTGGACAGCGTCATGTGAGACAAGCGGGCTTCTAGATGGACACCCCTCACTTACTTTATGCAGGACCTCCTGAAGGACCCGTCCCCTGAGCAACGCACAAGTGGGCTGAGCAATTAACAATTTCATGCTGATTGCCTGAAGCATGTTTTGCTATGCCATAAAGATAATAGCATGAAGGGTGCAGTGCAGCAGCCCCCCTCCCCTACCACCCACCCGCCTCCTCCTCTGGTGTTCCTCTATTGCTTCCACTTCTCAATTCTCTCCTGTGCAATTCACATGTTGGAATGGTGCTCTGCCTGCCTGGCTTATTAAAGACATTCTCACTGCTTAGAGGGTGCATTTAAGAAAAAAAAATATAAAGATGACTCCCTGAAGAGTAAACAGGGATGATTATTAAAGGGAAGGAGAAAACTAGAGTCTTGGTCTCCCACTGGCTTCTTGATTTGAAAGTCTAATTTGGCAACTGCACACAACAGGCGTGCAGGTAGACAAAACAAACAGGTTCCATTTCCCAAGACAAACGGAGCATGCTCAGAGTGGCTGCTTGTGACAGCCCTCGTCCTACTCATTCTTGTCCCCACCATGGCGTGACAGAAATCCACTTTGACCATGGAGCTCACCGCTGTGCAACAGGAAAATCTGTGCACCACTGAACCTGCTATTTGTCTACAGCGCATACAAAAGAAAGCCTGCCAGAACATGGAACAGTACATGAGACCCTCCTGTGATGTTAGGAGCTGTGTGTGTGTGTGTGTGTGTGTGTGTGTGTGTGTGTGTGTGTGTGTGTGTGTGTGTGTGTGTGTGTGTGTGGCTACAGATGAAGATCCTGATCTTTATTTCACAACTCTGAATTGCAGATTTGTCAAGCAGACAATTAAAATGCCTTGAAATGTAATGCATTTTTTGTAAATATAGCATCTTTTAATGGCCCTTGATAATTAAGTGCGCTGTGCATGAAGGCAAACAGACAGATAATACCTGCCAATATTCAGATTTCAGTTAACACTGTAGCACACTGTCCTCTGCCTGGTAAGGTCATACGAACAAATCAAGAATTGCCTAATTTTTGAGAAGAAGTGCTGCCTTGACACCACTAATGATGCTCCTATGTTAATGAATGCAGATCTTATTCATGTAGTGTCTTTGTAAACCATATTGGCAACGAGAAAAATTTGATTTTTCAATAGCATGAAGAGCTGAAGTAAATCTAAAGCTCTCTTCAATTATTTCTTCCAGATTTGCTAGTTACCTCATTTGAGCTTTGCCATACGATCTTTTCCTTTTGCCCGTCAAGAATGGGAAGTGTTCTCTTCCAGAAAAAAGAGGACTACAGCACTGTTGATGTTGTTTTACCGATGCTGTTTATTTATATCTTAAGCATCTTTTAGGTGAGTATGTAGGTGTCTCAATCTATAATCTGTGGCTGTATTATCAAGATAAAGCCTAACATTGCAATTTGCCAACCCAAACTAGAGGCTGTGGACCGTGACATGACTGCTAGCAAGTGGTGAGGTATGCCACGTTAGCTGTCCCCTGACATCTCATGTTTAATCACTACAAAGGCACAGGAGCCAGCACCAAACCTTATCTTGGTTCAACAATATATGGCTATTCTTGAGGGCAAACAACCAGCAATGATTGCTGCAGACAGCAAGCAGTAAGACATGCTAACAGCTAGCATGGCGAATGGCGAGGTATGCCAGCTGCAGTTAGCGTCCACGGTGCCCCACACATCCCCACCTGATATCACCACGTCATCTTGGAATTTGCTGCCAGCTCAGATGTCTCATCAATGGTTAGAGGTATTGCACAGTAATTTGCTTTCAGAAAAACAAAAGCTCATTTAGCTTGTGGTGAGCCCACTAGCATGGACTGCTAACAGGCTCACTGCATGCCAGGTATGGATGCCCTGTGTTTTTCTGCATTTGCTCTAAGTATGGCCATTAATAACAACATAATGTTTCTTTTCATTTCATTAAACTCAGGTTTGAAAGTGGAGCGTTGTTTCCAGAGAACGGTGACATGGTTTTTATTTACTCTTGTTCAGGGAATGCAAATGCTCCATTAAATTTTATTTTTTAGCCATTTTTTTTCTATTTGTTGCTTCGGTTTGTCAAATTATCACATTGAACAGCCAAATGCGAGGAAACTCAGAAAATTCTGATTTGGTGTCTGTCTGTGATCAAGCGCACAACGACATGATGTGGAGTATAACTAGCTGTATTCAGACAGCAACGTTATTAATAATCTTCCCCCAGGGTTATTTTTTTTTGCTATCTGAAAACAAGCCCTTGAGACATAAGGAAGAGCTGTGGACAAAGGGTTGTGGCACAAGCCCCCTCTGCCCCTCTGGCCCGCCCTCTCTGACCCCCCAAGGCCTCTGGTTACCCCTCCACCCCCTGGCTGTGTGTGAAAGTCCAGCTGGTGCACTGACAGAGTCCACACCTCAACCAAACATGGCTGCAACACAAGCCCCATACTGTGTATGACATGGAGTCAGTCATTCATTTGTATTCTTAAGCAGCAAATACACACACACACACACTTACCATGCAATAAGGAGATACATGTTTTTTTGTTAATTTATACTATACAATGTCACACTCCCCAACCCCAGACACACCAACAACATCCACGTACTCACACTTATAAATTGCAGTCACATCCCCCTGCTTGAAGGGGATGATAATTGCGGACGGCCAATAAATTACTGCTGCCTCCACATCAATTATAAGCATCACGTCTGGCAATGAGGAAAATGAGATCTTGTGACAAATTTCATGAGGCTTGGCTGCCCAGCAGCCTTTCTTAACATGCTACAGATAGCAATCCCTTATCTAGCCTCTGTAATGGGGAGCTACGGATAGAGAGATGGAGCAGCAGCCATTTAATTAAAAAGCTGGGGGTAGGGGGTGGAGAGGTGTAATTCATTGAAAAGGCACAGGAAGGAGACAAAGCCTTTGTCTCAATACATATTTTGCTCAATATTGTCACTCATCAGAGGCTAAGCTTGTATCTTGTGTGACAGCAATTCTGAAGATATATATTTTTTCCACTCTTTGTGCTCATCTCTCCACTGTTCTCTTCTGTTTCTCTCCATCTTCTTCCCTTGTTTTTTTTATATATTTCCCAGGAGTCCACTGTTTTCTCCACTGGGACAGCTCCAGCCTTTTTTTACGAATGACTGCGGTGGACAGACAGTGGCACTGAATGAAATGGCCCCTGCACCTAATTGTATTCCCACCTGGGGAGGGCAGGCAAGGGCGGAGGCTTCAAGAGCACAGCAATGAGGATTTATGGCAGACGAGGAGACGGCAAAATAAAACACCAAAAGGGATGGCTCTTAAATCTCATTCCCAGTGCAATATTCATTGTAGTTGCAATCGGGTATGCTGATATAGCACTGAAAAAACGACTGCTGTGTTCAAATTATGGCTGTACTCTCTACTAACATTTAACATCATTAGAAAATCATTAGAAAACCATCATAAAACCTGGGATTATGACCAGAGCATTAAACACAATGATTATTCAGTGGGTTCCTTCTCCGCTTTGCTTCGAAATGTGATTTGCTGTGCTGCGGCTATGTAGGGGGGAAAGAATGACTATTTTTCATAATAACTGAAACATTTGAAAAACATTGGTTTGCATGAATTACAATACCATTGTTTGGCTGTGTTTGTTTTCAATTAGGTTTTGCATGGGATATCATTAATGCATTCCCGCTGGCATAAGCTGGATTAACACTAATATTTCACAGCACCTTCACCTTACGAAGCAACAACCTACCAGCCAGCTTGGAGAGACACTCCCAAACATAACCTATATAAAAAGAAAGGGCTCTCTCACGGCGGCTGTAGGGATGTGGATTTCACTCGATGCTAGCGAGGAAACCCTGTCCACTAAAAGTTGTATAAGGGCACTTTAGAAAAGGTCTACCAGAAGTAGGGTAACATGGGTTCACTGAGTTGGTTTCTAACAGGAAATTACATTTGTGTTAATGCCTTTCTCTTTTGTTGTTTACAGTAATAGTGGTTAGCAAACAGCTTTCAAGTGCATTATCACTACCTTCCTGTCGTAATATATTTCTATCAGGCACTGGCAAACATATGTTTAATTCTTCTTTAATGGTCACAAAATGTTCTTTTTGAATCTTTTTTTTCTTAATGAAATACTGGTAAATTGAGACCTAGCCCTAAAAATGGCCACGATCAGACTGCAGTAGGTTCTATTAAAGGTGACGGGACATGAGACAGTGAGGAAATGTGAAGCTGTGTTAAAACCACAGACCATTAACCATTAAAATTGCAAGAATGGATATCAACATATGGAGAAAAAAAAAATCGTGTTGAAGTGCCCCCATGTGGTATCCACAATGGTTTATGAAACGCTATCATGTAGTTTTTAGATGTTTTGACCGTTTATTGACGTACAAATGACGATTTAGAAAACCACATCTTCATGAGCAGTTATGATTACTTAGATATAATGAATATTAGCACTTAAATATGCCATTTAACATATCCCATATATGCTTACAGCTACATTATTGTGCATTATAAACCATTGAGTTTATACTGCTTGACAATGATTAATAGGGCTATTGAAATATCAATGAATGACAATACAGCAAATCCAATGTCTAAGATGGCAAGTAAGACTTGAGTCTATGGATTCTACTGTTACTCTGATGTACGAGTCTACTTGAGGAAAGGGAGGGCCGATGGTGTCAGAGTTGAGTCTTTACTTTTTGGGATTTCTCGGCAGCCCCATTATCAAGAGCAGCCATCAGCACAAAGATAAAAGATCCTAATGGAGCTGGCCCTTGTGGAGATGAAAGGTGCAGAGATGGCACACTGTTATGAATCTCTAATGCAGCCCATGTTTCTACCGTAATGACTGACACTCAGGCCCCTTTCAGGGGCTCCCCTGCTTAGGGCCCAGGCCACATAGGTCTGCTATTCCTCGTCACTAGGTAGTGAGGCCCCCTGCAGGGCCCCTGCACAGACAGACAGTACATTGGGGAAGGGGGGTGATGTGGGTTTTTCTGTTAATTTTGCTTTTTGCTTTTCAACAGCCTTAAACCCATTGATTGGGAACTAAATGGCTGATTTTTTTTTTTTTTTAAATTGCACAAAATACAAAAGGCTCTTGACATCCCCAATGTATAGTTGGTAAAAAAAAAAAAAAAAAACTGTCTGCAAAACCGATGTGGGAACTAGTTTCCGAGTTTATTTCATAGTTTTACAAAAATTCTGAAAACAGATCAGGGTTTCCTTTGTGAGAGTGAATTAGACTAATTATAATTCAGATTCAACATATCTTTCGTCTATTTTTTTTCTGCTGTTAAATGTGTTTTTTAATGGAGGGTGAAGACTGCAAACAAAAGTCCTTTTTGGGTCAGAATGAACAGAGGGCTAAAAGCAAATCCTTGTCAAGCATTTCAGAGTAATTGAAATGACACTGATGAGAACCAATGTTCTTTTCAATGTATTACTTGGCAGATAGTCAGCTTTTGTCCCTTAAACTTTGCCAGTGAAAAATTATGCCCTTTGAACAAGGGGAGAGGTGAAAACACAGAGTGAGAAAGAGCAAGTCTTCTCTCCAGTCCCTTTCACAGAACCTAATGGATTGTGAGCACTTAATGCATTAATCAATCAATATCTCTCACTGTACATCAACAACGCCACCAAGTTATGAATGACCTTTGCAACAAAAAAAGGACACTTTAATGCACACAAAATTACTCCTAGGTTAGTGACTTGGGCCCGTTTTTTATCACGCATGATTACACCTTCACAAGGCGGAGGGGCCATTAACAGTGTACGAACTATACTGAGGTTAGTCTTTATACAATTTGCACACGGACATGTTGGAAGTGGTGCAAGATGGCAACCTCGGTCCCATTATAGAGAGGCTTTTAATCACCCGCTATCAGCTGCTTACGAGAGTATATTCTATGAGGGGGAAAAATGAATTTAAAATGATCTAATAGGGTGTTAAATCCACTTTCTGCATCCCACTGAAACAACAAAATTCTTTTTCCTACAACACATTGCAGGCTCAAGTCAGCAAGCAACATTAAAACAGTTCTAGCTTGCACTGAGAAGACATCATGAAAGGTACAGTAAGTGCTCTTCTTTGTAGGAGGGATAAAGCACTTATTTAAAGATGGTCCCTCTCTGTAGATAAAAGAACATGAAAAACTCATTTGAGAGTAATCATTGTAAGTACTTGGGTATACTCCAATAGAAGCCCATTGAAAGTCATTTTCAGTGTTAATCTGTTATGATCCATTGAATAATCAAGACTCAGATTTGCAGCTGGTTTCTATTGCTGATTATCAAACGTGCCAAGAAAATAACTTGAAAACAAGCGCCGTCTTATTGTTTTATGATGCTAGAAAATAGTGACGGGAATTAAGAGTTCTTTGAAGGGAGATGGAGCTTATGGCTCGGCTTCTTTGTGAACAGTTCGTGGTTCCTTTTCCTTCTGGCAGGGACGCAGGCATTCTATCTCGATCATCAGTGTTGTTGGAGTGTTGTCATGTCACCTCTGACACGAGCACTGTTGGATGCTAAATACTGCTACTGCATCTTAAATTTGCAAACACTACAGATTGCTTTTATTGATGAAGTTTCTGGTACGGATCACCCACCCCTCCACCATGTCTTCTTCTCGTTACTGGCTGATTCTTGAGGGAGAGGGTTTCATGATACGGCAGGGAAATTTGGGCACGACTACAAAAAAATACAACTCAGATCCCTTTGTTCGTACGAAAGAGCTGTTGAAAAGAAGCTGATCGTTCAAAAACAGAACTAAGAATACATTTGGGTTTCATGACTGTGTTTCATCCATAGAGCAATTAATTCTGATAATTTGGGCAACTGTTCTCTCTACAAATGATCAAATATAGAATAGAAAATAAAATACTCTCTACTCAAGGCACATGCAGACAATGGAGCAGAAAAGGCCGCCTTCATCATCTTTACATCCAACAGTATGAAAAAGGAAGCACGTTTATTTATTCTTAAGGAATTAGTGGTTACCCTCTTTTTCAGTGATGACGAGATCATGACGGGTGTGTGTATGTGTGTATATATGTGTGTGTGTGTGCCGGGGTGGTGGTGGGGGCTCTCAGTACCTGCCTCAGCACTGGCGGAGCGTGGAAGTGAAGCGTGGAGACAGAGTGGAACGGATATGAGCTGACTGCACAGAGCCAGAGAAAAGAAGAGCAAAAACTAATGCTATTGTGGTCAATGCACAATGGGTCTTGCAAAGTGACTGCAGAGGGCCCTTAAACAAAGAAGGCATTGCCATTCGTGCTCCCCCACCCAATTAGATTCTTTTTGTGCTGTTTAACATGACAAAAACAGCCCATTTTTCCTAATTCTGGTTGCCATGCTGGCCACTGTGCCATCTTAAATCTAGCAAGCTACAGAGCGCTGGCCTGTCTGTTAGACTGACGATGACTTGTGACATGGACTCAAACACATCCACTCTGTTCCCTGTTACACACCTCCCACACCAGTATGTGCCCCGTCTCGCTTTTCCCAAGTGCTTGAAATATTTAACAAATTCGTGTGAAGAACTTGTTTCCAGGGAACCCCCATTTAGATACATGTAACGTTGATTTGACTTTTTTTAAAGGATTTTCTGACATTCAACATTATTGTTCTTTGAAAAGGAACAAATGAAACCTAAATGTCCCCGTGCAACCAAAAATTAATATATTTCCTGGAACACATTCCCTCTTGAGACGTGTACAATTAAAATGGTGCTTCTCATCATCATAAGGGGAGATAAAAGTGGGTCCTGCAAAATAAATGTAACTGTCCATCAAGTGTAACTTTGGTGATTTCTGTTTCGCTTTATATAATTGGCAAAAATATTAAACAATGAATCAAGATCCGAGGAACTTCATCAGGAATGCAACATATGGCTTATCTCAGAGAAAAAAAGTTATATTAAATAGACTTCATATGTAACTACCCAGTTTTTACTATGTAATAACTCCATTCATCCATGGGTGAGGTTTTTACTTGCTGCTTATGAGACTAATGATTCATCACCTTTCACCATTTCAATAATGAACCTTTTGTTCTGTTGTTATGGTTGCTTTCACATTATACACCTAAGTAGTCCTGGACAAACATCAATATGCTGCTTCAGTACTAGCAAGTCAGGTACACCCACATCTTATTACAACATAACAATTTGAAAATTCCAACTAACAGGTCTATCTTCCTCCTCGGTGGAAATCTTTTTCATGGCAGCACTTGAAGAGCAAACTCACTCAAAAAAAGGGGACAGAAATTGCCTGCCCTTCCCTCTTCAGTGTGCGGCGCAGCTGAATTGAATCGATATGCTCTCCTGTTTGCTTACTGCGCAAGTAGCATGAAAATTGACCTTTTCTTGCTTTCTAAACAGTGGATTATTCATCTTAATGCTTCATATTGCTCAGGGTGGTGTTTTCCTGCCTTTTTCCCCCTAATATTATTTATTTATATATATTACTATACTGAAAATTTGTTTTGAAATGTTGAGCAATCTTTAAATTATAGGACTAGACTCACAACTTAACATGCTAAGAAATACAAAACGCTAAAATAGAATAAAACACTTGCAAATTGCAACAAAATATTGAAATTATCAAATGACTGTATATGAAGTAACTATTTATGGCAATGAGTAAAGCCGCAGAGAATTCAGCAAACTAACTAGCACATGCTTCACTTCAAAGAGTCACGCTTTGCATATTATGTACATTTTTTTGGCTGATACTGCAAGTTAAGAGCTGTTTGTCCCATGCTTTGCTGTGCTGTGATCACTCTTAGTGAAATGTGTGGTGTGTCAACCAGGAATCCACAATATTCTCACCTAGAGGACATGTTTAAGACAAAATTAATTTAAAAACCGATGACCAAAGCTGGAATTTTAAATCTATTTCTTATCAATGTTTGTGTCACATGACACCTGTTTTATCATGACAAAGTAATTAGCAGAAATGTTAGCACATAAAAATTGCTATTGGCGTTTGGAAGGACTTGATTCTGGGTTAAACCACAGTGACCCTGTTCAGCCCAGGCTAAAGGCGGCCTGGATGATCTGATCACAAGTGGACAGCAGAGGCGAGCCAGCACCCAGGACGCACTGTGATCAGATCAGTCGTTCAGAGGCGATCTGGACTACATGTGGGCCACACTGAAGGACCTCCAAATCAGCTGATCTCGTCCGTGTTAGTGACAGACCTTCTCATTTCATTCCGCATATTATCAATTCACAATGCGTGAAAATTTTGAAAAGCTCATTGTGCATCAATCTTGAAACCTTGAACAATTAGATTTGCCTAGAAAAATCCAAAGAATAGACCGGTTGATTTCCTTCCTTTTAATTTCTATCAGTCCAGGCACGGAAGACGCATCACAGCATCCTGCCAATTAAAAACAACAACACATTTAGTCTGCAGATGAAACAAAAAGAGAATGGGTTTATTTGCATATGGAGCAGGGAAATGAGATCTGTTCACAAGTGGTCACTTGAGATGCATTCTAATGGCCGGCTTCGTGTGCTCTGCACTTGTGATCTGATCACCCAGGGTGCATGTTGATGCCAGGTCTGAGCAGGGCCAGAGATCATTTCAATGTCATTGTATCACCCTGAACTTTTTGATTTCAACAAAGTAAATATGCAAGTTTATTTTCTTAGATATCATCAGATATACTTTACTCCAAATGGACAATGGAGGTTTCCTGAGTCAACTAAACAAATGCAGAGTTGGAGCTGTACTTCCAGCCAGACAAAGAGAGACTGTGAGACTGCCCATTTGCTGGACCGGGAGGATGACTATAAATCTTCCCCAGTCAAACGGTCAGAATGTCATGAAACGTATCCTATTTTATCTCTGATTGTCACTGGCAGGCAGGCTATTGGATCCAGGCTGCAGGCTCAGCTACCTCAAAACTTTTTTTTCCCGAGAGCAGTGGATCACAGCCTGCCAGCCAGCAGCAGCCACAGTGACAATGATGATGATGTTGCTCATCAACAACGCATCAGAGTTCTTCTCCACAATATCTTGCCTTGTCTTAAGGTTTACAGGATAATTCTCTTCATTTAAGTCCTAAAATCTGCTCTGTAATCAACTGCAGCGTATGGGTGTGGTGCAGTATTAGTATTGGAATCATTTCCAATATACATGGCGAGATCCCTTTAATGTAACACCCCAGCATCACTGACCTGACATATAGAAGAGCTCACTTCCCACTCATATTATCCCTGTGTGATTTTAACAAAACGCATACTCTTCATCCTCCTTCCTCTTAGCATCCTCAGGTGTTGTGCAGTGTACTGTCAAGCATGGCGTGAATCAATGACTGCTGCTCACGCCCACAGGTAAAGGTCAGGAAGGTTCACTATTGAATTATTTCTGCACTTCTCTCATTGCTGCCATCTGCCTGGCAGCTTTTATTTGACGTGGGTGAGGCACTGGAGGGGACTTTTTTTTTTTTTAAACATTGCAAAACATGGACGGGCACATGTTTTGTGTGCACATTCTGTAAAAATGCACATTTGTGTAGTTACATACACCTACACTTATGCAAACTCATTACTCAAACTCATCTATCAGAGTGGATAATGAATCACAACATCAGTGCTTTCAGCCAGTCTTTGTTTCATCTGGCTCTATTCTAATGGTGCCTTCGAAGTGCGAGGGCAACATGCTGCTGGATAGGGCATCCTTCATTCTCTGGTTTTGTTTTGCTGTCAGCGAGGCCAATCGTCTCTGTTGGACCCAGGGTGAACTCATCCATAGCACAGATCATGCCCTTTGATCCACCAGCTCTCTCGGGGAGCACAAACAGCCTTATTAAAAATGGCTAAATAAAACTTTCCTAGCCTCGACTCAATAGTTCCCCAAACTTTACCCCTGCTTCTTCACTGATGCCGCCTATGGTCAAATTGAGCTGCCTAATTCTGACAGCGAGCAGCTCTGTTCACCCAGTAGGAACACATGGTAACAAATGAAGCAATCTAAGTCTTTAACAATATATTGGTTCTAGTTTGTGGACTACCTGGCATTCACTTGCTCTACGATCAATATCATAGATGAAAACATGCTCTGTGTAAGATGATAATGTTTGCCTTTGGGGGGGATCTTCAAGCAAGAAAAAAAAAACAAAAAAAAACAACAAAAAAAAATCACAGCTACTAAACAAAATATACACAAATAAAAAGAGTAAAAAACAACAATAAAACAAAAAGATGAAGACTAAGTATCTGCACTGTATCGACCCGACTCAGGTTCTCTGTTTGACAATGACCACCAACTATCATGTGTACGATAGTTGTTTGGTAACCACACAACTGTCACTCAGTGATCAAAATCACATTAAAAGAATCCTTGGAATCATGTAAGTTAGGGTACATCAACGCCGTCCCAACTATGTCGCATCTCATGTTTCTCCTTCATCTCATGTACCTGCATGGCACTGACATGACTGCTGCTATAATTCAACCCATCAAAACCATTATGTCTTTGTCACCTAATCTATTCTCTTCCGCTGTCTGTCTGGAAGCGCTGACTTCCCGCCCTCAGACTGACAGGCCCTGTGGGTGCTGTGGTCACTCCGTGTGAGTGACATGAGGGGCAGCAGGGCTACTGCATTACCTCCTTCCCCTCCATCTGAGCTCCTCCTGATCCCACCATCCAGCAACTCATACCACCGACCGCCACCTCTGCTCCGATATCCAGCAGCAAAGCCTCTGGGCCTGAAAATAGAACTCATTAACACGTAAGAACAAATGAGATGACTGTCTCCTGATGGACTGTCTATCTTTTGGATCAGCTTTCAAGGAGAGTGTCTGGTAATGACAAGCGAGAGGGAAACCAATATTATAATGTGCTGCCAGTCTACTCGGAAAATGGGCTTGATGACAACGAGAGCCTCTCACACCCACACACCGCCCGGTCCTCGGTGTGGACACCTATGTGCCTGCTCGTTTATGACTATGCGAGTTCACAAAATAAAATCGGGCACACATTTACACCAGCACGGCATAAATGGCAGTGAAACCACAGGCACGTTTAACTCAAATCTACCCATGTACCGCTGTTATGGCATTCAAAACTTTTTATTCTTCAGAGACCATTGCTTTTAATGTTCATGACCTCATTGAATTCACCACTTTTCAACCCAACGATATCTTCCAATCAATTAACAACTGTCTCTACTTTCCTTT
The DNA here is from genome assembly GCF_037954235.1 of Aulostomus chinensis. Classification (NCBI taxonomy): domain Eukaryota; kingdom Metazoa; phylum Chordata; class Actinopteri; order Syngnathiformes; family Aulostomidae; genus Aulostomus; species Aulostomus chinensis. The sequence goes on from NC_141321.1 coordinate 20,417,926, forward strand.
AAAGCAGATATATTAGGCAGGCTGGCACACCAGGAACCAGATTTAAGCCACAGTCCAGCCCGAGCACGAAAGCCTGCCAGTATTTACAGAATGAGGGTTCAGTCAGGAGAGGCAGTAGAAATCTGGACACAAGAGATTTTTATTCACAGTCTCTCCCAGAATAGCATGGTGGCTTTCTGGTCAATTTGCTATAACAGGATGCGCCAGCAAAGGTTTTCAAACCAAGCCTGGCCATAAAGCAGGGGGTACAGGGAAGAAAAGACTCGCTTGTATTAGTTAGAGCAGCAGGGTCATATTAATACTGATACACAAATGGAAAATCTATAAAGCCATCATTTTGGCTTTTTAATAAACGTCTGGTCTTTTGTAATATTTTCAAAATGAAAAGTAATGTATTTATGAATTTCCTGGCACGTTCTGTGGACAGCAAACAATTTCCTATGCTGCCCAGATGCCCCTCGGACAGGGATTAGAAGGCAGGCGGCTGACAGAGGCCTGACTGAGCTGCAGGCCCTCTGGGGCCCTACTCATCCAGGCCTGCACAGTCCTCATCCTCATATCCACTCTGCATCACCAGAGCAATAACTGCCTTTATTAAAAGCGCATTGTAGCAGCGTCTGTCTATACAACTTACTTTCAGATTGGCCATAATGTGGCATGTAGAAGGGGTCTGGTGGTTAGGGGCTACAATATCCTGTTTCTGGAAAGGTTTACTTTGCATTTTAACAAGCATGAATTAAAGAGGACATTCCAGAAATGGCTACCGTCTGTTTTGCTCATCTGTGGGGAGCAAAAGCTCAGACTATGACCCTTGCATGCCATCAGAGCGTGGCTTGGCTCAACTCTGATTCTACCTGGATTTTAAAGCTTTAGCCTTGCCACTGGACACGCAGATAGCTGAAGTATGATAGCAGGAGAGAGTAAAGCCCAGCATTTATATGAGAAAAAGAGACAAAAGGATAGGAGAAATCGCACATACTAAATATTGATACAGGCATTCTGACAAATTAGTTCAAACACTCTGGGTGCCATCATTAAAAACCTATGTGTGCTGCAAAGTACGACGCAACTGCTATAATAAATGACTTTTCTGCATTCGCTTCATCAGTGCATTTTTCCATGTCACAGCCAATTTTGCAGCTTTTTTGATTGTCTCAAGAATTATGCATGAGACAAAGCCAGGGAGAGGGAGAAAATGTGGGGAGGGAAGAGAAATGCCTCTGTTGTCAGGACAGGCCTTGCTATTAGGTGTGTGACCCTGAAAGTGCACCCCTTTTAGCGAAACAAGTAATGGATCTCATTTTGGATACCACTATTATGCAGTAATTTGTATGCATCCTTTCGTCTCATTTCCATTTAATAATGCACACAGCTTCCCTGCCCAGTTTCTCAAACTGGTCATTAAAAGTAACGCTGATCTAAACTGGAGGCTTAAGTTCCACTTACAAGCTCTCATGGTGTGGTGGATGAAACAACTGCAGAGTCAAAGTATAATAACCCCTTTTCCAAACCAGCCTTTGCCCTTGAATACCCAGGCTTCTACGTCTACACACAGACAGTAAACAATGAATCTTGGCTGCCCAGGCGGCCCAGTCCCCAGCTTTCTCCTTCCCAGCCTCCTAGGCTCACAGACAGGGATTTCCTCCTGCGTTGAGAGCCAAGCCGTCACAGCCCAGAGATCAAGGGCCTGCCATCTGTGACTGAGTCAGATTTACAGCAGGAGCTAATCCACTGTCAGCCACGTTTGTTCTCCATCTTTGCCTCCTCCATACAAATACACAGAAATATACACCACAGCTGAAAAATACACATATTTTACCCTTATAAAATACTCTTTCACTCTCGCGCACAAAACAAAGGAAATACAGCTGTTGGCAGAGCATCCGCCCAACAGTGTCTTTCAGCTTTGCCCCTTTTAATGACATGATCACATTCTGTTATGTGCTCAAAAAATAAGTCGATTAAATGTTAGGAAATGAGAAACCTCAATGTGTCAGGGAGCTCTATGCCCTGGTGAACATCATTCATAAAAAATAGGGTCATCATACACTCAAGTGTCACTCTAGCTCTCACGCACAAGTTCCCTAAACTTCCCACTTTCTTCTCATCCCCTCCTTATCGTTTTATGTTGTCCTCCACATGTCTCTCTCTCTCTCTCTCTCTCTCTCACACTCACATATATATAAACCCTGATTGTTTATGCTGACAGTTGTCAACTCTCGCCATTAGAAATCAGACATCAGTGTGACACTAATCAACAAGACACTAGGCTATATCTTTCATCTACACCTTGAAATAAATCTCAACCCGGGGCCGTTAAACCAACTGTCCTAACAAATAAACACTTGAAAGGCGATTCAACACTCTACTCCATCTTGCCTGGTCTCTCACACACAACAGTCTCTTTTACATTTTATTTTGCCAATTTATTAGGGACGGACAGCAAAAAAAACCCACTGCGGAAAAATAAAGCATCCCTGCAACACCTCTCAGTATAATCTAGTAAAGTTCAACAGAACCACAAATTATAGCTTCCAATATGACCATTAACATAAATCAACTGACTGATTTAAAAAAAAATAACTGAACTGTAATCCCCATTAAGGAGGATTTATTGCAGTTTTGCCGTATAATACTGCATTAGTTTCTACCTAATAACTTTGTCAAGTGATTGTGTACCTGGTAATGAGCTGTTATACTTAAAACTACAGGGTGCAGAGAGTCCATGGGTTGAAGTCAATGCTGGGTTTTAGTCAGTGATCTCTGCACAAAGGGCAGCTGTGTGGCTGGGGTCCCTCTGAGGCCTCCTTTGTTTCGCCCATAGATAAAGGGTTAAGGAAGACAAATGGAGGTGGAGCCACAGAACAACTTGCATAAGCAGCACATTTTCGGTATGAGTAAGAGTTAAAACAATGCAAGCCTTTATTCCCATGTAAGTCTAATTGGAAAGAGTCATCATTTCTGCTGTACTTGCTCTGCTCAGACTTCTAGCCCAGAGGAGATATGTGGCACCCTATTCCCCCCACACACCCCCGGAGTCTGTATTTTCTGTATCCTCATAAGAAGCATTAATATGCAGAGTAGTTTAATGAAAAACACACAAGACCACACATGCACCAGTTTCATTTCACTCATAGAAGGGTATTAGCTGAGTTTACATACAGACTTCATACAGTTTCCTTACTGGACAGTCAGAATTATGGCTAGCATTTCATACCGGCGCTATGTAATGGTGATATGTCTTTTAATGATAGTTGCAAGCTTTTTGGTGGGGGGGAAAGCAAGCAGCATATGTTTTGGGAAAATCCCAGGCAGGCTACAAGCCCAGCAGCTAACACCAACATAGAATCACTCGCAGGATCACAGAACAGCAGTAGGCGAGGGAATTACCGTCTAGGTGACCCAGAAATCCAGGGGCAGCTTTGTTTTAACAAGCCAGGGAATGTTCCACCGCTTTAGCAACTATGCCTTAACCACAAAAAGAGCCATGTGCCACAGAAGAGCTAACATACAGGAAATTAAATATTACACTGTGAGGGAATGGTTCAGCCTCATTAGGGGGTGGGACTGCAAAGACCGGGGTCATTTATAGGTGTTTGTTCCATCGCAAGGACTTAAGCATTCGCGAGGTGGCGCAATGTCTCCTATCGAGCCTTAAAGCCTTCCTGGAGGTGACGTAATACCCTAATCACCAAAGCAAAAACAAGTGCAGAACAAAAGAACTGCTTTATCGCAGAATTTACATGGCAGTAATAAAAATTTTACATGACCTCGTGAGTCTGGTCATTCAGCCCCACCCATTCTTTAATAAAAATAGTACCTACCACAGAGTAGGTACTTATTTTGCTGCTGCAAACAGCAAAGTTCCTGCGGAAAATGACTGGCGGGATTGCAGTCCGGTAGTGATGTAATCTTTGGCTCTTAAAAGTGGTACAGAATAGTGCTAATGCTACTGCTAAAGTGAAGAAAAGCATAACTCAATGAAACTCAAATTGATTTTTAATGAAATGATCCCACGCTCAAGCTGTTAGCTAGCAAAGCTATTAGCATGGCTTTTACGCAACCTGGATAGACTGATATGTGTAACCAGTTTGGCGGTTACTCTTTGCCATTCCTACCCCAAGTGCATAGTAAAAAGTTTTTTGGTGAAATTGAGAGAGTCCCCCCCCCCCCCCCCCTTATGTGTCAGAAACTTTTGCAGTGACTGAAAATGTCCACCAAAAAACCATTAATGGGAATACAGCGAGTGTGTGTGTGTGTGTGTGTGTGTCAGATCATGGACACTGTCCACATAAAGACCCCCCACAGGGGCCCATTAAGCTCAGATCCTCCTCCTGGTACGAAAATAAGCACTAAGCACATCAAAGGGAAAAAAAAGAGAAGAAGAGATAATCAGCAAAGAAGAAAGATTTATTTGTAAACAGCACCAGAACTTCTGTCTGAACAAGAAGAAGTCAATTCCCAACCCTTTTAACGTAAAGAGCCCTTTCTCCTGCCTTTGCATGTTCACTTGTCCACTGTACTGTAGGCATTAACATATTTGGAGTGCAGTGAGCAGAAAGCTTAATTGTCCCTAATTGCTCTGCTAAATATGTTCTCTAATGATTTGCTTCAGATCTGTGACTGCCTTTTGCGCAATTTCCCGGCCACTGGCTTCATTATCCCTGCCTCCTTGGAACAAAGCGTCTTCACAGGCTGGCTTTTTTCCCCCCCCTACATAACACAGACAGTCAGTATGTGTGCGAGGGACGTAATGGTTCCCTCTTGCAGGGATACACAATAGAGCCCCTTTGTGAGGGCACAAGAGTTAAAGTGATTAGAAAACCAAATCTCTGCAAAGAAAGCGTGTTAATTGACCACAGCGCACTCGTCCTAATCAGTCCATAATAAATGAGCAGTCCCGGCACTTTGTTTTAGTCTTGCTACTGTTGTTGTAGCTGCGTCTGTTTTTTAAGTGTTTTTGTTGTTGCAGCTGCTGCTGTTGTTCGACTCCTCCTCCTCTGGCATTGATGCTCTGTCTCAATATGTCTTAAATGGCTGAAGAGAACAGCTCTAGAGTTCTCATTAACAGGGACTTTTGCTTTGATAGAACAAGGCATTTCTTTAAGCTTAAATTATCCTGGTAAATAAAATGTTGATATCTTTGCGTGTTTTAATTACACCTCCCTCTGGGATGCATTCTCCTCGGTTTTTTTAGACTAGAATTTTGTGCTGTCATGGGAAAAATTACTTTTGTTAAGTGTTAATGGTTCTTTCTGTTTAAATATAGTTTCATGTTAGTTATAGCTGTACCACTTCTATCATCTTTTCTTCTGAAAAAACAAAAAGAATAAATATGAGGAAAAACAATAGTAATTTACCTGTTAATAATAATTCTAAGGGGAGGTTAGTATGTATCTTTATGTGTGCTAACAGACAGTGATCCAAGCAGAGGGATCAGCAGCACCGACAGACAGACAAATCAAAGCAGAGGCTAAAACGGGTTCTGACCTGTATCTGAAGAAGGGCATTTGCGAATGGTGAAGATGGAGCTGAGGTCCTCCTCCTCCTCTGGCAGGCCCTTCTGCAAACGCTGAAGCTTCCTGAGGCTTTCACTCCGCTGATGCTTCATGGAGCGCACATGCTGGATCAGGTTGAGCTTGGCCTTGGTCGAGTAGTTACACAGCACACAATGGTAGTAGCAGGCATCACCCTCCACCGCGTTTTCGTGCTGCTGCAGGTGCTGTGGGAGGGAGAAGGAGAGAGAGAAAGAAAGGAACACGGAGAAAGAGAGAGAGAAAAGAGAGAGAAAGAGGTTATTGTAGATGGCAGATAGCTGGCTAGGCACCACCGACTCACTTTCACTCACACAGTTGGCAAATGAACAAATCAATTCCCAATCACAGCCCTGTTGTTTAACATCCAGACCTCTTCCACTTCAGGACAACTGTTTGGACTGCGCACTTTGTCTGTGTGAGTGTCTGTATCAGTAGGCTAACAGGACAGGAGAGGCCTGGGAGGCACACAAATCTCGGGAGTCCAAGGGCGGGCAGGAATCGCATCAGCCACCCTTCAGAAGCTGTGGGTCTGCAGCCTCACAGACGGAAGGGAGCATTGATTCCCTTCACTCAACAGAAGCCTCCCGTCTCTGAAAAGGAAACTCCAAACATCTGCCTGTTTCACGCATGGGATACTAAATATTGATCATGGTGAGTTAAATCCTCGCTTTATCATAGAGAGAGGCACACATGCTGGAGAAGCAGGGTGGGGAAAGGGGGGTTGAATATATTCTGAAAGAAACTGGAACATTCCGCAACAGGAAGACAACCTTCAGAGGACAGTAAATCAGCATCAGTATTGACCTGTCAACCCCAGCACTTCCTCTAAGACACACCAGCAGACAGTCCAGCCTTCAGTCCACCCGCTGGTGTGTCACAATGTGCCTGACACCCCTGAAGTGACACCATACCACCACAAACTCTTGTCACACCACAGAGCCCCAGTCTAATTACCTCCTGCATAGCTCAATCAATGGTGCAAGGTTGGACTCAGTGTGAGTAACACAGTTATTGACCATTATTCTAAATTATCACACTGATTGTTTCTACATGTTTACAATAAAAAGCCCTCAACTTGGTATGGCTACTTAAGTCACGCCTGTCATGCACTACTCAAACTCTGGAGGTCTGGCTGTGGATTTCTGTGACTGCAAATCAATGTCAACCGACAAAAAAGATTTCCTCTTGCAACTCCAATCTTTTTTTTTTTACCTGCGTGTCTGCTTGATAATTTGACTTGTTAATTCAAGGCAGTAAAAATAATTTAACAGTGGCATCATGCTCTGAGCAATAACATATATGTAACATCAATCTGCAGTGAGCTAAAATGGATTTCTCAGCTCATTAACGTTTGTAAAATGATGATGAAAATTCGGTCTACTATAGATTTCTGATTAGATTGTATTTCCAATTCTGTATTAAGTAAATACAAACCTCTCTTTGATTATTTTTTTCACAGTACCAGTCAAAAGTGTGGACACACCTTCTCATTCAATGTGTTTTCTTTATTTTAACCACTTTCTACATCGTAAATGCATACTGAAGACATCAAATATATGAAGGAAGATACATGGAATTGTGCAGCAAAGACAAAATAATTAAATGACTGTAAATATGTTTGATATTTTAGATTCCTCAAAGTAGCCACCTTTTGCTCTGCTGACAGCGCTGCAAACCCGTGGCCTTCTCACAATGAGTTTCCTGATGTCGTCACCTGAAATGGTTTTCACCTCACAGGTTTGCCTTGTCAGGGTTCATTTGTGGAATCTCTTGCCTCCTTAATGGGGTTGGGACCATCAATTGTGCTCTGCAGAGGTCATGTTGGAACACAGCTGACAGCCCTGTTTGACAACTGCTAGAATTCAGATTATGGCAAGAACCAGTCAGCTAAGCAAAGAGAAACGACGGCCCATCATGACTTTAAGAACTGGAGGTCAGTCAGTCGGGAAATCTGCAAAATCTTTGAGCGTGTCCTCAAGTGCAGTCACAATAAACATCAAGCGCTACGACAAAACTGGTTCACATGAGGACCCCCCAGGAAAGGAAGACCACGAGTTTCCTCTGCTGCTGAGGATGAGCTCATCCTTCACCAGCCTCAGAAATCATAAGTTAACAGCACCTCAGATTAGAGCTCAGATAAATGCCACACAGAATTCAGTAGCAGAATCCTCTCTACACCAACTGTTCAGAATCCAAACAGGCCAATCAGGCCTTGAGCTGCTAAGAAACCACTACTAAGTAAAAGCAACAAGCAGAAGAGATTTGTTTGGGCCAAGAAACACAAGGAATGGACATTAGACCAGTGGAAATCTGAGCTTTGGTCTGATGAGTCCAAGTTTGAGATCTTTGGTTCCACCCGCCGGGTCTTTGAGCGACGCAGAAAAGGTGAACGGATGGTCTCTACATGCTTGGTTCCCACCGTGAAGCATGGAGGAGGAGGTGTGATGGTGTGGGGGGATATGCTGGTGACACTTTTGGGGTTTTATTCAAAATTGAAGGCAGACTGAACCAGCATGGCTACCACAGCGTCCTGCAGCAGCACGCCATCCCATCCGGTTTGTGTTTAGTTGGACCATCATTGATTTTCAACAGGACAACGACCCCAAACACTTCTCCAGGCTGTGTGAGGGCTATTTGACCAAGGAGGAGAGTAATGGGGTGCTGCGCCAGATGACCTGGCCTCCACAGTCACCTGACCTCAACCCAATCCAGATGGTTTGGGATGAGATGGACCACAGAGTGAAGGCAAAAGAGCCAACAGGTGCTCAGCATCTCTGGGAACTCCTTCAAGACTGTTAGAAAATCATTTCAGGTGACAACCTCATGAAGCTCATTGAGAGAAAGCCAAGAGTGAGCAGAGCAGTAATTTTGAAGAATCTGAAATATAGAACATGTTTGGAGTTATTTCACTCTTCTCTTGACTACATAATTCTATATGTGTTCATTTATAGTTTTGATGCCTTCAGTGACAATCTACAATGTAAATAGTCATGAAAATAAACACAAGCCATTAAATGAGAAGGTGTATCCAAACTTTTGAGTGTGTATTTATTTAAATAATAATAATATATGTATATATACATGTGGGGGGGGGGGGGGGGGTTGAAGTTGATGTCCTGCACTGCTTGGTAATGGAAACATTCCACATTTAACTACATTACATCCAAATCAGGTGTTGACAGCCTGGTAAGAAGAGAAAAAATCATAACAATATTATACCTCCCTAAAATGTGTGTGTCCCTATCTCCTATTGTTTAATTTTCTGGTAATATTGGAATATTGCTATGGGCTTTTCTGAGCTATTGTATTTCATTCTCTTTGGTTTCATATTTCTCACTTTAACACCTAAAATGTGTATTAAGACACCGCTTCCAGGAAAAGGAATAGGAGGGCTTTTTTTTTCTTTCTCTCTCTCTCCTTTTTGTGAGCCCCACAGCTCGGCGTAATAGAGTTATTAGGTGATTGTAAAAGGCTCTGTGTCTCTGTGTGCCTTCCTTTCTCTCCTTATTTTAGGCTATCTATGATGTCATGAATAGGTGTTGCTGGATATTGAAGGAACCCTCTTCCCCCTTTTTTCCCCCTCAATGCACAAATATTGCATCAGAAGTAAGGTAGAAAAACCTGGGAGACAGATTCAGTTATAGATAACACCGAATCCATCATGCAAACTGCTTTTAGTCTTGGCAGATGTCTTGAATTACAAAAAAAAAGAAAAAATCTTACTGCAAATGACTCAAGGCTCCAAAAATCTACAAGAAGGCAAGTTTAAAAAAAAAAAAAAAAAAAGACAGCACCTGACCGAAACATCAAAGCTTAGTCTCAGGAGGTAGGGAAAAAAAAATCCTGGGAGTTTTATAGTTTCCCATAAAAAGCCCAGGGTTTATATAGGAGTAAACCCGAGACCGCCTGCCCCAGAATCAGCCATAATTCACTTAAAGCCAGACCGGTCAGGAAGATTGCCAAATATGTGCTTGTAGCTCTGTCTGTAACGTCAGATAGTTACACCTTTAAACCAACACTTTCACCATCTCTGTACCGGCCGTGACCTCAGGCAGTCGGGGGGGGGGGGGGCATTTCACGACTTGGGAGATCGAACTAGTGACAAGTGATCAGTGGTCCCTGCTTACTCAGTATCCTGGAGAGAACTGAGCAAAGATAATACCACAAGTGAGCAGAGTTTCCACACGAGAATCCTTTTATCATCACACGCACAAACTTTCCTGAACATGGATTTTTATTTAGTCTCTCAGGCAGTCAAGGATCAGAACACACGTATGGACACAGTGAGCTGTCTTTCTGCCTCCCTGATACACACACAAACACACACGCACGCACACACACATACGTCTACACACTTTGAATGTGAAACATAATAATGCATGAGACAGGGCCTATGTCTGTTTCCTATGAATCTGCAACGAAGCCCCTTGTTGATAAATCACCTCCAACTGGAGTGCAGGAATTTGGCTCAGCTTAATGAAAAAGTCATGTTGGGCTGGAAGGAGCTGGTCTGACTGGCTCTTGGGTTCCTAAGCACCCGATCGAGGCCCCAACAGAGAGGGAGCTGTGGAGCATAATAGGGGTAAGCTGGCTGGGTCAGTGGGATGGATTCAATAGCACTGAACAGTCTGGGAATTTACAGCAGTCATATAGAGGATTCAGGTGGGCAAGTGTGTGCCTACAATGCAGTGATGGGCACGAGAGGGGTGCTTGTATGCATGTGAATGTGCTGTGTATGTGTGGTTGCAGAGCTGATCATAACTTTTTTTTTTTCCTGCACTGCACACACACTGACATAAATGCAGGTTTTTAAACAAAGGAAAATAAAATAAAGAAGAAAAGTCTTTTCCTTTGTTGCCTTTTTGTGTCTCTCCCCCTGGTGAGTCACATTCATCGTCACACAGGAAAACAGAGCAAAACAGACAGAAGCATAGAGGGTGGACACAGTGCTGTTACCATTTCAAAACTCTTTTGTGTAATAGGATCGTTCGAGAGGTGGAGGACAAATTTTAGTGTTAAATACAGGTTTTTGTGTTCATATCAATGATGAGAGCCTGAGCTGATAAATACCTGTAGCTACTGCAGGGTCATTTCTTATTGTAGACAAACACCAGATGTTTGTTGGTAACTAGCCAGCGGAAGAGAGGGCTTTACTAGCTTTGTTGCAATTATTGATGTTAAGTGATGTTCTAAAATACATTCAATGTGTTAGAACATCTTGAATTTGGTCTTCTCCTGAGGTCCTCTTCAAAGCTTTCGTTTATGCTGTTTCAAAGTTTAAAAATGCAATCATGCTTTGTCAAGCCTCTCCTTCAACGGAGCACCTTGTCTCTTTCTGTGGAGGCTGAAGCTCTGTGCTTTTTCAGGTAAAGAGGGACAGGAGCGGTGTGGGCACCACCCCATCCTCTCTCACACAACTCGATGGTGCACCTTGCCCTTTGAGTGGGCAATACACGCCTGTATCAGTTTCACCACCCACCTAGAGCACTGCATACATCTGCATTTCCATCCACTTAAATGCACAAGTAAAAGTGCACCTTTAACACAAAACAGTGTGGTTGCTGAGAGAGTCCAACGAACACAAGATGGAGGTGGGTATTACTGGAAGGGTGGAAGGGAGACAGAGAGCCGGTAATTCCAAAGAATGGCTCCCAATGGAGCCGTATAATACAGCATGTGCACACAACAAACACATATAAAAGTAGAGACAAAAAGAACATCAGACGAGAACGCGCACAAACATGCACAAACACACACAAAGGCAAAGCCACACACCATTACGATCATACCCTCATTTCCACCATTAAATTTGGCAGTGCTGTTAATACAAAATTAATGCATTAAAACAGATGACTATCTGTGAGCTAAATAGCTATCAATTCGACGAGAGCTGCCAAATCCCCTCTGTGAGAGAGCCAGTGAGAATCTGCTTGGATATTGCTTTGTAATTGTCTCCCCGATTCTCTCCACTAAAAGCTGACTGGAAGCATACACAGGTTAGAAAAATGACAATTCACACCTGAAGCCAGACAATACACACAGCAACAGAGCAGACTTGTCTGGAAGAGATCATAGCCTCTGATATCACAGCGGAGTTAGGTAGGCTTTTATCAGCCGGGGGTGGGGGGTAGGGGGCGGGTGTGTATAAACTATTTCCGGGCTTAAGACATGTTAGAAAAAGTCAAGCAACTGATAAACACAGGGTGAAACAACGACGGTACTGTTTACACTCTTGCAACCAAATGAGACCATATTAAAAAAAAAGGCAGTTGCCCAGCTGCTGCCAAATTGTGAAGATTATAAATCAGTGTTATTTATTTCATGATTTTGATGTTGAGGATCAAGTTTGGGATGAAGGTCTAGGGAATGAAAATATTTCACTGCTGTGACTCTTTTCTTCCCAGCAACATTGTATTTGTACATGTGCAGAGATTTGTTGGGGACTTGATTCTCATAAATCTGCACTCTGGGATTCCCCTGGAATGAAAGCAGGTTATTTAGCAAAGCAAAGCGGAGTAAATGGAGTCAGTGAGTGCTTGCAGCTTGGCCAGGGATTCCAGTTCTCTGAGCAGCACGAACAACAGCTCTAACCACAGAGGCCCCACTGGGTGCCAAGTGTGGTGGCTGCTTTGAATTAGCCACTGCAAGCTGCAGCATGCCTAAAAGATAGGTTGTGGTGGAGGGGACGGAGTATTGCGGGCCCAACCTGACTATACCTACAGCCTTCTCCTCCCCACCTTTGTCCTCTCTTCTCTTTTCCTCCTCCTTCTCATCCTGCCCATCCCTCCGCTGCATGTTGTCCCCTGTTTCAAAGTGTGCTAAGTTGCTTCCTCTGTAGCAATGATCCATCACTACCAGTGAATAAAAACAAGCTGTATATTTATCTTTAGGAGGGAAGAGAGGAACCAAATGGACCTCTGTGTCACAAGGGAGGGCAGCGAGGTAAAGATGGATCACTGAAGGTGTCCTTGGAGAGGATGACTTAACATAGGACGATGAAACAAAGTAGTCTGGGAGGGGTGATAGAGACACTTAAAGACAATACAGCTACCAGTGCTCCACACCCACCACTCTTACTTACTTTAACATTAAATAATGCAATAATTATTGAATTCTGTTTGAATGAGTAAGATGCTAGAAAGTAAACAATGGGAACATAATTGCAGAGAGAAGGCAATCAATGCAGGCAGTCATTTGGGCCATGTTGATTGTTTAGGCTGTTGTAGATGTGTGTGCTTAAGTGTGTATGTGTGTGCACATTTTTTGTAGCAATTGTATATCTAAGGTGAACTAAAGGGTGTGTGTGTGTGAGTGTGTGTGTGTGTGTGTGTGTGTGTGTGTGTGTGTGTGTGTGTGTGTCTGTGCCTGTGTGTGTGTCTGTGCCTGTGTCTGTGCGGGCCGTGACAACGAGCTCGGTAATACGCTCTCACATACACACAAAACAAGAGTTGGGTAATCCCTCCTTCAATAATGACCCAGGGCTCTAAACAATAGCTCTCAATCAGCTGATCAATGTGTCCACATAATTCATGTGTGAGTCACTGTATTTGAAAGGGTAGGAGGAGGATAAGCAAGCAGGCGGTAGAGAGATCAATGCCCTGTGCGGTGATAACGAGCCTGGGCCTATGCCCACAGGAGCCCCACGCCGGCGTCCAGGGTCTCTCTCATTAAGAACATTTGGATAAGCATGGCTATACATACATAATGTGCACTTGTAATCATATCCAGATAAACACATTTCCCCCCTTCTTAATGAGCTAAACCCTGCTTTTGTGACACACAGCATTGACTCCAAAGCAGGCAGGAAATGATGTCAACCCCCCCCCCCCAAAAAAATAAAAAAAAATAAATAAATAAAGCAAATTAACAGCAAGCTGTTGCCCTCCTCTGTCAGTAGCTAATTAACAGCTTAACCTCCTGGTGCTTTTATGAAAGCCATGCTGGGAGGAGCTTGCCAAAATTGCAGTACAATAAGTCTGCCTGCAGGAGGCGAGAGCAGGGTGGAGCCATGGGGCACCCAAACAACTGTTACAGCCACTTGATGACATGTGTACTGGCAAGGTACCATCTGGAAGTTGAATGGGGCAAATCAGGACCTGCCCTGGCCCTTCTCTCTATTACCAACAGTGCTGTGTCAACATCACAACCCTCCATTTTGGACAGCAGTGAAAATAATTACACGTGCAAGGCTGGAGAGGAACTTGTTTTGATTTCATTTTCAGTTACGGACAAAGGTTTTGAACATTATTTTGCATTTTGCTATTGCTTTACTATGTTGTTACTGGTCTAGAGCTGAAACAAGTGTTTAGGATGTCAAAGGAATATCTCTTTCTCTAAAACCATAGGGGCTAAAATGACAGTTTCAAAGATAAAAGGTACAAGAATGCTCATAGAAAATGAACTTTTCTATATTCCACTGCAGGATAGTAGAAGGAATAGAATACCACATCCTGGAGCCACTAATATTACACTTAAAAACACTCCCTGCCTCCTGGCTATGAAATTGGGCCAACAAATGACATATCAATCCAAACTACATTATTTGTGGCTAGCACGACTTCTAGTCTTGTACTCCTCTTTTTTTTTAAATATACTGCCTGCAAGGGATACAGGTTGTAACGTTAACAGCAGCAACACCGGATGAAATGTTAGCCTATGGACACCTGAAGCCATGAATCAAACAGAATGGTCTTGTACTTCTATGACTTTCATGGGATTTAGCAGAAAATCTCAGGAATGTATCAAAGGCATCTTGCTGGTCATCTAAACACACCTCTATAGGGCAATTGATGTGTATGTGTGTGTGTGTGTGTGTGTGTGTGTGTGTGTGTGTGTGTGTGGTTACCAGGAAGCAACAAGATCGACTATAGATCTGAGCTCAGTTCGACTGTGCCTGACTGGTTTGTTTGCAGGGTAAAAAAGCAGCCCCACAGATGACAAGAGACATCTCGCTGACTCTCATCCGTCACTTGCCAGCCAGACAATGACAGCATGGCCTTGTGGAGCAGCTATGAATGGCGGATAGAAATGAAAGATGAAAAATATTTTAGAAACATGACCGTGGGGAAAGAGCTCTATAGGGTGCTGGATTAAGATACAAGCAAACACGAGTTGTAATGATTAATGCAGTCAGTGAGAATTAAATTCAGAGCAGGAACATTACCCAAACACAATTAGTCCTCCAGAACAAACATCACACTCTGCTGTGAATGCAGAATAGCCAGGAGGACTGGCCGAGACTTGAGGTACAACCTGTCTGAGACACCATTTTATGACGCTAGATGAACTATTTTGTTGGTTCCTGCTGACAGGTAGAGAGGTAACCACAAGCCAAACTTTTGCTTCGGGACCTGCGGCTCCTACTTTTCACCAACTTCAGAGCAGACACGGAACACAGTCTCCTCAGGCTTGTATTATCTCGCTTTCACCCCTGGTGTTCTCCGTTTGGTCGTGTAAATATTTCATTACCACTTAATTGGTTGTTGCTTCAGGTTACGTAATAAGGCTGGGATAGCTGTAACAGTGTATGTTTTCTGACTATCCTGTATCCGATTTTATGTAAAATTCATAGATATGTGTTAAGGGGAAGACGATGTTTGAGCTCTCAAGGGGTTGGGTTGGGGTGGGGATGGGGGGGGTGTTTAGATGTTCATGCAACGCCCTCGCACAAACTCGCTAGAGACGCAAGCTAATTGAGAACAGCGATGATGTTCTTAGCTAGTGTCAATATTTAACCCAGCCTTATAGAGCTATCTTTATTAGAAGCATTGCGATGACAAAAGGAGCAACGTGGCCTTTGAGAGGTCCTCTTCTTCAAATGAAAATTAATGAGTGGGGTTGAGTGGAGGTGAAAATATAGAGTGGGTCTATATGTGAGCTTATTTGCATGGAGCGTGAAGTGCCTTGTTGGAGAGAAAACTGCAGTTGAGGGTTCTTCACGCAATTCATACGCCAAACACCCACCAGCTACCCCGGTCAACTCCTCTGTACTGGGAAAATAAAGAGCTGCAGAGCTTGACACTGCACTGTTATCCACAGGACTAAAGAAAAAGTAGAAATAAAAAAGCCAAATATTTTAACTGGTATAAAAATAGCTCTGAACTTGCCTCTTCAGTGACGGGAACATTAAACGGTTACCCTTTTAAATTGGGAAATTCAAATGCAAAAAAGACCCAGCTGTTACCCCCCTTTATATCCAATTTTGATGGGGTTTATTCTTCTTCTTCATAGCGTCCCATGGAAGCCTTTGACCTATACCCACAGGGAGTCAGTGCACTTGCATTGAAAAATGGCGCCCCCCCCCCCCTTTCCCATGAGCATAACCAATTCTATCACTGATACATATAGACCTTGAGTTCTTTACAGGAGAATTCTGTTGGATTTGCTCATTAGCCATCGGAAGAAAAAAAACACAACTTCCCTTTCCACTTAAAAGAGGCAAAAGTGCTCATTGATCAGAGTGATCAATTGATGATCAATAAACTAAACCCTCATCATTCCCAAAGCAGCATAATTGCTGCTGAGATATAGTTGTCATCCCTAAAAAAAATCAAACACCGACCGGACTAATTGGAAGAGGCCGATTGCCTTGGTCACACTGGCAAAAAAATAAAATAAAATAAAAAGCTTCACAGAAGCCCAAGAAAGACTTGTGATGGCCGGCTACTGGAGCTTCCCAAAATAACTGCTCATGTCATTAGCAAGTACCATCATGGAGGTCATTGTGCTGGCTGCCTCATTTGGGGACATCTAATACAGGGCAGAGCAAGTTACCACACAAGAGCGCTTTGTATCCCCTCTCATGTAACTTGTATACGTGAGTTAAAAGATCACATTAAGACACAATTTTATAAGACAACTTGTGATTTTAATTTAATGTTTTCGAGCAATGTCCTTATTAGACAATTTGCTGCTGACCTCTGTGTTAAGCACTGGTCAGAAGAAGAAAAAAAAAAGATGTCATTTTCCACTTCAGTGGTTGAGCACTGTTAAGAGACTTAAAGAGCTGGTAAAGCAAAAGAGGTGTGCCTGATATAATATATATAAAAGATATTTCACAGGCTGTCGTCGCATCCAGGGCTGCCCTTAGCGGCTACACCATATACACTGCTCAATCGTGCAAAAAATCTTAAACTATACTTCAAAGCCTTCCACTTTTCCCCTTCCTGTTTATTGATCAGATAGAGCTCTTGTTCAGTAATTGTGCAGTAAATCAAGCACGGTGAGCACTAATCTCAACCCCGGGAGGAAAGTGTTAAAGGTAAAACCTGCTGAAAAGTGCATAATTATGGTGCAGTGTTGAGCCAGGAGAAAGGATATACTCCTCCCTCTCACATTTCTCACTCACTGCCTGCCTGCGCCACCAGAAGCAGAAGGGAGAGGGCTTGGCAGAAGAGCAAGGGGAAGTGTATACAGTTTCTAACCACCTCTCACTCCCTCACTTACTCTTTTAGTCCTTCTCCCTCTCAGTGCATTCTCAACCAAAGCGCCGGGGGCGCCATGCTTGTAAAGAAACCACAGCCTTTTTAAGTGCCTCTTGTATTTACAAACGGAGGCATGTTGGAATCAAAGGCATTACCACATGACAACACATTAAACAGTTGGCAGACGGAGAATTTAAAGGCGGAACAGATAGTGATGGGCGTAAGCAGGAATAGTTAGAAGTTGAGCTAGCAGTACTTGGTATGAGAGGCAAACTTACCTATAGAGGCTTTAGAAGCAACTGCAGCAGCTCCCTCATTTCCCTCGCTTTGCCTTCCCTCCAAACACACGGCTCATGCTATACTCCAGGTGGAGACAGCTATCACTTTCCCATCAACTTCCTGTTTCTCTCCTCTCCCCACCCCCCTTTTCTCTCTGCTCTCTCACTCCCAGCTGCACAACTTGATTTTTCTGTGCCAGGTTTGAAGACACACAAAGCTGTAGTTTCACCCCATCGTCTGAAATAGTACAATTTGCAGTTTCCGTTATCATCCTCCCCTAACACTTCCCCCATATTGCTGCTCTGCTTAATCTCACCTCAGTTTTTATTTCACCATCATCAGCAAGGACCTAAAAATAAATGATAAATGGAATATGATATTTTAAAGTCTTATCTCTTATCTGTTCTTACAGGCGAATAATAGGGTAGTTAATCCTGCAGATCCGATTCAAATTGATTAATCAGCACATGCAGACAATCAAATAAATGATTAATATTCCTCAGTCCTGTGGTCGGACAGTTACCCCTGAAACCATCAGTAATAATTCAGTAACCCATCCCAGACCACAGGCTGCAGCTAGTCAGCCTCACTCAGCATCAGCCCTCTGATGTTCAGCAGGACTTTGAACTCTGCACACAAACTCAGACACGCTAGAGCTAAAACAATCTGCAGTCTTCTCCCACTCAACTACCTGAGCACGCTCACACGTCCTATACAATATATACAACAGATAAGCTTATCTTCCAACAAGCGTGAATGCGTGCAATAAACACGGAACCCATTTTTTTTGCGCATTAGCCAATTATTAAAAAATTCACGCAGTAATATAAATAAACATCATATCCTTCAGGAGCTCATGCATACCTGAACTGCAGTGTTATGTAAGTGCAAGGTGAAGTGCCTAGAAAAATAATGCCACTGTGTTCCCACAGCTAGAGAGAACCAGATGTCTCTTGGCACTCTCAGACACACGCTCACGCACACGCGCGCACACACACACACACACACACACACACACACACACACTGACAGAGAAAGAGGCTGTTAAGCAGCAACTCTCCCAGGCCTTACCATACTGAGCACACCCTGTCCTGCTGGACAAAGGGGGAATCATCATTGAGGAAAAAAAAAAAAAGAGACCCTTCTCTCTTCCATTACCCTGCTATTCTTCCTCCCACAGAGGTCAGTGAACAGCCATCTTCATAGTGCTCTTCTGCATCTGCCAGCTATAACTGTTATTAATCAGGGGCCAGAGGCAGAGGAGAGCACCTCTTGCTCCCCCACATTTGCACCCAAGCTGGGACTGAGTAGTGGGGGCTGGGGTAGGAAAGATATATATTTAGGTATGTTTAGGGGTAGGGGGCACTGGCTAAACACTGCTTGTAGGTGTAGAATGTGTACTCGACGTATGACGTTACGCAAAGCCGGTCATCTTTTCCAACAAACACACACACTTTGAATACACACACTGACTTACCCTACCCTAATCCCTCCTCGCTGCTGTACAGGAGACTTGGCCTTTGTGTTGCATCTGACCAGCTGGTTGCCAGAATCAGCATGTGCAGCTGTCTACTGTGACAAATGCTGCTTCACCAGGACACTGTGACTCCCCCACCACCACCACCACCACCACCACCCCCCCACTCCCGCCCCCCCGGCTGCACTGCTATGCTTTAATGGGACCCGCATGGCATTACTACAGCCATTTGAAATACACGTAAGAAGCCACTGACCTAAAGAAGAGGTGGGGGCAGGTGGGCGGGGGGGTTACATAGACTGAGAACAGTTGCAGCTATAACATGTAATGATGACCTTGTGGTGGGTAAAAGTGTAAGAAGTCGATTGGTTGAAGACAGAACTCTTCTGAGTGTGAATGGCCACTCAGTACTCGTGCCAATTTGCCTCATGATATACAACTTGGTCTTTAATAGGCACAACCATGGCATAAGGGCAGTGTCATGAAAAAAGCACCGGTTTTATATAAGCGTCGCCGTTCACTTTGATCTCTTCTCTTGTTCAACTGTTTATAAATCAGCCACACAAATATTTATGAGCGGAACGAGGAAAATGGCTGGTCTGGTTTGTATCTCTACCCTCCTTCCCTCTCCCTCACTCCTCCCTCCCTCTCCCTGTGGCTGATGTGTGGATGAGGCCACCACTGATGCAGAGTGCACGTACAAGCCCCAGGCCACATCCATCATATCTGCTCTGTCTCTGGCTATTGTGTGCACCCCCCCCCCCCCCCCCCCCCCCCCCACAAACCTTCCCCGAAAAAGCTGACCATGTAATAGGAGGGGGGAGTTCATTTCATAAAATACAACAACAAGCATACAGGGAAAAAGATGCGGAATAGTATTAATTGTGAGAAGACAAAACCATGCATGTGTGTGTGTGTGTGTGTGTGTGTGTGTGTGTGTGTGTGTGTGAGCGTGCACAAACAAGCATTCATGCCCCCTGACTAATGCATCACTAGTTCATCTGTAACAAAGCTCAATAAATTAATACAGCCATGTTCAATACATATTGCCCCTGCCTGCCTTTTAGCTCACCTATCTGTTTCTGCCTGTGACACTCACAATGGGACGGGCCCTGAGCTTCTGGATCCATACGTTCTAATTGCTCCCCCCAGCCCTGACCTCTGATCCAGATCACTCTGATATACAGCATCTCTATTAAATTGGGAAGTAGGTAAATATTCTTCTAATGACCTGCGCTTCTACAGACACCATTGGAAATAGGTGAGGGGAAGAAATCAATCTTAGTCTTTTTTCCCTTCTTTTTGCCCTTCAGTGATGCTATTAAGTCTCTTTCCATTGGAGGGCTGACTCCAAAAAATGTGGTGGAAGACTGAGAAGAATAACGCAGTGGCCTTTTCTTCCATTCTGACTTTACTGAGATACATTAGAGTAATGAGGAAGTAGCAAACCCTATATGCTCTGGAGGAAATCTCTGTTCAACAGCATCGTGGCTGTCCTTCAGGTAACACATTGGGCTAGCTGAGCCAATAAAAAAGGGGGAAAAAAAAGCCAGACAACCTTTATCTGAACTGAACACAATGTTGATCCTGTAATCTAGACTTGAGATAATTAAAAGATAACCTGGTTGTAACAGGCGAGAGATAATTCAACAAATGTTTCCAAACAAAAATGCTCAAAATATATTTGCAATACTGGATGTGCATGTATCTGTGTGTATGCACTGTACAGTAAGGGCTGATAAAGTGTGTGTGTGCGTGTGTGTGTGTGTGCGCGTGCGTGCGTGCGTGCGTGCACGTGTGTGTGTGTGTGTGTGTGTGTGTGTGCGTGCGTGTGTGTGTGTGGGCAGGGGTGGGCGGGGGTGGACGGGGTGGTAGTGGTGAACTGGCTTGTCGATCGATGCAGTGATTGGCAGTTAATGGCTTTTCCTGTTCTGCCTTGGTAACCCTGGCCTGATGGCTGTTGCCTCTGATCAGAAATGGCAGATGGTGTTTGATTTTCGTATATAAACCCCTGACTTTGTGGAGATGGCTTCATCATGTTTAATGATTTAAAAGTTAAGTTGAATACTGGGAATACTCCGACTGCTGGATCTCAGCACTAAACTCCCCTCCAGATGTGAGGGCTAATTTCTCTCAATGCACCACTCGTGGTTAGTCTACTACAATAAACCCATAAATCCCTAAAAAGAACATTTACAAGAAGAAAACTCCCAACAAATATATTTTACCTCTACTTACTTCAGCTTCAGTCCCCAATTTATTATCACAAACTACTCAATAGCCACTCAATTAATCAAATCCTCGATGATGACCATACCCAAATTATTCCATTTTGTTTTGTCTGTGTTCAGCCTTAACATGGGGAGAAAGTTGCAAATGGAGAAAAATTGAATTATTAGCTCCATTTCATGATTAAGAGAAGATGGTCGGATATTGCAATACATATAACAGACGCTGAGATATTCGATTTTTCAGTGTAATTTCACATTCTGGAGAGTTTGCCTTTATTTGGCTCCTTGTGTCAACAGTCGCTTCAGCTTTAAGTGCATGCTTAGATTCTATTCATATCAAACGACTTGTCATTTGCCATTTGATCGGTTTGCGATCAGCTTCAAAAGCCCAAATTACAAAAAAAAAGTTGACTTATCAAGGAAGAGCATTTCTGACTCTGTGTGTGTGTGTGTGTGTGTGCACGTGTGTGTTTGTGTGTGGGAGAGAGAGAGAGACAACCGTGATGATGATGGTGATGATGGTGGTGTAATGACGTATCCTGTGTAAAAGGTGTGTGTGTGTGTGTGTGTGTGTGTGTGTGTGTGTGTGTGTGTGTGTGTGTGTGTGACATGGCACAGAGACATGTAGGTCACACTGGGATTCACAGCTACAAAATTAATAAACCATCACACTCCTGCATTATCAACAAATAATAAAATACTTTGCATTACAAAACTTAATAAGATGCTCCCTCTCCCTCATGCCTTTCAGCATTTATCATTTGAATCCTAATTTGCATTCCAGATCTCGGAATTTCATTTTTTAACGTTAACGGCTCCCAGAGTTGTCATTATTACAGCAGCTGCATGGACGGTCATTGTGTTACAAAAGATTTCACTAGATGGCTACTCCAAGATAATGAGCAGAAATTAAGGAAATTCCTAATTAGTAACAGACATGGATCATCTGAGGGAAGGATTTCCTCCAGAATGGTTCAGCTGTCCGTACTTTTGGAGCTATAGTGTTGACTGAGGACGTAACATTGTTTTATGGTCGGATTGAGCTTCACGATGACGTCTGGCTTATACCTATCAAAGGCTTTGAGCTATAATTCATATTTGACCCACACAATCATGAGCCAGGAGATGCACGACGGGACATTTGCAGCCGGATATTTGATTTATTTGTATTTTTAGGCATTTTTATTTCCTTTTTCTTTCATCCCAAACCGTGACCAAGCCCAGCAAGACCTTAACCACAGCATCGTCACAATTATCATAAAATAGTGCATTTTCCGCTGAGAGTAAGACCTCAGTTTGATCGACGTTCTCACTGCGGGGAGCTCTGCAGATGCACTGGCTGCTCAGGTTGCTGGATAGTGTCGGGGTCATGCGTCAACTTTGCAGAAATAAAAATGGTGCGATTCAGTAAAAATTTTCTGAAGAGATCACGTGAACGTTTCCTGAGAATACGGGAACTGTAGAGACGTCCTCTCACAGGAAAGAGACCTTTGTAAATCTACTCAAGAATGAGAAGGACTTCCTTCCCAAATCTGCAGAACCGCTTCCACTGATGAAAGCTTTAGTCTTTTGCTGCTAAAGAAATAGAAAAAAAAAGAGAGAGAGAGAGAGAGAGAGAGAGACGATTTGACCTGTAGGTTTTCCACATAAACCAAGCAGGGTAAGGTGAGGGTGGGAAGGGAGCAGATGATATGTGGGGATGGGGGCTAAAAGGCAGAGTAGTTAAAACTTTTTTTCTTCCCAGCACCACTCTGTCTATTCTGGGCACCAGTTTGTCATGAAAGAATGCGAAGGCCATAAAGTATCAGAGTCCTTGAGAAGCTGAAGAGCATTCTTGTCCCCAACTCTTAAAGCTGCTTCTCTCTCTCTCTCTCTCTCTCTCTCTCTCTCTGACTATCACATTCCCCAACTCACTTCCCTTCTCTCTTATTCCACTAAGCTTCAAGTAGAACACAGGTGTAGAAGACGACACCCATGGGAAAGATAACATTTGGGAACATTCCTGGTGTCAAAAGAGAACTTCTTTTTTTTTTTTTTTTTTTTCAGATATCCCTCATCTGAAGAACTATGTAATTGCCTTGACTCCGAGCCTATGCCTTTGTCCCCTTCAAGCCTCCGCCCCACATTCCCCATTGCTACCTCATACATCACTACATAATCATTTTAACAAGAGATTCTATTCTCTTCTGCTTTTTTTTTCATTTTCATCTTTTCATTTTTTCCATACTTTGCTTAGAAGAATAAAAGACATGATGAGAAAACAAGGTGCAAATGATATTTTCCAGAGGCCCCAATAAAAACCGCATGACACCCTGGGCTGCACCGCTTAATTACAAAAGAATGAAATCTTTTCTTCTACATCTGGAGAAAACATTGTCTGCATAACACTGATAGATTTACAGCTCCCAGTTCTAATGCTGGAGTCCAGCACACTGCAATTAGGCAAAACATGGATGAACAACCAGCGCCAGGAAGCTCAGTGAGAGAAAAGCCGTTCTCTCCCTGCACCATAGAAAATGCACCTGAGGTCCCAGGGTTTCAAATAAAAATTTTACCCAGAGATTAATCCTCGGGTGCATGGATAATTTTTTTACTCAAGTCTTAGACAATTGTCCCAGAGCATTTGTGTCAGTTTTTGTGGTACATGTCCAAGACCGCTTTGAAGAGAGCATGCTTGCAGACATCAGCATCTCTATGACTCATGTACGATAACAGACAGCCAATGAAATCCAGCCGAGAAATTACTGAAGTTCTGCAATCCAAAATAATCGATGCACCACAAAGTGGAAAGACCTTTGGGGCAGATTTGTTAGAACAAAGAAAAAGCTCGGTAAAACAAAAGCAGTATGTGCTTTGCACTCTTAGGAACAATTTAAATAGCTGCAAATAACTGTAAATCAAGCTGAGGGTTGAATCTGGCTGCCTTCGCACAAACAAAGCCAGCAGGTTGGATAGTGAAAGAGCTGTGTATGAGACATTTCCTCCATTTTACATACAAATATATATTACTTGTAGGAAGGAGGGTTAATGGACCAGCGAGCTAGACATGATGGTGAACCCGTGCATCCTACTGTCCAACTGTCAATATGTTACTGTTGCATAGGTTCATTCATGTCCCTCTACTACAACTGATCTGTCCATATACATCAGAGGTCAAGTGGAAAGTAAACAGATGTCGTCATAGTCAAGAGCAGTTTTTAAAATGGTAATAAATGGCTGAAAATAGCAACAAGGTGAAGTACAAAATAACAGAGAGAAGACAAAAACTCACAGTGAAAAATGACCCATTGATTATTCATAAATAACCTTGTTACCAAACTTATTGATGATGCCAGTACTGCGCTAAATCCTGCTTGCTGATGGCATTAACAGTCTGATTCCCTCGACATCAAATAAAGAGGTGGAGGAAAGATTAAAAGTGACCTCAGGACTAAGATGATGCAAAAATTGCCTCCAGGCACTTTCTCTCATGGCCATTGAGAGTGAACTGGGGCACTGCAGACGAAGACTGGAGGCTGAATTTTGTTCCCAGTCCGACCTTGTTTGTTTCTGTGATTATATTTTTACTGTGTTGTGCTGTAATAATATGAGGATTGCCTGCTGCTGTACATATCTGTATTTGTGCCGCAGAATTTAGCATACTGTGTCGGAAAAAAAAAAATTCCAATGGTCTTGGTCTTAAACAAACTTTAACAAAACTTTCACATCCTTTTGGACAAGTGAAACATTACAAGGCAATACAAATGACAGCCAGGGCCACATATCTATCATTTAGCACAATTTATCTGTCCCACGACTCTACTCTTTTGGCCAAACCCAAACAGAACAGAAGTCCCTGTGTGGTCATCCTGGTACCTAAGCCCACCTCCCCTCTCCTCATCTGTCTCCTCACCCTACCTTGCTGTCATGTACAGCTCCACTGAACACAGACCTCAGAGCTGAGTAGTTTTACAGCCTTGACCACTCGGAGGCCATTAATCTGGTGGCTAAGCCACTGATGTATTGATGGCACAGAGCCGGTAAGCCTGCCTGCCTCACTCTCTCTCTCCATCCCTTTAGCTAAGGAGCTACACAGATCCGAAGGAGCCTCCATCTGGCCCCATCAAAGTAACATTTACCTGCCAATTGCCACTGTTTGTAGGTGCTGCAGCCATAGGTCGCCACATAGATTGACTGATTCTGCTTCTTCATTCAAACCACCGCACAGCCATGCATGGTTACGTGTAAAGGCAGCACATTACCTTGGTTTCATGCGTCTTTTTGAAAAATAGCACCAGGGATAAAATCTCTCTGGCAAAATTTCAACGGAGGTTTAATGGAAGAACTTCACCATTTGCCTTAATTGCAGGATTAATAGAGAAATTCTTCTTCTTTATAGGAGCAGGATCTGTGAGCTGCCAATATTTTTATTTGAAAAGTCCTTAAAAGAAGAAAATTGCAACTAAAACTAGAGTGGGTTAGAGGTGCAGAAAGGTGTCGAAAGCTTTTAATGTTTAGCTTTCCAAGCGGAAGGTTGGAGTAAAAATGTCACCTTAGACTAGACCAACCCTTAATAACACAATTTTGAGGGAATGTGTATTTGATATGTCTGTCATTCTTATGGAGTCAATGAGGAAGGATAAATGTGATAAAAGGGAGGAGACACATCAAATAGTGTCGTCAGAAAGAGATCACCATGAGCTTCAGCATGTGCGACAGGAATATTTCCATTTCTTGAAAGGACAGACAAGCTTGATGTCTCCACTGTTTCCTATAGCAACAAAAACAACACTAACTAGGACTTATCTCTCACTTTGATAAAACTAGTCTACCCTTGCCACCTTTGCCTTTCCTTCCTCAAACACCAATGTGCCTTTTCAGCTGATTCGGGTGGAGATAACATAATCAGCAACTTCCTTACAAGAGCTCTCTCTCGCACTCTGCTGCTCTTGTCCAAAAATAAAGAAAAGAAGAGAAAAAAAACTTAAAGTACACAATGACCAATGATCTTCCAACACTAACACATTCTCTCTGTCCTGTCTCTGGTCCTCTGATGGCTCTGTGTGATGGAACACAGAGAATGCATCTCTATCTCAACCACAGACCAAACACGGAGAGTCTGTAACGCACTGGGCCCTTTCAACTCTGGCAGTTGTGGTAAACAGATGTTGAAAATAAGTTAAAAAAGCCAGCCTTCCTTGTCAAAGCAGTTTTCTTCTCCCCTCTTTTACTTTCTTTCTTTGCTTTTTGTCACTTTACAAGTCCCAGCATCATCTACAGAGAAAGCAACAGCACTTCCAGCCACCAGAAGTAGCAACAGGTCAGCCTAAACTTTTCCCTGGTGCCACAAGAGTTGTACAGCTTTTATTTTCTATGCCACTTCTCCCTTCTTCCGCCCACCACTCATTTTAACTGATATCAGTTGGGCGAAGCCACGTAGGGAACTAGAACTTAACTTCCTCGCAGAGAGCCACTCACATAGCTGGATCATGAGTCTGTTGATTGAAGCGATGTTACGGAGGCCCAAACATAATTTAAATACTTTCCTTAATATGATGTTATGCCTTTGATCACATGTACATCCTTTGCGCATAATCATGTTATATGAACCTGAGTGATCAAAATAGTGCAATTCATGAGCTCCATTTTGTCATGTTCTGGCACTTAGAAAGAGAGCTGTGTGTGTGTGTGTGTGTGTGTGTGTGTGTGTGTGTGTGTGTGTGTGTGTGTGTGTGTGTGCGCACGTGTGTGTGTGGGTATGTCTGTTTCTGTGTGCATTCACACGCTTGTGCATGTGAAAGGAGAGAATGGGCTGTCTCCCAGGATGAACAGCGAGCGCTTTATTAGAGCGGTAGTACCAGTAAATCAGAGCTCAGCTCTTCCTGGAACTGCTGCAACCTTTCCCACTGAGCACTATTACTGAACAATCATAGGCTAGCCATGATAATTAGAGTATCTATCCTTCCAACCCCCCCCATCCTCTATCTCCACTCTGTCTCTCCGTCCCCCTCCTACACCTACTCTTATTAGAAATGTCTGGTGGGTGAGTGGGTAAGACCAGGCGCCCGCGAGAGTCACTTTGCCAGGGAGCATCTCACATTACCTGGCATGATTTTTTTTGACTTAACATCTGCCGGAGTGACAAATGAAATAATTCATCCAAACAAAAAAAGTACAAGGCATGATTGGGACACCCCAGAACCATATCAGAGGCTTATGGATGTGCCGGCCCTCCCCTAGTAACAGAGGAAAGATCCCATAACCCTGTCGATGCATAAAATCTTAAAAGTCATCTGAAATGCCAAGTTGGTACTTGGCCTGAGTCTCCATCTCCGGGTAGATATCCAAGGGGAAAGACCACAACAGATCCCAGCAGGACTTTTTCTCCTGTATAAGGCCAAATTACATTTTATCCGCATTTGATTTCAAAGCTGCTACATTTTTTTTTTTCTAGACCTGGAATACAACCTCACCACAGCATTACTCAGTGAATGTGGATTTCAATCAATGCAAGCAGTTCTAATCTTTGATGCAGAGGGGTCATCATAGCCTGCGAGGCGGACTCTGAGAAGCCAGCA
The DNA here is from genome assembly GCF_037954235.1 of Aulostomus chinensis. Classification (NCBI taxonomy): domain Eukaryota; kingdom Metazoa; phylum Chordata; class Actinopteri; order Syngnathiformes; family Aulostomidae; genus Aulostomus; species Aulostomus chinensis. The sequence goes on from NC_141321.1 coordinate 20,445,430, forward strand.
CTTTTGCTGAGTAAGATCATCAGTGAAGCACATTGATGCCTTTTTATGAAACCGCTAATCCCTTCATTTACATCATAGTGTCTTTCCTTCCATTTGCTCGACAGTGTTAAGAAATTTTCTGTCCTCAGAGCTCACCGATTCTTTTGTATCACACTGAAGGGTAAAATAAGAGCAGCAACCTTCCATCCAAGATACAGATGTGTTGTGTTTGTTCATGGGCCAGCTGCTGGGTCCACTTAAAATTGTGCTGCTGCCGATAAAAAAAAAATAAATAAATAAAAAAAAAAGAAGAGGAAGAAGAAAATCAGAGTTTTACATCGTGTGTTGTCATAGTAAGAGAGAGAGATGAAAAGTTTGAACAGCTATGGTTTTGCTGAACAAAGCTGGGCCAGGACAAAGACCAGGGTGTCAGGACTCTTGATTAAAGATTCTCTATGTGAAAGTGACGGCACTTTCTCCCTTTCTTTCCATGGCCAAGCGGTATCTGGAGTGGATTTTGTGCGAGCAGACACTGAAGAACATGATTACACTCAGCTAACTGCGCTCTAAACTGATTATGCATGTGCCAAGCTAATGGACTACATTTGCAAGAGGAAAAATAACATCCAATCAATCTCAATTACCGCCGATTGCACCAGCCCCCAAGACAAGGAAGGTAGCCAGCTAACCCCCACCCCGTACCCCCCCCCCTTTCCCCCAACCCTTGACTGGAAGCGAAGGCCTGTGGCTGGGCATGTTTAGGCCCCACCCATTCTGTCTGACTGAAGCAGCCAGCTCCTAAGAGCTGGATTAGTTCCACTCATCTCACCTCCACACTAGCTAGCCCCGAGGCCTACTATCATATTCACATATTACGCACATTGAGAGCTGTAAAATGAGAGTGGAGGCCTGGTTTGTTCAGGAAAAAGACAGAGTCTCGGGAGAGAGGAACATATTATAAAAACATACAGTACACAAACTAACATTTAGGTTGGATACTGAATACTGCAACAGAACCCATCTGGTTCCGTTTAAGAGTAAGTCCCATTTTTGTGGCAGATGGGTGACCATCATGCTATCATCGGAGTCACTTAAACCCCTTTGGTCCATGGGAAAATGGGAAGGTGAAAGCTAGGCTCACAGCACAAGGGTGTGTTGTCAGAAGCCACAGCAGTGGGTATCTCTCATCTGAGAACACAGCACACAGGGGAAGAAGGCATCAGCCCCCTGCTGTGTGGCGGTCTGTGCGGTCAGGATGACTTGCTGGATGTTTCTGTGGTCTTTTGGAACATTCCAATACATGGGGTGGTGGGGATGATATTTTTAGAAAGCCCTAATATGGGCCACATACCACAGACTCTCAAATTATCCCATCCAGCTTAGCCCTCAGTTTAAACCTTCCTTTTTAATTCCAGTAATTACAGGCTCCAATTTATATGGAGCTGTGCACACAAAGGGCCTGTTTAATGCAAACCGGTTTGATTTGGGTGAAGTGTCCCAAGCATCTCCCACATCTTACGGTCTGTTTATGCTGACTTGATGATTTATACCCCCTCATCCCACCCCTTCACCCCCAGCTCAGAAAAAAAGGTTAAAAAATTGTGCTATTTGCATCATCTTTATTTGAGGAGGAATAAATGAATGGTGATTTTCCTTTTTCGTCCTGGCATAACATTTCCAGTTGGGTTTACAGGCATGTGGGCCACTGTGGCTTTCTGTCTGTCAGTGTCTCCAGCAGGACAGTAAATCCAACACAGTGCAAAGAGTGTGACATCGTCAAGTAGGAAGCCAGAGCTGCCAAGGGGCCTCACAACCATGTACTTTTTGTCCACTAAAACACATTCATCTTAAAGTACTATAATAGTGCTTGTCAACTAGAGTATATCTTGTTTTTGTGTTGTGTCTGGAATGAGGAGAGCTTATGAGGACCAGGGTGTCTGAGGGTGAGAGAGCAGGTAATTTCTGGACAAATGCACACACACTTACTCGGAAGATCAATTGGTTTAAAGAAATATGGAGCGAACGTAAGAGGCTTAAGTCTTAAAAAATGATCATGCCTGGATGTGTTGTACATATTTAATCCCCTACAGCCTGAGCAGCAGTATGACATGTCTCTTCTCTCCTAAAAACTTGGGTGGAAAAAAAGAGAGGGTGGGTTAAAAAAAAAAAAATCTCTCTTTTTTGCCTCTTGGGCACACAGTAAAGTGGAAATCACACATATAATGTAACATAAACGGCACTGTATCCTGTGAGACAAAACAAGCCTCTCACTCCAAAGGTGCGGGGGGGAGATGCCAGTGCATATCTATTTTGGTCGAATGTGAGACTGACATTGGAATGTGGGCCAGGGTCTGACAGTTAAGTCCAGGAGAGGATGGCCACTTGCTCCTCTAAGAACTGACTCTACATATCCATAGATAGCATTGCGTAATATTTGAGTGTATCTACAAGAACAGTGCCGGGAAAACCCTACTCTCTGCCCTCAGCCCATCCACTGCCCTCTGACTCTCTTTACATTTAGCCCTCCATTTCACCTTCCCCTTCAACAAAACACGGAAGATTGATTTCTCTCTTTCACTGAAGGCCTAGGGGACAGGAAAACTGTTTGCCATGCCAGGGGGTTCTAATAAACCATCCATAATGCTAACTGATTTTCATGGGCCGCATTTTTGACTGGGTTTCCAGTAAACAAACCACTTCAAATAAGTTGGTAATGTGATTAAAAGAATGCCACGCTTAAAGCAGCACATTTGTTCACATGCCCTCTAACATGGCATCGCCAAAGGAAATACTAGGAGAATCAACAAAACAGTTTTCTGTTCATTTTGAGGAAGTTCAACGCTTTTCTTTAAAGGCAACATAAACTAGAAGGAGGCTTACATGTGTGTCGTCAATGTTGGCCTGTGATTTGTTGTATGGGTGCACGCGTGAGCACATCTATGCCAGTTTGGGTTAAGCACGGAGTGGCCAAAGCCGCAGACACACAGGATAGGTACCTAAGTGGAATCAGGGCTGTTAGATTTATGGCCATTTGTTCGGAGAGTGTTCATCCATTGGCTATTATGGAATGATTAGAGGAGAAGGTGAAGCTCCAAGTCCAGCAAAAATCAATACAGCTGTCGAGAACGATTCAGCCTTTCCTGCTCCGAGGAGTATTAGCACCAAACCTCTGTCTCCTCACACTTCTTCATTCGTCTCCAAGTGATTCAGCCCTTTAGTCTCCAAACCAGCTTCACCTACGGTGTACTTCCCACGGCAAAACTGTCATGGCTGCTTCTATATGGCTACTGGAAAGGTAAAAGGCTGCAAAATAACAGTGATCAATCAATCCCCAACAAAGCACCTGGTGTATCAATTTAACAGGGGGGAGATGCTTACTGACACATTGGCGATTTTTGTAAACTAATTAGATGATTCTCCTTAATGTGACACATCTCCTGTCCAGCAATTCAGATAAGGGGGTAATACTGAGAGCTGGAACCTACAGCAGGGTGGCTAATGTACATGATGGCGGTGGTGGTGAATCTACTGACATCCTCCCTTCCTACATGCACACATTTAATGTTGCTGTTGAGGTTGCAATGAAGCAGCTTGAAGCCCACTAACCTTGTAAAGTTTGAGGCTGGCCTCATGTCGGGAATTGACAGTGTGCATCCTCAGCTTCTCCAGGCTGTTGGTGTAGTAGTCGCAAGCATTGCACTTCAGGTGCACTGGATTGCCAATGGCCACACATTTCAGTCGCCATTCGTTGCTTTTGCCCCCTTCCTTGATGTGGGCCACGAGCTGGTACTTTTGAACATGTTTGTCTGTCTTGCAGTGAAGCTGGAAGTTGGCCTTCAGCTGAGTGGTGTAGTGGCACAACTTACACTGATGAGAGTCACCCACCACAGCACGCCACTCCTCCTCCGGTAGGCTGCGTTCAGCTCCCATATGCATGCCAAGCACATCCAGGTTGTCAGTGGTGAAGCGGTTGCACACAGCGCATTGAAAAAGTTTAAGGGAGGGGTCACTGGTTTGCGATAGACTTTCTCCCAGGGTCATCAGTTCTTCTGACACCAACTGCCCACCACCCAGCCGCATGTCCATAGGGATCTCTCCTCCGACTAGAATGAATGGGGAACACATGGACAGGGATATGGTTTAAAAAAAAAAAAAGTGCTTAGATGGTTTATCAGCAGATTTGACAGATTCAGAATATAAAAGGCACCTTTTACCCTGAGCAAGCTTGTCTGTCTTGTCATGTAATACCACTTTATTCCTCCAATGATTCACTTTGACAGTGAGTCACCATAGTGTGGCTATACCACAGGGCTGCACCTCTACTCAGGGAGTCACTGTTAAATCTCTCCCTTACAGTTGCAGTACTATTGAAGTACAAGGCAACAGTGGCTGAGGCCAAAGCTTGTGACCGTTGGTGAAAGGTGGAACACAGATGAGCTAGTAAATTAAGTTCTACTCTCACATCATGCAAAGGAAGTTAGCCTTTCCTTCTTGGCACCCCGACTTTCTATTCAAATGCCCACCTTCATTGATTTGGAGTGTGAAATTTAATGTGCTGACTTCTTTAGATCACATACTAATCACATCTAAATCATAATAAAGGTTTCATAGATGAACTTATCTTTCATCAGTTTACTTAATATTTAATTTATTAATAATGACACTAAGTTTGTTGATGGCAGCGGCACCATGTGCTCCAAAGGAAGAAAAGGTCTCACTCCTGTTTGGGAAAACATCTCCGGTACAATAACACACATCAATTCCTGACAAAATAAAGTTCTGATCTGTCTGTGAGACACTGAATGAGAAATGCTTTGTATTTCTCCATGAATTGGCCTTTGGTTTTATCCTCAGAGATGGAAAATAAGAAGAGGCTAAAACTGTACATGAATGTACAAACCGGCTTGTTTGGGCTGGTCAACTTTCATGATCTGTCTGTAAATCAACTCCAGAGGCCACAAGCTCCACAGTCATTTTATTATTATTAAAGTACTATTCTCCAAGCATTACTGTAAATCAAACCCACCATCTTTGTTCACTGAATAATAACATAAAGATCCACTTCTCTGCTAGCATTCTGCTTCTATTCACCAGATTGTCAATGATCAATATGGACATATCACAAATTAATTCTGCAAATGATAGCAAGTCTGAATGATGACAAGGGGAGAGAAAAGCATGCCCATATCATATGATACGAATCTCAGAGCTAATGTCTATAGTCTGGGAAGGCTGACTTTAAAAATGAATGCTAAAAATATGAGGTAAGAGCAGCTGGAGTTTTTGCCTTTGCTTGCTGATCTTTAATCTTCCACTGCCCAGACTGGGCATGCAGGCTTGACCCCGCCTGGCTTTGCACTAAATTAATTCCAGCAGCTCTTTTTTATTTATTGCTGCAGTATGCAGCCTGCTCTTTGACTTTTCACCATTACCTGAGTTTTTTTATAGCCAGGAGAGGGAGACCTTTTAGAAGGCCTCCGAAATCACTCATAGACCCAGCCCTCCCAGTCACGGCTCCGACAAACTCTCTCCAGCAAACACACAGATGTGCACACAGGCCCATTTGCTATCCCGATCGAGTCTTTTTCTGCACCTGACATAGCTCTCACTTTGACCTGGCCCTCATGGATGCAATGATTTATGACATGTGCAGATCTGGTTCCACGCTAAGCTCTGGTTTCAGATCATTTGATCAAGACTCCATTTGCAGCTTTACATCTGTTTTCTTACAGGTTATTTTAGATTAAAATAATATTAAAATAAAGGTTCTTTTGAAACTAAAATAATTCTGTCATATTACACATATTGCCATGTTTTACTTGCTCATTTCATTAAAAACTATGGCTTAATAAAACACAGTAGAAAATTACGTAATTTGTAGTCAAGGCATCGGTTTCCAATATCATTTAAGTCACAGTGTAGCTGTAAACAAAAGACAACATTTTTTTTCCCTTGAACACTTTTTCACATCTGATATCCTCCTTTCACATGAGTAGCTGAGCCCTGTTAGCAAGGAAAACCAGCACCTCTCACTGTACATTTTGGGTCTAACCTCTACTTGCATTTCTAAAAAATGTACCCAGAATTATGTGTAATACTCTCGACTTAATATGTGTGTTTGTTTCGGTTGATTCAAAGAGTCCCTCAAGTGTGACCGTTGATGACACCATTGCAGTTTATGGACCTTGACTATGTCATCATTACCTTCTTTGTAACATGCTTATTAGAACTAACTTCACAGGAAAATGAACCAGATGGTGAAGAGGGAAAAAAGAATTAGTCACAGCAATCAATTCCTGTTTGTGTCTTTGAACTGGAGACAGTTGGAGACAAGTCTGTACAAACTGTGGGGTTGTAACTGGCACGCCAAACACTCTGCTATGCTCCAGAATTACCCATGCTGAGCCCTCTCACCTCCCTTCTTTGACCAAGAAAAAATGTATAACTGCAATTACAAAGTAGTAAAAAAAAAAGAACTGAAGAACAGTGGTACAGCAGTAGGAAATAATGACATTAAAACAGCTGAGACCGGCTGCCTGAGGGGGAATCAGGGGGAGGAGGGGGCTGAACTCACCTTTTGAGGGCTGAAAAATTGCGAACTACAGAGTAAACTTCAGTTCATACTGAAAAAGTGTCTTTTAAATGTTTTTGAATTGTTTCTGGGCTCTGGCCTTCCAACCACTATTTTTTTTCCAATTTTACAGGAAACTAAGAAAATTATGTGAAAATATTTATTGAGCCATTTACCTCAGATGAAGTTTGTCACTGTTTACTTTGAGTTCTGCAGTGGGGGGAGTGGAGTTGTGAGGTTTTACTGACGGGAGTTACGACATTTGGTCACATGATTTTGTTTATTTTTTCGTTGTGTGTGTGGAGTGACCAATATGATTGATTTATGAAAAAAATATGCAATAAAAGGCGTACGACCGACAGGAACAATTCATAGTTATTCAAATGTAGGTTAAGTCCATGTGTGCACTGGAGGGTTTTAATGCTACAGTGACGGAAGTATACATTACATGTGGTCAAAATCTCAAGTAATGAGGTAAACATGTAAAGCAATCCGTGTGAGCAAAAATCAGCTCATCACAGATATGCTTATAAAGTCATCTGCTCCTGGCATAGCTCTCCCATCAGGTAACAGGATGCAGCCCCTCCGCAGGCTTCTGGATAGTGGTCAATCAAGAGAATTTGGGTTTTCAGTGAAAGAGGCCAACATAAGGTACTGCAGATCGCATAAAATAAATAAGTATTGGATTTTTATAAACTGTAAATCATGTAAAACCTGTCTGATGGAGTCCCAGATTAGACATGTAGAGCTGAAAATAAGAATAATACCCCTCTGGGGTAATGAGCAAAGAGCTGGAGTAATATGCGCTACTATTTTGTATGCTATCGGTAATGCAATGGGTTTAGGGTCTGGGGTAAGCCCCCTTGTAAACAGTTTTAAATGGATTAGTTTTCCCTCACACTGTTTCAGTGGCCCTTTGCTTGTAAAATCAGAGTTCAGTAGGTGATATACCTGGAATACATAGCAGAGGAGAGGGGCAATATGTGGGTACTCATTATTAGCTTACACGCTATCAACTCAATACAAAGTCAATGACATTATTTCACCTACTGTTTTCAAGGAAAAAGCTTAATTAGGATTCAAGATCAATTAGAACTGAAACTGATGCACGAATTGAAATTATTTGGCAATGTTATTTGTTATTTTTTTGGCAGCTAGAGGCATTTCTGAAAGCAAGCAAGGAAAAATGAGAGTTCCAGCTCACCAAGTGCAGGGGCCAAGGCAGCCATGTTGGGATCTAGGTGAAAGCTTCCCATCAGAAACTGGGCCTCTGCTCCAGCTGGGTCCATCTTCAGGCCCGGTGGAAGGCTCATGTTCTGTGTCAGGTAATATTGGTAGAGCTCTGCTTCAGATGGTGATGGCATGGCTCCCAATCCAAGTCGGCCATGCTGCATCTGAGTCACATTCTGCTGGAGTAGCATCATGTTGTGCATGTGCTTCTCGCTGGTCATGTGGATTCGCAGGTTCCGTGCCACATTAGTCTCATAGTCACATACCTCACACCGCCAAGTAGGTTTGCTCTTGGGCTTGGTCGGTGAGGGAGCCCCACACGGTCCAGCCACATGGGTGGAGGACTGTGTGGGGTGGTGGTGGGAAGGGTGATGGCTACTGGCCTGGGTCACTGAGGGCACAGCCACCACTCCTCCTGGGGCGTGTCCAAACACCTGTTCCTGCGCAGATCCAATAGAGCCTCCATTCTGCAGTGTCTGCATGTTGTTCAGGTGTTTGTCTGACTGCATGTGGATGCTTAGGTTACCCTTAGTGGTGGTTGAGTAGTTACACACCTGGAAAATATTGTACATTGTGTGTTGAACTGCATGGAAATCAAACGTAAAATACTTAATCTTAAATCTGAAAATGATCTTACATGAACATAAAAGACTGAAGAACAAAACAATGTTCCTGCAACCATTAAAAAAGGCCTGAGAATCTGCTGATATCTTTGCTACATACCTCACACCGGAAAGGCTTGTATCCACAGGTATAGCTTTCCCCACGAGCCAGACGAGGGTGGCTTTGACCACTGCTGCAGTACACACAGGAGCCTCCAGAGTCTGGGTGCTTCTCTTTCATGTGCGCCTCCAAAGTCTGCTGGTACTTGTAATGCCAGTTGCATTTGGGACACTTGAGTGTCTTGCATGAATTCCGTGAATGCATCATGGTCATGTGACCACCCAAAGAGCGCGAGGAACCAAGAACGGTGTCACATTTGGGGCACTCTACCCCACTTCCTCCACTGCCACCAGGGCCATGGTTCTGTGAACACTCACCCATCCCTGTTATGTCACAGGAGACCCCAGGGTGGGGATGAGAGTGGCCATGAGATGAAGGATGCAGGTGATGATGATGGTGGTGCATGTGATGATGCTGCAGAAGGGATCCATTTTCCTCCTCTTCCTCTGCCGGGCAATCATTTGGTTCTGGAGCTGTGGCACTATCTCGATTGGCACTTTCATCAGCAGCAGCATTGGAGGACAGAGGTGAGGAGGAAGTGCCAGCAGTGTCATCCTCACTCCCTCTGACAGAAGCTGCTGCCATTGCCATGGGAACAGTGGGTCCCTGGCAGTTAAAGCTCAGAGGGAGGTCTGAGGTTCTCCCCCCACCATCTGCAGCTGAACCCTCTTCCTTGACAGAGGAGGAAGTGGAAGCAGGGGCTTTGCTGTTTAGTGTGGAACTGACCGCAGAGGTGCAGACAGAAGGCTGGAGAGTGCTACTAGGCATTAATAAAGGAGATTTGGAAATACTTTGGTTTGAGACAGCTGGTCCCCCCCCTTCACCTCCACCACTGCTACTATTACCACCACAGGTCACTGCTGTACTTTCTGCCTCCACCTCGTCTTCCTCTTCCCCTAATAACAGTTCCTCTTCCTCTGAACCCCCTATCTGTCTTGATAGGTGTGACTTGCTCTCATGTCCCTCCGCGGCCCCATCCTCTCCCTTGCATGCCAACTCTTTCCCAGAAGGCTCCTCTGTTCTCCCTCCCTGTTTGGGCAGGGCACTGGAGTCTTTGGCAGAGCCTACAGTTGAGGTAAGAGTGGATGTTTTGGGAATGCTCAGCCCTCCAAGGGACAGGACAGAGCTTAGCGGGGTTTGCTGCTGCTGTTGTTGCTGCTGCTGTTGTTGCTGGAGGCCAGAGTCAGAGTCTTTGTTCAGGAGGCTCTCACTGCCCCCGGTGCTGCTTCCAGGCTCAAGATGGACACCACTAAATGTGCCATAAAAGCTCTGGCCAGAGTTAATGGGAAGCAGGGTAGGTGGCAGAGGAGTGCTCTTATTTTTTGGTTCCAGGAAACTGATGAGGGGCTCTTTGTCCTTCCCAATGCCCTGGATGATGGCAGATGCATGCTTGTCCCCTAGCAGTCGCCGTTCATCCTCACACAGGGTCATGCGATGGTCATGGACGGCATGAGTGGCAAAAGAACGAGCATAGCCAAAGGACAGCTTGCAGAGAAAACACATGAGAATTGGCTTACCCTTGCCATATAGGGCCAGCCCATCAAATTTGGAGAAATCCACATTATTAGGAACATCTTTGGATACACAGGACTTCTTGGCAGACCCATCACTGTTCAGGTAATCCTTGTTACTTTTGTGCCGCACATCAAAGACACGGAAACTGTGCAGGACAGGGCTGAGGCCTGTCATGGTTGAGGTATTGGGGAAACCTTGGTCTGAATTACCAAACCACTTCCCAAAGGACGAGGCTATGTGGAAAGTGTTGATGATCTGAGGGTAGACTGAGGATGAAGTCCCAGCAGGTTCTCCCGGTTTTCCCCCACTAGTGAGAGAGTTTGTGGGAAGCAGGCCGGGTACCATGCCCCCACCACTTTGGATCAGCTGACTGAGGCTCTCTACAATGTAGGCTGAGCCATCTGGTTGGTAGACTATTTCTCCAGCCAGGTTCTCCACATCACTGCTCTCCTCTTCCTCTTCCTCCTCTCCTTCCTCACTCCCACTCTCAGGCACTCCCTGCTGTCGAGTGGGCTGATGACGCAGAAGAGTGGGCATGCCCCCTCCCCCTGAAGCCATTGGCACCCCAGGAAAGGGCTGAAGACTTGGAAAACAGCTGTCAATCTCCATTTCATCCAAGTCTTCTGATTCCCCCTCTTCTCCACAGCTCACTCCGTCTCGCTCTTCTTCGTCAAGACCCTCTCCTCTGGAATGCAGCTGGCCTGTGGCAGGGCTATCACGGTGGGCCTGGGGTGACGTCTGTTTTGGCTGCTGCTGGGACTGTAGTTCTCTCACCCCGTCATGAGGAGCACTAGGGTTTTGGGGTTGAGAAGGGTACGGAGCAGAGAAAGATAGGGGGTCCAGGGAAGGGGCCTGGTTGGTGCAAGGAACCTGCAAACTAGAGTGATCGTTCCAGGGCTTTGGAGGTTGTTGTTGCTGGGAGGAGCTGAGCCCATCGTCTGTCCCAGAAACCACGGGAGACTCACAGCTGTCCATGCTGATGCCTACATGAGGCGTTCATCGCATCCAGGCCTGCAGAGACACAAGTGGAGGAGATAAAAAGTTATTATTGAAATACTGATACACACATTCTGATACACATTTACTATGCAAATGTTGATAAATATCTATATTTACTTTGCATGAATTATCGGAAAATACCGTACAAAGAAAACATGAAAGGGACAGCATTTATAGGAACCTTCAAAGAAGATCATCAAATGTATGACACATTGGTTGAGAGCAAAATGTCTGAGATATAATTGGAAAAATGACACCATGCTCATTACGCATGATTAGGTACTTAAACACAATACGTGGGACAAGCACTAATAAGCTGTCCATGATTCATCTTCCTGCCATATCAGGAAGGTACCATCTTTTATCTTCACCTTCCAAACAACACCCCTAATCTTTTATTCTTCAAATCCTACATCCGTTTTTAATTAACTTGCAGTCAGACAAAAGGAGAAACAGGATAACTTAATGGATCAAGTAGATTCACTATGCGATATTTCGACACTGTGAGGCCACCCATCACTGACTAAACACTTACATAACTTGAAGAAGAAGGAAAAAAACGCATCTTCAATAACAATTATTAACTGTATCGCCATTATCATTCAATCTTCAAGTTGCTTATGTATATGTGCATTATTGAGACGTGTATTAATTCCAACTACAGCAATAAAAGGCAGTATTTTCTGTGAGCCAAAAATATATAAACTGGGTTGGGACTTGATTGCAGCTGTGTTTAGATCTTGCATCCAATAAGCTCTATGCTCAGCCTGGTTTCAAACAATCCAGCCATCCTCCACCCCTGAAATAATAAATGGGAGCTGAGCTTTTGGGAGCTGGCTATGCCCTGAGCATCTGAGAGGCCCAACACAGGTTGCAATTTAGAGCACAGAAGAGATAAAATGATAACGCAAGATACTGCTGAGCTAATAATTTTATTAAAGGGATGCAGCCAACATTGATTAAAGGGGGCAATCGGGCTGAAACCAATAACTCTGGGCTGCCCTTTAACCCGCCGGTGCTGAATATTACATGAGCAAAGTTTCCCAGCACCGAGCTCACTGCCATCTCCCGGTTGATTAGCACATTCATTGCTTGCACTTGATTTATTTACTTATTTACTTACGGATGCAAATTTCAGCTGTGATCAGAATGGAGTCTACCCCCACACCCGAACATATTAACCACTGAGGGAGAGGAGAGATTGATAAAGTCTGTCTCGCTCTTCATGAATGTCTGATGAAGCCCCCGCAACCCCACTCCCACATAACATACCTGAGACCTTTCCAGCCCATAAGCACTTTACTACAAAAAATAATGGACTGTATATATCTGGACAACAATAACAGTCATTCTGAGCATATCGTGGGCAAAATAATAAAGTAAGAAGTGCTATAATGAAAGCAATGACTGAAGGAAATCTCATAGCTTTAAAATGTGATTGCAAATGTAATAGACAATATTGTCATAAATATACATAGACAGATGTTTTTTTGTCAGTAAGAACCACCTGATTATTTTGTTTACACTCAACAGATGCCCAGCCTGATGATCTCTGTCTGGCTTTGCATATGAAATTTAAAAAGCTAGACTCTGGCTTTTTAACAGAATTGCTTTACACAGCCAGACATGATTTAGAGATGTTTGCCATATTGAATGAGGGGATACTAGTCTGCATTTATAATTCTCTCCATTAATAAGTGTTTATGAGCTCTGCAGTCCTATCATACAAATGGACCAAGGCAGACACTCCACTGCCATATATGTGAAAAACCCTTCATAGTAATATAGAATGCAAAGACATTACAGGGAGGCCAATGTTTGATTCCTTTTTTCAACAACCTATGAAAAGTTAGCTAATCCAGTCTAAAAGCATTACAGAAACTAGGTTTGAACACTCCTGGGTTACCAGAGGAACAGTGGATCCACATACAGAACTAGTAAAGACTTCTAGTTCACAATGTCCTCTAAAGTTCTCTATTCTCATTTTTGCACCACCCTCGTCCCTAGAGTGGCTGCGGCGCACTGTACTGAGGATATGTACCCATCCATTCCCATTACTGCTGTAAGATACCTGAAGCAATTAGCAGTAGACAGGATAACACGATGACTCTTGATCAGTGCTGGAGCTCTGCACCACTGTGGTGTGTCCACTGCTTACAGAATAAAAAAAAAAAGAGAAAAAAAGGATTGCCCTTTAAAATCAAGATGGTGTAATTCAATAACCTGCAGTGGTTACTGATGAGCAATGGGATTGTCTGGAGTCGGCAAGTCGCAGATGGGCCACTGATATAACGCTGTTTGTCTCTCTGAGGTCTGCTTGGCTCAGTGACACCTGTTTAAGGCAGGAAAAGCTTTAATCTCGGGGAGGCACTAAACAAGTCCGGGAGACAGACACAGTCGAAGAAGAGAGGAAGCAGAGGAGTCCATTGTCTCTGTATGCTGGCAGTGTTAAAAATGGCAATTCAAAATTGTGGAACGGTCTACCAAATATGACTGGGAATATTATTTGAGGGTAATGCACGAGTAGAAATGTTAGCATTTTCTTTTGGATACAGGAACTTCCCCTGACTGGTATACAAGTGGTCTTGTGTAATTTTGAATATGGGCCCACTGAATTGACAATAAGCAGGCTGTACGCAGCCAAAACAAGCCTTAACTAACAAGAGATAATGGAAGAGAAGAAAAGGCTGAATTCCTCAGTCGATCTTAAGGATGCTATAACACACGCTTCTTTATCTAACGGCTCTCTCCCTCTCTTTCTCTGTCTGTTTTTTTCGACAAAAAACTGAAATAAAATAAAAAATAATAATGAGTCATACTCCACCTCCTCCCACAACCCTAACAAACAAGATAAGGTTAAGCCATGTCCTAATGAACACTGTCAGAGAGTGGTTCTGGACATCATTTGGTAAGGGTGGAAAATGACATAAGTTTTAAGTTATGTTTCCTTTCATTAGGGGGGGATTTTATAGCTAACTGAGGGAGGAAAGGATAAGGAACTATCTAATTATAAGAATGCCCCACCACCTGCCTGAAGGAAGGGTCTTGCCTTTAGAGAAACCTGCTTTCCGACAGATTTTCTGAAGGATATGGCTTTGATCCAGCCCCGACTGTGAGTATCGCTGGGCTCTGGGCGTGCTGCAGCTCTGACCCTTACTCCTATTTAAATCCATGTCTGCAGTGAAGCAACATCGCTTTAAAATAGTAAAACCCTATTTCTTAATATACCTAGAGGACCTCTAAGAGTACTGGTTTTCACTGGTCTTGCAATGATGTTGCCTGTTTGCGTCTGGTCTCTGAGCCATCACAGAGCTTGGCCAGCCACCGCAGGGTAAGGGGCGCTTATTGGAAAATCAATGGCGTGAACACTAAGCAAGTTACAGGAAGATGTGGGAAGGAAGGGTTCTTATTGATAAAGCAGGGGAAGGCCTTTGATGTTACACTAGGGACATGCTCATTGATGGGGGTACCATTGTAGTCCTCAGGCAGATTGAGGCCCTGGATTATCTCCTGAACTAGTTCCAATTAAAGTTGTTCCAATAAAGCACGCATACATTGTACTAAGTCAATTAGGTCAAATTTAATGCCTGACATGATTCTGATAATTCTATTTTTAAACCTTTTTTTTTGTTTTGTTTGGTTTTTCAGTATTGGGATTTACATCTCTAGGATTTTTTTTCCCTACACTTTCCAGCTGCCAAAAATATCTACAGGTCACTATCCTGTAACAATAACAAGAAAAAAAAAATATTTGAAGCAGGAGCATGGGCCAGAAAATTTTAAATTCAGATTATTCAGGCAATGTATTTATCGTTTTGATTCATATTTTAATAAAATCACGAATGCATGTTTATGGTGCTCAGACAAACATTCAATTAAAGTTAATCACATTTTGTCACTATGAATAGCGTTTAAACTATTCATGATTATCTGGACTCTTGTGAACATTGAAAAATATGAGATAGAACAGAAGTGACAAAAGTGAATCCCATCTCAGCTCCTGTTACTTGGGCCCCTCGGGCACTTACACCCCTGAGGACCACAGTTCTTACACTTCACAAATGTGTCTAAGGACTTGAGAGTTCAGGCTGCGTTCAAGACAACTGGGAGATCGTAATTCCAACCTGCACATTTGTGACTCATCATTGCCTTCATTCAATAGGTTAATTCGGGGGGGGGGGGGGGGGGGTGGAGGCCTGGTATGTTGTGGATCATCACTGACTTGTTAAATTTCACATATTCCTGTAATCTGAGCGAAAATAAATATATTTCACTGTTGTACACATTCGATTGTGCACTAACATGCCAACAAATATGTTTACAACAGTTGTGTCCTGATTATCAAGGAAGATGCCATTCGTATTTTCCAGGTTTAACACCATTCAATTCGTTTCTCTCAGTTTGGGGCTCATTTCTACAACTTCTGAGGTGTCTTGAATGGAACATTAGTAAAAGTTTTTGCAACAGGACCTGATGAGAGAATGTCACAAGGTCAACACATCTGGGAGTTGTGAGCCCAGAAAAACAAAAGATAGTCAAGCGCTGAGACATCAGACACACATAATTGTATTGTACTTGATTCCTACCACTGTAAATCAGACAATTAACCACACACAGCTGTTCAGCATTCGTGTTTATCGTGTGCTGTAAATATTCTGTCTGCCCATTTTGCTAATGCAGACATAAGGGTACTCCAGTATTGCTCCAACTACAGGAGGCAAAAAGTCACCTCAGGTCGATGGCACTCAGCCTGTAAACAGGGCTTCCCGTAAAATCAATGATCTTCAGTAGGAGCTATCAGTCTGTGGAACAGAAATAGCCATGGCGGTGTTGAGTCTGAGGCAAGGAAGAACAGTCCTGGGTGTTTACATCAGAGTGTGTGGGTAGAGGGGGGCCGCACAGTCACTGGTATGTCAGAGTATTTTGAAAAGATAGCAGGACCCAAGACATGCAACTCCCGTCATGTTACAGCCAGTGAAAACATTGAAGCCCACATGATTGTAGTACAGTTGTACGTGCACTTTATGTATCCAAATCTCGAGTGTATGGACGCATTCAGTACAGTACATAGAAGTGGTTACAATATAAGAAATCTCAAAATTAAACAGCAAATTTCCATCAAATTAGAAGGCAGCATTTTTATTCGTATGAAAGCACTGAAGAAGCACTGAAGAAGCACCATCTACTCCAATTCATTTAACATTATGGAGCTAAAGCAAAACGACTCGAGACAAAGCTGCAGTGCAGAACTGCACGTTACATCTGATCAAATGATCCCATCAGAACTCAGGTAACTTCCAGAAAGGAGGGATTTATACTACAGAGTGTTTCCTCATTTTCAGATGGTGTGATAGAAACAGCGTGCTGGTTTAATTAGAAGTAGTTAATTAGCTGTGGGTTAATTACTGGGATCTGCAGAGTGCTGGGAAAAGACCTGGTGGGATGGAACAGCAAAGGGAAGCAGTGTACACACAGCAGGAAGCTCCCAGTCTCCCTACAATTAGCAAGCAGCATGGGGGGCTCCTGTGGTACTAGGAGTACAAATGTGAGAAGGCTCATATAATTTCACTCAAACCTTCATGCAGGAGAACAGATAAAGTCAGAGCAAGCAAGCACACAAAAAAAAGGAATCCACTTAAATATGCACACATCGTAAAGCCATAAATGACAAGCAGTTTTCTGACAAATTATAATTTGACTATGAATAAAATGAGCAAGGACTATGTTAATTACCGCAAAAGCAGCCACAAGCTTCATTCATTTCTTCACTAACAAACCATACTGCAGCACTGTGTTATTTTCCCCCCGTTATGTCCCTCTTGGTGTCTTTAGAAAGCTTTGTAATTTATAAAAGCATAAATTATCCTTGGAACTAAGGTATTGATGTATCATCAGAGAAGGGCTACCGGGTATAAACTAGCATTCATTCCCAGGCAAACCAGTACACAGAGCACACACTATACACTAATACACAGCAGGGTGCCTGTAAAATTGCAAGATAGATGGGTGTAAAGACAGAAAGAGGGAGTGAGAGAGAAAGAAAGAAAGAGAGGAAAAGAGAGAAAGAATCTCCAACTTCTAGCTGTGTCTTTCAAATACTTATCAGATTAGTTAGATACACATCACCATTTTAGACCAAGAGATATGGATGTTGAATGATTTGCAACAGTCTGACATGGAACCTCACATCCTTTTAGCATGCAATGCTGATTTTCCCATGGTGGGGAATGCAGAAACGCTGAGAGAGCATTTGATATGAGATACACAGGCCTGTCTGACATGAGCTGTGCTATCAGAAAACATCACGCTGATCAAGAAGCTTGTGAAGATCCTGATATGTTAGAACAAAAAAAAACAAAACACCAACAACAACAAACAAAAAACCAGGAATAGAAGACTAGGAAAGGGAGAGGGAGGACATAGAATGTGGTACTGAGATTGGGGAAAACAGGAGAGAGTTAAAAACATGTGCCCAGTGAAAGGTCAGGGACGTGGGGGGAAATGTGCTGATCAAAGTCGTTGAGGACACAGGACCTTCATTTCTACTAATTATAAAATCTGCCCCTATTTATATCTGTGCAAAGCAGACGTTCTCTCAAGAGAGGACGGAAGTGAAAACTACTAATTACGGTGCTTTCAGGGCTTCTGTTTGCTCTCAGTTTCATTTGTTCAACAGAGAAGAAAAAATACAAGGGGAAAGGACGATTGAGAGTGGGTTAAAGAGAACCTGTGACTGTGACTTCTTTCAGAATGTTGATGTTATGATATTAAAAAGGGGACAGTATGTACTGATGTCTGAGGGAAATGTGAAATAGAATCACAGGTGGGGAACTCATTTGTGTTATCCTAGAAAACCACTGCCTAAAAGATAAGACATCATGGTGCCAAACACACACACATACAAATATGCACACACATACACACCTTCCAGCAGTGCTACAGTTAAGGCAAGCCAACCACAAACCCAGTTGTTAAAATGATCAATACCATTGAAATATTAAACCTTAAGAAGCCACATTATTGATTGGGAGCCCAATAATAAAATGCTTTATTTATCACTATTGCTGGGCTTTATGTAAATGTTTTGGAGATATCATCAGCTGTCTAACATCCCCCCCACCCCTCAACACAAACACACACGCACACACACACACACGCACACACGCACTCCACCCACCACTCCCTTCTACCCTGAAGTCCAAAGCCCAGGGGATTGAGGGCAGGGAGATGTCATTACCACCACTTCAACTTCCATTAAAGATAGCCGACACTGATCAGCATAGCAAGCCCCTGTTGACAGATCCCCCCCCCAGGAAACACACAGCAGACACAGGCTCATGTCCCATAACTCAGTCCTGCACCAGGTGAACACAGTGGCTTCACTGGTATCCGCTGCAGAGCGTTCTTCAGAGGACATCACTCTTGGGAAAAAAGCTCAAGGAGAGACACCTATGTATGGATGGATTAACTGTGTCTATAACCGAGGTGAAATGGTGAGTCTTCTGTTGAATGTCTATGCCTGAGTAGGGTGACAAGATCCCATTTCCAAGCCATCTGAAGGCCAAATGACCAGGAAAGCAGAGCGAAGAGGTTCAGAGTTGTCTAGGGTGAGAGCAGAGATGCGGGAAGTCATGCAAGGTTATGTGTGTAAAATGCTAAGTTATTATCTCTTTTCCGCAACTCATACTGAGGGGTGGTGCAGTCCCATGCACATATGCACGTGTATACACACACACACACACACACACACACACACACACACACACACACACACACACACACACAGGATTAGAGGGTGTCTCAGTAAAACCATACTGTGGAAATTATTTCTTTCAGACAAAAAAAAAACAAAAAGAGGCATGAAAGGCAATGGTGACCTGGCCTCTAATTCTAGAGTAGGATATCCTGGATAAATAATTAGAGGGTTCCTTTGAAGAACATTTGCCCCCCCCCCCTTCACATTTGCTAAAGTCATTAATGACAAATACTTAAGGGGGAAAAAAATCTTTCTGGTACACAGATAGGTTTTTCATGCAGCCTGGCCCAAATTCCTCTTCGCTTAACCAAACCTCTTATCATGGAAAAGAATGAATTCCTACCTTGACAGACATTAGTTGCTTCAAATGCATGGTTATTAGTTAGCGCTCACACACACACACACACACACACACACACACACACACACACACACTCTTAGTAATGAGTTGTGTGGCAAGTTAGAATGGTGAAATTATAATAATCACAGGCTGATTTCTAAAGCAGGACAACAAATGTATTACCTCCACTACACACTGCTGGGATATTTAGAGTATTTCACCAGGACTACAAAAAGAAAAGAAAAAGGTTAATGAGTCTACAAGGCCACTGAATACTAGTTTACATGCCAGTGGGATGCCTAATCTTCATCCAGCCAAATGCTGGCCATTTATAAAAAGAACAGTCATAAATCAAACCCCGATGCAATTGTCATCTTAAAAGGAGCAGTGCCTGCCCTATGGTTTACAAGGACAGATTCCAAAGCAAACCTTGGAAACTGATGTGCATTCCTTCTGAGTAGTGCAGTGATGAGGAACTGTCAACAGAGGAAAAGCAAAGAAAAACAAAAAAGAAACAACTTGTTAAATGTGTAAAAGGTGGCCTGGAGGGCATTGCTGAAAGACACCTCAACACTTGACTCTGAAGTGTGTGAGGAATATCAAAAAGCATTTGTGTAGCTATGTTGAGTGCTGACAGAGCCGACCACAGCGTTCAGAGACCCTTGTGTGAAGACAAAACACAACAATTTGGCAGGAAACAAAGAGGTTAAATGTGACTAAAGACAACAGACCCGTCAGCTGTAGTCATTACAAGTGTTCATATGCACTAAACCGGAGTTCTGTTCAGAGCCACAGACCTCCGGGGAGACCTGTCTAACTTGAGGGAAAGCTGCTGCCATCAAACAAGTGAGGCAGTCATTCTAAAATGCAATTGCAACGTATGAAACGGTTCCTGCTAGCTAGACTACTACTGAGGTGAATAGCTGTAAAGAGTGTGTGTATGACACAGAGATGAGGCTCTGCCGGCACGCTTGGTGACAGACCCCACCAAAGTAAATGGGGGGTAGAAGCAAAACATCTGGACTGCACAACATAATCTGAAGCTGAAAGAAAAGAACATACATATGACCACTGGCTGCTCGCTGTTTGCACCAGAACGTGGACCTGGAGAGGCAAACAACTCAAGATGAGAAAATCTTAAAAAAAAAAAAAAATAGAGATTCTCTCTCTTTAGGAAAGGGGAAAAAGAAAGAAAACAGATAAGAGCAAGGAGAAGCAAAAACTGCTGTGCTACTTGAAGAATAGCAGAGCGTGTTAATAAGTTACTCCTCTCCCCTCTGAGTCTGGTCTAAATGTTGTGACAGGAACACTGGTGTGGAGCTATATTTGAGAAAGTCCAGCCTCCTGTCCCTCATCCCTACACACACACACACACACACACACACACACTGCAGCCCTTGTTCATTTGCCTTAATGAAATGGCCACATGCCTCCTGTCATCTCAGAGCTGCTTGCACACTGTAGCACCTGGTAGATATAAATCAGCCCTACTGAGCTGTATTTGGGAAGTGAGGCATTAAGCATGACAGGGGCTGTCAAAGTTCAGATCCTAGCGACCGCAACATATAGTTGAACCACTGCGGCACAGACCCAAAACCGAGGCACAGACCTACTAGGGGCTCTTATCTTCTGCTTTCCAGCTCTGTATGACATGGCTGCCACATCTGGGACCCAGCTGGGCAGCCTGCTGAGCATAGCGTAGCACAACTGAAGTTAGGTAGCAGAACACTAGAGCACCCACACACTATGTATTCCTGGTAAGACTGCCTAATACTGGGGTCAACAACCTGAAAAAAAACAACAACAACAAAAAAGAAAGATTTCAGTTGGTGTTTGCTGCCATCTATTTTTGACTCTCTTATCTGTGAGCTGCGGGGGCTTGTGGGTATTATTATAGTTTTAAGTGGTTAAGGTTCTATTTCCAAGTGAGGAGATAAAAGCAGTTGAGTGTGTGCGTGTTGTCTGAGCATACTATGCGTATGTGTATGTGTGCGAGGAATTTTGGTCACGTGAGCCTGAGGTCTGAAGGTCAAACCCTGAAAGAAAACCAACACATTCCTCAGAGGACAGGAACATATCTTAAGTACATGAGCATGTGTAGGTTTGCATTGCCTTCAATGCATGTGCTGCTACAGTTTTCTGACTATCAACCCTGATATTTTACCTTTTAATAATAAGTAGTACAGCTCCACTTATCTGAGAAGACTCAGAGGACTGATGGAACAATCAAATGCTAAGAAACACACAGTGAAAAGGGACAAACTTGGCATGAAGAGGATTTCACTGATGTCTTCCTCTGCCTGGCTGCCGTTCAAATTTTAGAACTGAGATGAGTACAAGAGGAAAGAGTGTAGAAAAGGGTATGAGGGGCAGTTAGCTACAGGATCAAGGGCTAAAGCCCATGACAGATGCATCTTTGTAGAGAAAAAGGAACCATGTGAAGAGGGACCATGGCATTACTTTTATGACACATCACATTAATTGGTTCAGTGTGACAGAGCTAGTGTCAAGGTCAAAAACTGCTACACTGCTGCACAAAATCCAAACCCATCATGTCATGGTTTTAGGCAGGGACGGTCTAGGACTGAGAAATGACCGTGTACTTGTTTATATAATCTGAACCAGCCTCCAATACTCCATTTCTCCGGAAACAAGCCGCAGTGCTACTGAACATCAGTCCCAGCTGCAGTACAACATGGAAGAGAGTCTAGAAGAGTTGTGAGAAAAATGTAGGCAAAACCATAATAACTAAACTCAGGGGGGCAATTTAAGCCGTGTCTTTCTTCTATTTTTATTGGCAATGTGAGATTGCTGGAGCGATGGATGAGCAAGTAAGGGATCAGAGGGATCCCAGGGAGAGACACAACAACGGGAGGGTCCTCTGGAGCCCTCCGCTACCATCTGAGGCTTTCAGGTGGACAGGAATAAATCTGAGAGTGGAAAGAAGAGTGGTGGGCATTTAACCAAGTAAAACGGTTTCGCCACGGTGCTTCACTCATACCACATTACAATGGGCTGTTGTTTCCTGGAGAGAATCTGAGAACCCTAATGTTGACAAATTCAGGTGCATATATGAATATGACCCAGCAGGGCCACACCTCCTTGAGGTCTTCCAATTCAGAGCGAAACGTCAATACATCTTACACAGTGGTCCTTTAAGTCAAGGAATCAGATCCTATTTTTCCCTGTTTAGCTTCTGGTGCATGCATGCACCATTAAATCTTAAGGTAGTCTTTGAAAATCAGCAATAACTGAAGGAATAAGACAAATCTAGAGAACATGTAATCAAGTGGTAATTGAAGTTTGCATAACATCCAAAAACTAGTAACACAAACAATACAACCCCTTTTGTCCTCACAAGAATATCAACTTTACTCCCGGTCGTGGATTCAGCACTGCTTGTTGAGAAACGCACATTTAATACACATTTAATTAATGATGTCATTGCTTTGACAAAGAAAGAGCATGCCAGTAAACAAGATCTAGCTCGAAAAAGATTGCTATCTCAACACTACAGGAAACCGAGAGACCACAGCACTCTGAATGTCAAACCTGGGTCATCAGCTGCAGCCTATCCTCCCATACAATGAAGGAATATGTTCCTCGCAAGAACAGAACTGCTAACGCTGCATCACGCTGTGTATATGTGACCAAACACATGCTCACATAAGGTTGTATATAGGAGAGTGAAAATGTCACAAGTTCCGATACCATAGAGGTTGACCCCAAACCGTGAAACCGTGGTAGTAGCCTGTTTATGGTTCTGACAATCCTGTACATGCTGGACTATAACAACATGTGGAATGAAGGTGGCAGTTGCAGGCGAGGCAGCAGGTCTACATGTGGATTTGTGTAACTTTAATGATTGCAGAGTTTCCACTGGTTTTGGAGCAGTGAGAATTTGTGTGGCTTGAAACAGAACTACTCCAGAATCATTAAGTGACACCACCGCTGCCACCGCCACGATAAGCGGACCTGTAGGAGTGCAGAGGACGCTATTAGTCTGTGAGAAAATGACAGAACTCATTTAAGGTGGACCAGTGATTCATTTTAGTGACAGCCGTGTTTTGCCCCTCCAATTTGGTCATCATTAGAAATTTGAGAATCGTGAATATCCAGAGGTGTTGCTGCAGAATACCAATGTTCTTGTACTGTGAATTGTTAACGCATTCTTACAATGACGCGGTGAGTTTCCACTCAGGCTGCTTTTCCAGTGCATTGGGCATAGTTACGAGTCTTTACACACACTGGAACTGGGACGGATGCCATAAAGCTGGGAGGATAGAAATATACACTACAAAACACACACACACACACACACAGAAATATCCACCACACACCAAAGGGCAGAAAGAAACAAAAGAAAAAAAAAAGCAAGACTACAAAACAAAAAAAAAGAGAATTGAACACTCATTCATGTTTGCATGAGTAAACTAGCTTATTCATGATTATTCATACCGCCTTTTACATTCAAAGGGGAAAAAACACACGTTAGCAAGGAGGTGAGAATTAAAGCAGGGCCAACAGGCTCACCCTGGAAAGTTCAAGTTGAGTGCCACTACAAATTACAAGTTGACAGCTTGAATTATCCCCCAGTATATGTTTCTCACAATGTATGTGCATGTTGGAGTCTGCTAAAGCAACTGCCTCCAGACAGATGTTCTCTATGAGGTATTTACATGTCAACCATCACCCCCCACCCCCAAAAAAATCCATCAAGATGACCCCCCTCCCCCCAAAACACACAAAAAAAGAAAAGAAATGCTCTTAATCAAACCAGCCAATTCTCCAGGACCTGTTGTCATGATAGAACATATCTCCAACAGACGGGGGGGGGGGGGGGGGGGGGGTTTGCGCGCTAGGAGCAGTGTTAAAGAGAGGGTGACTAATTGGTTCATAACCTGTAATAGGGCAGATGTAATTGGAGTGGACTCACAGATGCCAGGTGCACCTTCAGGAGCTGGGGCAGTGGTTTGCCCTTTGACTGGCTATCAACGTATGTGTGTGCAAAAAGGGGGTTGGGCAGGATTAAATGTGGGGGTAAAATAATACTTCTATAGAGAAGGCCCCCAAAGAATATAGCTTAGGTGTGGCGTGTGCCTGTTGAAACCACATGACAGTCAGTGAACTGAAACCGGTCCCAAACAAAGTGCAGCCACGCCCAATGCAAATAGGATCACAAATATGCACACGCGCACACACATGCACACACACACACACACACTAGAACAATATGTACATGCACAGTATGCAAAAAGATCCACTGGCGTTTTTTTTTTCCAAACTGCTATTGGGGGTTGAGAAATCTGCAGCTCAACATTTTCTCATGGTTCACATGATGGGTCAATGTGATCAATGTGTTCATGGCCCACCTAGCCAATACTACACAGGTGCCAATCAATGTAATGGGGTCTGAGTGTTAATTGGGTACAGAGTTAGAGGAGGGTGGGCGATGGAGCACTTTGCCTCTTTTTTTTTTTTTTTTTGGTTTTGTTTTTGCAGAAGCATCAGAAATGTACAAGGTTAAAAAAAAAGTTGCTTGATTTTGACAGAACACGTATTTAATTGCTTGGTTAAGGAATGTATTTATAGGGAAAAAATGTGTGTGCGTGTGTTGTGTGTGTGTGTGTGTGTGTGTAAGTGTAAGAGAAGGGGTTATTTGCAGGAACATCTGCTTGTCCAACTCATCCCCATATGATTATCAGTAATTAGGCCCGACACCTGCAGTTGCATGGGTGCGGCCATACAGTTCCCTCCTTGGGCCGGTATGTAGGGACCGAGCAAAAAATGAACAACCTTTGCATCCATCCTGTCAACACTGAAGGAGAATAACTTAAACTAACCATTCGCTGCATTATTGAATAGAATGATGCAAGACTTAAGGCAAACAATTTACTGACTACGGCCATAAAAGACCTATGACAAGAGCTTTGCTTGCACATGGAGCTTTGAGTTTTCGTTTAAAGACGACTTCAAGCTGGAAGCCAATCCGCTCCTCTTCACTCGACACACCTCCTATTTTAGAAAGCAAGCGCTAAAGAGGGTAATGAAAAAAAAAAAGATCTGCATTGTTAAGTGGTAAAATATTACTATGGGAAGAGTAGCTTGAATGGGATTTATCATATGTTGTGTAAAAAAAAAAAAAAAAGATGCATGATATTCAAATGTTCAACAATGCTTTTCTCTCTGTGCATCTTCTGATTAAAATCATGGGAAACTTCCACGGAGGAAATGGACGAATTAAACAAAGGCGATGACTGAAGAGAGAGCAAGTGAGGGAAGACATCACAGAATAAACTGTTTACCAAACTTGGTGAGTGCATGGTTGTTGTTGTTTTTGTTGTTTTGTTTTTATGATGAGAAGCAGCGGCTGATGGGGGAAAAAAAGTTATGTAGAGCACAGGAAAAACCTGCCAGACAGATATTCAGTCTGTCAGCCAAGTCAGAACTGATGACGGTGGAACAGTTTTTACTCTAGTAAAGGCTGTGGCCCTCCTGTTGTCTGTTCTTAAACCGGCCGACAGGTCCATCAGTGAGACTCTCTACACCGCACGAGGCACCCTGAAGCTTCACCTGCCATGTGGGTGTCTGACATGTGGTTTTCCTTCAAAATAAGATAATAATACATGCACATTTATATATCTAAATAATAATGCAATTTTCAACTTTTTCCCCCTGTATGGGTAATAAATCTAAACTCCTTTTTAACATCACTCTCTTTCACCATGAGTCATCTATTTGAGACCATTAGCAGAATGTGAGGACATTTGATAAAGATGTATTGATTTTCCACCTTTTTTGAGTAATTCGGTGAAGATTAATTAGCATGGCTATTTTGCTGACATAAGGAATACTGATGGATAACAGGAAGACCTAAAGTCGAGACAGGGCTCATCTAAACGACCCCCCACACACATGCATGCACACACACACACACACACACACACACACACACACACACACACACGAGCCTGGCCTACCCCCCGCTTCTAAATAACGTAGACTGACACCAGGGACGGGGAGTCCCACTCTCGCTCTGTACTCAAGCCACTGGCTGAAAGGGTCAAGACCTGCCTATCAGGGAGCAGGTCAAAGCCACATAACTCTTTACCTAAGGTGAGGGTCACTGTGATGCTCTGTCTTGCCTGGGTCAACCAGAGGTCTGTGGCCAGTGAGGTTCATGGCAATACAATAAAGTAATCAATCTGGTCTCTGGACCCTGGTCAATAATATACTCCCCGGCTGCAAAGGGTCACCACCTGTTCCCCGGCCTCTCCTTGGACTGTCCTGGCCTCTTGAAGTGCCTTTGTCTTAGATTTCATAGGAGGAGAGACGAGTAGACCAATGAAAACCTGAGTCTCGACACGGTGGCAGTTACCCATGAGAACCTCTGTGCAGGTTATCAATGAGAAGCAACTGGGATTGCTGGATTTCATCATTATAACTTCTGCCAAGATAGTAAATCAGTAGGAAGCAAATCCGTAGACGATGACTTCACCTACATTTTCTGATTTGCAAGTATTAGTGAACATGTTCAGAGGAATGGGCATGCAAAGTCTAGCACAGCCAGGCCAAGAAATCAACTCTACTCACCAACATCAGCTGCACACTCCTTGAAGAAATACACTTTTCTCTTGCATTTGAGCATCATGTTTATTCTAAGCAACAACTCTAAGCACTATACTTAATAACACCATCCTTCTTCCTTACTAATCTCTTTCAGGTTTTTGTGACAGATGTTGCCACCACTGTTTCCTCCTCCTCCCCTTTCTGCTCTTCCCTCTTTGCCCTCTCAGGCTTGCCATGAATGGAGGCAGACAGCATCCTCGGCGGCTGCCAGGATGAGGCAGCAGTTAATTCTTGGCTGCACTCCCTCTCTGCTTAAAGGCAGGTATAGAGTTTCCAACAGCTCCAGCTGGCTGGATACAATGGAGATCTCAGTGCAAGGGGCAGAGTTTCAAGCAGGTGAACTAACCTCTCCTTCTTTCCCTTATAGCTCTTAGCAGCCCTCTAACAGCAGCTCCACTAACACCCCTACACCTCAGACTCCCGCAAAGTTTACCCTTCCTTGCTCAAATTCCAGGCCAACCAACCCAGAGGTCTCAAACCATTTCCTGGCTGACAGTCACTGCTCTCCGTCTAGCAGGAAACATAAAACGACAATGATAAGAGCTGAAATAGAATCTAACAAGCTCATGAAACAGTGCAGGTTCAAAGCTAAAAACACTGCACAGATATACTGCAATCAAATATGTTCATAGACAAAAAGCATCTTTTCAGTGTGCTAATTTGGCAAATTTGATATCTCCGTCTTTACTTTTCCCCCTAAGCTCTCTCCTGACAACAACATGACATGTCATTAGGCGGCTCAATCTGCATGCTATTTGCATACATCTGCTTTATTTTATTGATTGCTCCTCAAGATTCAGAGAATATAGTTAATGACTAACCCCCTGGTGCCACACCCGTGGGACAGCTAATTCCTCTGCATACCAAGAGGATTTCAGCAGAGGGCACAAGTGGGCTTGTCACAACGGGCACCGGGCCAGTATCAGTCCCGGTCCCTTCACTGCCTCCGGCTGTCCTTGGACTCAGTCAGCTCCTCTAACAAGGAGAGCCCTTCCCGGGCCACATTAACTAAAAGGACAATTATCTCGAGAACAATGATGCTTTTCACAGGGGCTACGTTGTCATTAATGCAGTGGATCTGGTTACAGAAACCAGCTTAAGCTAATTAAGGAATGCTATCTGTGGACCCTCATTGCTTCTTAAGTAAGATTCATTTCTAAATGGGGACAAACAGTCACTTTTTAGGTGGTGGTGGTGGTGGTGGTGGTGGTGGTGGGGGGGGGGGGGGATATGTGTATTTTTACACAACCAAAGAATGAGAACACCTAACCTACAGCTTCCTAAGCACATAAAACAGGTGGTGTTTCATGCACACACAACAATAGAACAATTAAACATGGCATAACTTAACATATTAAGTCCTTGATAGCACTCATTCCAAACAGCAGCTTTTGATATCATGGAAATGACTGAGGCAATATCAGGAAACAGTACACTTGGCCTGTCCGGTCTGTGTTTATTCAAAGCCCCTTGTGTCACAAACACAATCTAGACCCCACAATCCAGTTCCTCTCCATTATTAGCCACATATTGTGATTAGAAATGGCAACCTGACAGACTGACTGACTGACTGACTGCTCTGGGAACAGTTGCTTTTCATAGACAGCTGATTCTTTCTTTCCTTCTGACCTTTTAAATATGAGATGTCTGTTAGTCACCAGTCACTCACCACTGACAGACAGCATAGGGAAAACTGAATAAATAAGAGAGGAAATGTGTGTTTGTATGTGTGTGTGTGTGTGTGTGTGTGTGTGCGTGTGTCTGTATTCTGACTGTTAAGTCCCTGCAGAATTCTCTACATACCTGGTTGTTTTCTACAGGTCTGACACATGTGCACACACAGGTTAAGATGACACATAACCCCATTCCAAGCTCTTGTTAAGCCTTATCTAGTGACACATACTTAATGCTATCTCAGGACTCGAAGACAATAGCTTACAATAACAAGCAGCTCCTTAGCCAATTGCAGGGAAGCTAGCATGAAAAAAAAAAACTGGTTTCTGCGTTTATATTTTCGGTATCTAAGGGGCGTGTAATGGCTCACACAGGTGAGAGGGAAAAAAAGTGTAAATACAGACATGCATGAGTGCAGGGATCTGGTTAAGCAAGTATATATGTCCTTACTTGCTGGGTATTGTGAGGAAGGTTACAGCTGTTGATTGTGATTAAAAGGTCAACAAAAGCAGAGTTCAGAGAGAGGGCGAGTACGTGAGTTTGAGGGTTGATCGACTCTCGCAGTCATCCACACCAAAGTCTCAGTAATCACACAATACTGCACAAAATGGGAAATTGGAGTTATCTGTCCTCTAAAATGCATATTCAGATGTTTTCTGTTATATTTATGAGAGGGAAAAGAGTGGCTTGTTCCGAAAATTAAGGGAATAGCTTTAAAAATATTATCACATTACTGCAAATACTAAAACGTCTGTAGCTTGTATTGTGTCCTGTATTAGTCTACGAATTGAACCCTGAAGTACTTGTTTTTCCTTTAAAGCGTCAAAGCACCTGCCACAGAATAGATATTTATGTGTAGTGGACGTTTATGTCGGATGTAATGATATTTCCTCCAGGCATTCCTAAGATATCATCTTCATGAGAATTGGACTGGCATAAGGTCAAAGTAACCTTGACCTCTGACCATCAAAATCTTTTCAGTTGGTCTTGGAGTCCAAGTGGATGTTTGTGTCCAAGTTTAAGAAATTCTCCATGAGTTGTTCCTGAGATATCGCCTTGAGGACAAGAGAATAAACAAACGAACACCAACGTGGCTTTGAGGACGACCCAAAAACATAATGCCTTCGGCCGGTTGCCCCGCTTGAACATGCAAAAGTGAAGGGGGATCCTCTTTAATGCTGCGCAAAAATACCAACTAAATTGGAGGATTTACCTCCTCCCTGCGGTGCCAATGTCTGGGGTCATCGCGACCTCATCATGACTTCTCTTGGCATCAACAGCAGTGCTACTTCTTCCATTTACCCTGCTTTTAGCCTCTCAACAAGAAAAATGTACTGTTTTAAGTAATCCTTGTTTGTACTGACCATAATTGATTGGGTAATCCTGGTTTAACATGCACTAAAGCCAGTGCTTAAGAATCTATTAGGAGGGCTAGCAGCTTAAAGAGGTAGGATCTATCTAATGTTGACTGCTTGATCTCTGTTTCAGTGCCTAGAGGTTAGAGGCATTTTAGTGACCTCTTCTCTACTGACCCACTATTAAGCCCCATCTCCTTGTCACACAACCCCCTCTGCCTTTATTTCCTACTGTTTTATTTTCCCTTCGCTCCATTTCCCTCTCTATTTCCGTCAGTTGGCACAATGATACATTCATGTGCCAAAGCATTCTTGAGGTTTATCCTCTGAACTCTGACGGCAAATCTCTTGGCAGACCTCCATCAACCTGGTGACACATTTCTGGTGGTGTGCCTGGCCAGCTTCACCTGGAGTCACAACCCATCCCTGCAGACACCATGCCAAAAGTCCCTGTCCACTCGACATGACACACGCCACGCCGCACACTCATCACTGTGACAACCCTGTCATAATCAACACAAATCTCTCTGCATCAGCATGAGGAGTGGAGGTATTATGGAGCTGGAGGAAGGGTGGCGGAATGGGGGGGGGGGGGGGAAATAGGCAGACACACTAACTACAGGTCATGGCTCTGTCATCTCAGTGACTCTGGGATCAGGCTGCGTGTGTGAATGGGACTGTGCACACAAGACATTCAGATGAGAAGAAAGCTAATTCCTGCTCCTCCCGCTGCCCTGACTGCTGGGGTTTTACATGACGCAGGCGTAGGTGGGTAGGTCTCACACACACATATACACACACACAGGAAAGAAGAGAAGGAGAATAATCCCCACCAAGACCTTTGCCCTAATGGGGCCCACTACTGTAATTACAAGGCACAGATTTCAGATCAGGCACTTAAGTAGCCAGCTAAGAGTGCCCAGAAAACAAAAAGCTCTGTAATTATCGTCTGCCTCTTCTGTCCCCAGTGCAACTTCAGTTACCTGTCACGCTGCTGTTTTGTCAGGAGTCCGTTGTTTCCTGGATTCTCCCTAATCCATGGCTGGAAGCAGCCCTGGCAGTGCGCCTGCCTGTGCAAGATGCACATTTCAACTTGCAGGGGCGAGTGACGACATGGCACACAAAGATAGCAGAAACCTGAGTCCTCGCAGCCCCACAAGCACATGAATGCATTTTTTTTTTACAAGAGAAGGAGAGGAAAAGAAAGAGGGGGAGTGTTCAGTTTGCTCTAGACAAAAGGACCATTGTGCAATGAAACTTTATATACATATTAGAAACTTGAAACCCATAGCCTCTGTGAGCAGGATTCTTGTAACTGTGAACAAGATAAAATTACCTACCATTCTTTCTTTCTGTCCACAGCAAAAAAGAAAAGACTTCAACCCTACTTTTCTGCATAGGGCTTATTCCTCATGATGGATTCCTTTTTTTTTTCTTTTTGCCTGGTCATCTAATATCAGAGATAAGAGAGCTGTGGGTCTCCAGGCAGTTTTGTGGCCCATTAGGTAACACATTCCCCAGGTGGAGCAAAGCAGGAGACACTACTTGTCGACAGAGATTTGCACTCAGCATTCTCTTACCTGGCAGTCACTGTCCCTCTAACTTCTCAGGTGTTCCAGAAGGAATGTTGTGTCCATTCCTAGACCTGCTCATTCACTCGCTTTAGTCTGGAATGTTCCAGGCTTTTCATACGCAGTACAACACGACTGCTTTCCAAACAACAGTGACTTTTATCTTTTAATACTCCCTTATTGATTCTAATGCTCTTTACTTTTTCCATGTTATCTGTGACCATTCAGAAAAGGTCAATGGGATTTATTGAGAATGAGTCACATTGCACAAACATTTTTTTTCCAGAACTTTTTTGAGCAAAAGTTCATGCTAGATTGGGTTGGGGAGCTTCAACTGGCCTGTTAAATACCGTAAGTGTGTGGAAAGTCCTAATAAATAAGATCCAATTATCATCAGGAGGAAAATGTCTGTACATCCCTGAAATGATGAGCACTGGTATAACAAAAATAAATAAATTTGGAGATTTGGGGAGCATCAAGAGGCAGTCCAGTGTGTGTGTGTGTGTGTGTGTGTGTGTGTGTGTGTGTGTGTGTGTGTGTGCATAATCCTGGGAGGAGTTGCCTACGTGATGACATTGTCAACATCAGACATGTAATTAACCCACTGCAGCCATACAGTCAGGGGGGAATGCCGGACAGCCGGGCTCATAATGACAACCTACACAACTTGTAATTATTTTTTTCTCAAAGGATGAACACAGGCACAAAACACATACACACTCCCATGTACCAGCATGCTAGAATAGATATGCAGCAATGATGACATACAAATGTCATAACAACTAGTTTATGCCATCTAATTAAGGTTTGAAGGCAATAAGTATGGTTTACTAGAGGGAAACATTAGAGCATAATTAGCACTGGACAGTATTTTTGGTTTCTGATCTTAACTTCCTGCTGACTACCAAAGTGCAACATGGTCATTTTACTATTAAACTACACTCGAGGCTATGTTTTAAACAAATTGCATGATGTATTTTACAAAAATCTACTAGACTCTCTTGTGATGTGTTATGGCCTTTTTCCATACTACTTGTACCGTGTAAGTATATGTGGGGTTTTGGAAACACATTAACTTATGTGTAGGGCAGCAAGCACTTCCCTTTATAACAAGAGACAACAAACGTAGGAGGAGGTGACAAATCCTAATGACTTCCATTTTGGTCCCGGCTCAGTCTTTATATTACAAAGACGTTCTTTGAGTGTTTGGATAAAAGACAGCTTCCATTTTTACAAGTTCTATTAATGTGGGCTTGAGGTGGATGATTCATTGTAAACCAGACCTGGATTTTGTCAGCCTAAACTGTTCCATAGACATAGAGGTTAACTTTTTCCACTGATCTAGATCTAATTTTTCATAACACATAGTCAGTACCTTAGAAACTTTATTGTTCTCCAGTGAACTTATTGTTATTAATTTGAATGTACCTATTTTGAGTGCCAGGAAAAATAAAATAAATTTAAAAGTAGAGTGCTGAGCAGAAAACAAACCACTTGGGTATGATTTAGAGGTCAACTCAACTGTTTTTTCTTGGGGGGGGGGGGGGGGGTTGCATGAGGACTCACGAAGTTTCATCCACTCAAAAGATGGAAGCAGGGTCTTAATATGAGTTCCATCCCTCCATCATGGAAAGATCATATCAAAGTGTGGAAATCATACAAAATCAACACCGTCTTTGTCTCAGCTCCGTCTTTATCTGACCAAGCGAGGAGGTTAGGGCTTGCTGCTCTCTGACTGTCTCGACTTAGCTGAAGTAAGCACCGAGCACGGTTTGGTGTGGCCAACTTAGACCCCGAGAGCCTTCAGAGTAAAGAGGGCCCTAAGTTAGTTTTAATAGGCACATTATTTCTACCCCTAACACCCGCACAGGCTCCACTCGGAGCCATTGGCTGTTTGAAGTTGGTAACAGCTGTAGTGTTCCAGCCTTTATTTAGAGGTCAGCACACTGACTTCACTTAAAAGCAGAGTGGGAATAAAAGGAGAGAGAGAAAAAGAGAGAGAGAAAGAAAGAATACAAGGTAGTGGGAGGAGAAATAAAGAACAGAGACAGAGTGAGAGGTGAAAGAATGAGTTAAAAAAAGAAAGAGTTACTAGTGTGGCGAGGGATTAGCTAAGGGAGAGGTTAAAAGTTTGTAGTGCTGCATCTGGCCTCCTGCCTGCTCTGTTGTTTATTGCCGCGGGCCTGAAGATCTTGTGCCAACATTAACCGCACCTGAACCACTCTACAGTACACACACATACACAAACACACACACACACAAAGGCAAAACAGGAAGAGGCATATGCACAGCCCGCACTTCACTCCAATGCCTTGGCAAGACATTTAAGTGTGGCAGTCTTTTCTCCCTGCTCTACCAAAGTGTGTGTGTGTATTTGTGTGTGTGAACGACAATTGCAGATGCCAAGTCATGACTTCTCATTTGTTAATCCCCTGTTACCCACTCCTATTACCCTCATCTTTCCCTTTCCATCTTTGTGCTCTGTCACTGACGCAAAATCCCCAGCCCCTCAGCCAAATCTCTGTAACGTATTCACTCCGATCACGGCCTGACAACAGCTTCAAGTCTTCTCAAACGTCCACAACAAGTTCACTGAACTCCAGGCAGATGGGAGTTCTCATGCTACATATAGAAGTTCTATGCCATTATCCAGTAATATATCACTGACTGGGCCTGAGCGAGACACATAGAGTCACTGTAGAGTCACAAAATCACACACAAAGAAGAATGCGAGGATGCCACCCACCACCAACCCCGGGGGACAGACCCTTCTCTGTTCGACTTCTTTCTTTCACTGGAATTCCCCTTAATAATGTGCCAGCTTCTACGGTGTAGCACGTTCACACACAGACAAGCATGCATCCAGACAAATACTAAATTGTGGGGACACAGGAGGGCCTGCAAGGAAGAAGAGGACGTTTGGAAGACACAAGGGGAGGAGGGCTGAGAGAAGGGTATTCCTCCTGCCCCAAGCTGTATAGACAAGCCTGGCAGCCAATTAGTGCACGCCGAAGCCACAACCCCTCCCCTCTGATCAACCTTGCTCCGGTCTTGTGAACTTGGTATGGTCAGGGCTGGAATGCTGAAGAAAGTTATGTTCACAAGCACATCAAAAGCGATTAAGTAAAAGCCTCTTGGATTAAGATGAGTCCGTAGACCTTCACATCTTGGGTTAACCTCTCCAAAGCACTTGGCTTCCTCCTGCCACAACAGTATCCAAGTTCACTTTGGCCTGACACAGGCCCCTCATTTGCTTGTGGAAGTAATACCAGATTACAGAGCAACTGTTGTTAAATGTTGATATAATGTGTTTTTCTTGTTCTTTTTCCCCTCTCTTTGTTTGGACAGCTGTTCTTTAACAGCGGGGCATCTAACTGCGCTGCTCTTGTATGGCTTACTTTGTGCAGACTTGACATCTCATTTCAGTATAATATACATTATATACATATACAATTTGGCTGCTAAAGGGAGCCTCTATTGGTCATAATACCTGATAAATTGAATCAATGGTTATATGTGGCGTATTTTGAAGTGTAGGGGCAACATTTTTCTTGCTCTGTCTCTTTGTGAAACCCCAGCTGTGTATAGTTTGGCAGACTCAACAGTACAGTGAGGGTTAACTAATCTGTCTGTGACTCAGGTATATGGGACATGTCCATACAGGCTACCCACAACTCTAATACACGGTGCACAGATCCACACAGCCAACAGAAAAAAGGGGGATTTTCACCAGAGTGAGAAGGTCTAAGAAAACAAAGGAAGAGGAGGAAAGATGAACACCTCCCTGACAACATTCTTTTCTTTGTTGAATCAAAGGTGAGAATCACAGAAACACCCATTCATAAAACATACCACCTATGGGTGCCTGAGGTTAAAAAAAAAAAAGAACAAAACAAAAAAAGAGGAAAATGTGTGAATTGATGTGTGGGTCAGTGGGCACCACATCATCATTACTAATAGAGGTTAGATGGCAGCACATGAACTGAAACCTTCATCCTAATTCCCATACCACCCCCATCCCTCCCTCCCAGTGTGTGTCTGTGTTTGTGTGTGCGTGTGTCTGTGTGCATGTGAGGACCCTGTTGCAGGCTGGAAGCTCTCCCAGGGCCCAGATGCGCTCTGTCAACACTGAGATTCCAGAGAGGAAGCAGGGCTTTACAGCAGCAAGCTGCGCACACAGCCAGGACCTGCAAAGACCAGGAGCCAGGAGAGGACAACCTGCTCCACATAAACACAAACCTCTCTGTCTCTTGTTTGAGCTGCTGCCTGGCTCTCAGCAACTTAGCAGCACTGAAGTCCTGGGAGTGGGGAATGAGCCACACAGTTCCTCTCGCTGAGCTGGGCCCACTTTCCACCTGCCACCATCAAGAAGTAAATAACTATTGGCTGCTCAATAAGTGGCTTCAGTGCGTTGGAGTAAGCCCCCCGTCATCATACACACACACACTCCACACACACACACACTCTCCCAGCCTTGACAAGCATGTATTGACAGAGCAGTTACACACTAACCCATTGGGGGAAATCCTCCACATTGTGCCCCAGGCAGCTGATAAATGGAACTCATACAGTACCTGTGAGCATGATCTCCTAACCATGGACACGCAAAAGTGCATTTGTGTGTACACACGGCTCAATACGACCATACTAATGCAGACATAAGTGAGGGCAGTAGGGGCTTTATGATATATAATGCAATAAACCAATAAAGCTGCAGAAAATAAAGAGACGGCGGAAAAGGGGGTTGTGTGGTTGAAGCCATCTTGGCTTTTGTCTCAGTGCTGACTTGGTGTCTTGCAGTGACGATAATCTGCGGGCCTGTTACGCCTCAGGTGGCTGCAGATTACAGGCTGAGAGTTAGTGGGAACCATTGACTGTATACTCAGTGGACGGATGAGTGAATACAGATATGTTTTAACAGGGGGGTGAATTCTGTGGTTGAAAAAAGGGCTGTTTTATAAACATCTATGAGAAAACTTTGCACTTAATTACCTCATCCAATATTTTCCTAATGAGTTTACAGTCTCAATCACTAGTTTAAAATCTTATTCAATGCAGCATAATGTTCATTTGTAAATTATGTTCTCAATTTGAAAAAAAAAAAGGCCAAAAATCCAAATGATGTTCTACGATGTGGCCATGTCGTTAGTTTTTGCGTCTTTGCTCCTGTCCAGCTCTGCCAACATGTTCTCTCCAGGTCACTATAAATGACCTCAACCTAACGCTTTAAAATAAGAGTCCACAGACCAACAGGTGATGTCACAATCACTCTGTTCATTTCTTAAAAGCAGTCAAAGGTAGGACCCACTGGCTCATACAATGCTGATGTTTGAACTCAAATAATAAAGAAGAACAATGAGTTGCTTCACACACTCTAATCAACTTACAGAAACAGAGGAAGGTCATGAAAGAGCTTTGCTGGAATATCAGACTTAAATCTCATTCGGTCTTGTTGTCCACCTCCTCTGGATAATATAACCACCCCACCCCGGCTGCTGCCACATAGGAGGCCCTGCAGTCCAGGGGAGGAGTCAGAGACTAGAGTCAGGCCTTCAGCCCCCAACCTGGGAGAAAAGTGCTGCTCTGTTTCACCCTCCCTTTCTTCCACCTCTTTCATGTCTGATCCACTGCTGATAAATAGCTAGGGGTGCAGCACTCGCTTTCACTTTGTGATATGATGTCAGTAACCTTCATTGATCTGCAGGCGGGCAGGCAGGCCTTATCACTGCCTCTCCCTTGTGATATACTGTGATCCAGGGCCCTGACTGCTTTTTAATACACTGCACTTTAGGTAACGGTGTCGCAGGCTAACCACCCTGCCTACTAACACCTGAGAATGTATTTTTACAGCAAGGCAGTGATGGCAAGAGAGATTACACAGAAACTAACTCTGGGAGAGCCTGCCAGCAAAATGATAACGCTGGCTGAAGTGGAAGAAAATGGAGTCGTGATGTGAAGGAAATGCTGTAACCGTGCCTGACAAGCACCTGAAACAGGAATTCTAGCGTAACGTCAGACCCCGAAATGAAAGACGGAAGGATCTGTCTGAATAGCACATTTAAAATATTCATGTTTTATCTCATCATCTTCAACAGGGTCAATCAAGCTCATGCGTCTCTACTCACGGCAGCAGCCTTTTGTGCCTTTTCGGAGCCTTTCAATCCTGCGAGGGTGTCAGAGGCGTTACCTGTGCTGGGTTTTTAAGCCGAATCAAACACCAGTGTCAGAACTTGTGTTGACAGAGCACAGAGCTCTTAGCAGGACTGAATTAGTGCTGACAGCTACTTCCTCTCGCCAGATTCACTCGGAGACATACCTGAGTTGAATGCCAGGAGCTGGACCCGCTGTACTATGTTCGACCAGTCAAATGACCATGAGTCCACCGGCCAGCGCAACCAAATCAAGGCAGCACAAGGCAGTGAACAGATTCCGCAGTGGTAGTTACACTGAAAACAACTGTTTAGATCAGTGAAGGCAACATTAACAAAAAGCTAAAGTTATATGTAAGTGTGACTGTGTAACCTCTAATATACACAGAAGCATTTGTCTGCTAACTACCACCCCCATGTACATAGGTTGAGGAAGACTGCAGATAAAGGAGACTGGACGACTAGCAGGAGAATTATCCCAACTATTGATTTTAGCTGTTGGGTATTACAGAAGGAAACAGCGGGTTTATCTGGCCAGGATCCCTCTGCACTTTCACTAACTAAACGAGTATTTTCCGGGCTTATCAGGCAAAAAGCCTATTACTGATGGTCTCAGCCTCCCCCACAATCCAGGGAAAGGTTGGTCACCATTATGTGGTTCCTGGATAGGTTAGCCTGTCTGGCTCTTTGGAGGACCTCTAACACTTACTTCATGAACCAAAATTAGACATGTACCAACGATACAAAAGTCTTCAGGGGCGTTGTACATTTCGTAAGCATATTTTAAGGCTATCTGCTTATAGACCTTCTCAGCTGCATGTGCTCCATCCTCCCCTCTCGCTGTCTGTCTCTTGGGTCAATGTCATTTCTATGGCTTCTGTATATAAGGACTCTAACCAGAGATAAAAGGAAGTCCTATAATCCCTTAGAGGAGCAGCCTTAATCACAAGGGAGGGAAAAATGTATGTTTTAATTATACACTAAAGAAGAAAAAAAAGACATATACCTGTGAGATACATACGCCAGGATCTTTAGTGAGTGCCTCTCTTATCTGTGAGACCTGAGGAAAGCCTTGCTCCAAGTATGCATGCTCCTCTCGACAAGGTGGAACGAATTAAAAGTGCTCTCGTTATTTTAAGATGATATTATACTCAGAGACATTTTGAATGTATACCCATTTCCCAGTATTAATAATGAAGAAGAGTAGAGACAGAGAAAATTTCCCTCAGCAATTACTGTGGAAATCCATATACTGATCAATGTGCAATCCCAAGGATTGTCTTATTACATATAAAATATAGACAATCCTGCACATGCGTATGTATGCGCATGAATCTACTGTAGCGTAAAATGACCTCAACAATATGAGAATATTATTGAAGAAATAAAAGCTGCTTGTAATGATTTACATATTTCATCACTGGCTGAAATGAACGCAAGTGATTAAACACACAGTGAAAAAGAGAGAGAGAGAGAGAGAGAGAATATTGACAAGGCTGAACAAGATAAACTGCTACACAGAAAAAAATGATAAAGAAATAAAACTACTTCCCACTTGGGTCAGGCATACTAAACTCCCTCATAGAATACTATGACATTGTGAATAAATATGTGTGCACAGCAAATGCTCTATACTGTATTAGTCTTGTTTTAACTGAAGACTTCAGGAAAAACCTGTCCTCGATTCAAAAAGAACAAAGCCAGACTAGGAGCCATGGCACCAGTGGTGAGACCAGCCCAAGACTTGGCACCCCGAAAGGGGCAGTGCTCTTTTGCCCAGCGGTCTGCCTTTACATCTCCATGTCAGCCCTGTAATTTGCTTGGGGCGGAGATAAATCTTATCTCAGAGACCTGATTAAGTTTTTAATTTACACTCCAATCAATAGCCCAGGTCTATTGGCAATGTGTCTAAAACTCTATTTACCAAAGGATTCCCTGCTATCAATTGATCAAGGACCCGGCAGCCATAAATTATGGGAACACGTGTGTGTGTTTGTGTGTGTGTGTATGTGTGTGGGAAGGGGGGGGGGGCAGAGAGGTGGTGTACGGAAAGTAACGGGAGTGAGAAAGTGTAAATGCCAGGTCAAATGTGACTATTTTTTAAAAAAAAAAGAGATGAGCTGTAGTCTACTTACAGGTAACTACTTATGCAGACTGGTGCACATGACCTGGGAGCAGCACAAATACAGTTTTGAAGCTGAATATACTTCAATATTTGCGCTGATAGCTGATAAGACAACTGTTGGTACACTGACCTCAGCGAGAAGGGAGAGGTGCGATGAAAATGAGCAGCAACCAGCTCACTCGTGGTTTTCCTAAGATTCACACCAATAGTGGCCGTGATAAATGTCTGAACAAGGGAGACCTCCCACATCCGGCCCTTTCTGCATGAGCACCATTATCTGTTTACAGTGCCTACTTTCCCAACAGACCAGTTAAAAAGGAATCTGCTGGGGTCGGTTCCCTGTACTGAATTCCTACATGGAGTTCCTACGCAATCCTCCATGGCATTCTGCCTGGGAAACTGAGGGACAGATTGTTCAGGCACTCATTTACACCACTGCAACATCCAGGAAACGGCTATTTTGTGCTGGCTATTTTCAGCAGTTCAGATGTTTGTTTAGGATTAACGGAGATGGAAGGATTAGCCATGCAGCTCTGGATCATCTGAACTGTAAAGATCCAATTAATCTCAACCATCTTCACCTGATTTCTAAGCCCAGTTCTAAGAGGAGACACAGGTCAGACTACTCTTTGCTGTTCCCATGCAGAGGAAGTGAAGGGGATGGAAAGGAGGGCAGCGTTATCACGGTGGAGAGAGTGTCGTCATGGCGGTTCTACTCTGACCCTGCTGACTCGCCGATTCCTTAACATGAGATCATTTTGGACAGCTGACCTCAATATCACTGCAGCTCTGAGGTTGAAACACATTCAATGGAGCTCCGCCCCTCCTGCATACAGAAGAATAACCGGGACACATGAGCATAAAAGCCATACATGCAAGAGTATATTCCTTTTTTTTATTCTTGCGCCACAATTAAATACACAAGAACAAATTCCTTTCCTGCTTAACATTTCAAGGGCGACATAAAACAGGCAAGCTGATATTCCCGGCCACAGAACATTAACGCTTGCATTTCGTTGCACTATCTGTTTTCTGTTTCACTCTTCTCACATTCCTGATATTTGACAAACCAGATAATAGTACAGCATTAGTAGTAAAGGGGAAGAAACTGTGCTCCCATCTTCTGCAACAGGTCAACCAAACAAGCTCTGCATGTTTTCCACCCATCACTTAAAATTACAACCTACCATAATAAGGTAGAAAAATATTGTCGTAACTAGTGTTTGGGAGGATGTTATGTCCTACTTTGTCATTAGTGGAGAAGCTGTCTGGTAAAATCAGGCATAAACGTGTCTGAATTACATGTAATTACAGTTGAAAAACCTCTGCACAGGAGTATTAATCACCTATGCAGCTGGTTGCGTGGCAAGACAGAAAACAGTGCCCTGCTGTCCTCACCTTCATAACTGTCCTGGGGGGGGGGGGGGGGGGGGGGT
The DNA here is from genome assembly GCF_037954235.1 of Aulostomus chinensis. Lineage (NCBI taxonomy): Eukaryota > Metazoa > Chordata > Actinopteri > Syngnathiformes > Aulostomidae > Aulostomus > Aulostomus chinensis. The sequence goes on from NC_141321.1 coordinate 20,486,482, forward strand.
GGCTCACAAAACGTGGGAAAACAGACCAAATAAAAACAGACAGGCTCATGCTATGCCGGGGAGCTGGACTTGCTGGTCTTCTGTTGCACTGAGAGCCACCAATGGATGTGTGTAATCAGCCCCATCCCCATGTTTCTCCCTCTCTCTCACTCTCTGGCTAATGTCTCCGCCTGATTCGATTGAGGCAATTAGGTAGTAATCTATAGAGCTAGGGAGTGATGGAAACATTTCCCACTGTCCTCCTCATGTTTCTCAGAGCTGCTATAATTAGCTAACTTTGTTTCTCATTAAACATCAGAGCAGTATTTACATACCCAGATCCAATTTGGCTCTGTAGAGCCCATTCCTTTTAAACCATCTTGAAAAACTGAAACATGCCTCTAAACAAAGAAACGAGGGGGGGGGGGGGCTCAAGTATATCAGATATTGGATATAATGTATCTGGAACGTACAGGTTAAAACAATGTCAGAGTGTGTAAATAACAGAGGAGATGATTATTCCAGAGGACTGTGTTGTGGGAATAAATGAAGCATAGAAAGCCCAGTTATGGTAGATGGAGTTTGATCTTCAAACTGGAGGAAATCCCTCTGTCCCCGATTTCACTGAGGCATCATGGGAACTGGAAGAGAAAGCCCACTCATACTCCCCTGTGGCTCATATTCACTTGAAATCATTTTTGCAGGGAACAATCTAAATTATTGTCACACACAAGCGTGGAAACTAAAATGTGCTCGTCCTGATCTCGAATGTCTAATTTGATAAACATTAAATCTAAGTTGAATGTTCTTAGTTCTCAACAATATCATGACTTTTTTTTTTTTAAATAATTCAAAAAGTTTGTTCTGTAAAACTCAGTTTTCATCTCCTCACATTAAACTGCAAGTGTTAAAAGTTTGCTGATTAGTGACTGGTGAACGGTCACTTTATACACACACCTATACGCAGCGCTGGTGCTGTATTTCTAAGTTCGTTCTCAGAAAACACTACATGATTTCAAGAGATGATCTTTCTATTTAAATATCAGCCTAAGTTTTGTGGTGTGACACTGTCGTACCCTTTACATTTAGAATAGATTTGAAAATTTCCTCTTCGCATATTTCTTAGTAATCTATCAGACTGAGCAATGGCAACTCATCATGACCTGATAAAAGCAGTGTGTGTGTGTGTATGTGGGGGGGGGGGGGGTTAATAATGACAAAACAACAGTGGAATGCAGAAAATCTTTCATTCGTGAGTAATTGCCCAACAATCTGTTTCAGCACACTACAAACAGCCTGTTGAGGTCAGAGAAAGAAGAAAATGGATCGGTCCTTAATGCTACTCAGGCCTGTATCACCTCAAACCCCCAAACTTCTCTTAATACACAACCAAGACCTTTTCATATCTCCGTGGTAACGCAGTCCTTGATATATGGAAAAAAATGTACTAATAACCAATCGTAGTTTTGATAATAAATGCCTAAATCATTGCTCCAGAGTCAAATATGCACATACAGATGTACATAAGTTACCAGAGACATCCCAAAGCTTTACTGGCTGAGATGAAGCTCGTGAATAGAATCTCCACCTATACTTGTCTACAGTCATATATATCCATGGCATATATAGCTGGGATACATATGTCCAAGAACAGCCCAGACTGAGGAGAAAGGTAATTCAATCAGCAGCACTCCAGTTTGACACAGATTCACTTTGTCAGTTCTGCTTCACCAGTAATTCATCTTTCTGGAAACATACACTGTCCCAACAATAAGTTCTTTCAAGTCCAATACTGTGCTAGAGGGGAAGGTGAAAACACCACCGTCCCCTTCAGATCGAGACTATCAAGCACTAGTTTTCCTGGTGTCCCTGAAAAAAACAAAAAACAACAACAACTAATGTCCAAGTAGTGCCAGACAACTTAATTCCTGAAATTATGCGTTAACCTAGTGGCCACGCGTCAAAAGAGGAAGACATGAACACACAAATGCACTTTGACCAGTAGTGGAATGCATAAGTAAACAGAGTGAGGGGTAGAGCTGTGAGTAGGGGTCCAGATGGGCAGCCGGGGAGGCTTGTCCTGGAAAAAGGCTGTCCTAAAACCACACACCCCTCCTCAGTATGCTCCTCTGGCCCCATATGTAGAGGACTGCAGCAAGCAGGCCCTGAGCAGCACAGGGTTAACTGCGCTGCCCAGTCACAGGCGTGAAGTGAAACAATGAAATAATGGCAGTGAGTGAGCGCTCAAAGGCAGGGGGCAGGGTGGGGGCTCGCCATGGGCTCCTGCAGATGTTGCCGGGCTTCGGCAGGTCACACAATCACACGTATTAGCATTCCTGATAGAGGGAGCCTGGATTACCGAGCTGAATGCCTTTCCCAACTCTGTCAGGGTTTGAACACGCCGTCGAAACAGTGTAGAGGGAGAGAAATCCCACACATGTGGGGAGGAAATGTGGAGACAAGAGTAAAAAAAGAAAGAAGAAGAAGAAGAAAAGCACCCCCAGACAGTGTTGAGGAAGGCCTAGCTCACAGAAAGAGCAAGCATAATGTTTAGAGCTAGAAGAGAAGTGGAGAGAAAAAAGCAAACGCAGAGTGGGATTGACAGACAAATTGTGACAAATTGACTAAAACAGCTAATGAAAGAGTTTAACAAACAGACAATAAAGAGAAATCAAGCATGTGATAATTTAATGGTTTTGTGAGGGAGGCAGTGGTGGTGTATATGTGAAACGAAGATTTCTATTTGTGGCTAAATGAGTGAATGAACACAGACAAACGGCTTTCTTTCTTCTTTGTATGTCTGCGCAAGCAAGCAAGAGAGAGACAGAGAGAGACAGAGAGAGAGAGAGCGTGTGTGTGTGTGCTGTCCTGTCCTTTTTTCCCAGGACAGGGGTCTGGAGAGGCCTCATATTTCTGGCTGCTGTCAGGCTGGGGTGAGGCAGAGACAGCAAGGAGCAGCTGTTTTCTACGAGGTACCTCAGCTCCTTCACACATGGCCTTTGATCCACATTGGCTTCCTTAGCCAACTGAGTCTCTGTATGCATGTGCATGCATTTTATTTATTATATATACACATGTATACACACACGCACACACATATATATATATATTTATATATGTACACACACTTGCCAGTTATCTGGTACACTTGGATTCAGTGTGCAGTGTAAAACTTGTATTTGTATTCCAATGTGTGTGTGTGTGTGTGTGTGTGTGTGTGTGTGTCACTGCACGAGTATGGCAGTGGGACAAACACAAGCAGTGACAAGCCACAGGAGACTGAAATTTAAATGGTAAAATGAGGTGAGGCAACACAGAACCAGATTTTACTTTCCTCTCTCTTTGTTTTAGCACAAGACAAATAATTTCACAGGAATGCAGCAGGGCCAGTTTGATGTGGCTGTATATTTAGCAGAGATTTACAAATACAGAGGGTACAGGTAGAACGCAAGACACACAGAATCGCTGACTAACTTTTCTACAAATGTATTTTTCCTTCAAGATAATGCTGAAATGTTTGACAGACGTGGAAAGACAGACGTGTTAAAAGAGAATTGGACCAAATCACTGACGGAAGCAAACATAGCACACATCTGCAGCTTATTCCAGGGGCCCTGCTTTCATTCTGGGATTTTAAAACAGGAAACAACCTGGCCTGTCTCAGTCCAACCACCTTGATCACAAGATCAGATCATGCATAAGGCCACAAACCACACGCAAACACACACACACAAAAAAACCATTTTGCATATTTATTGCAGCTTTCTCACTCGTGACATTCATACTACTCTTATTTCATCAACTCTGTAGACACCTTTTAAGACAAAGACTTGTTTGTGGTTTCCTTTGCCGGGAGTAAGTGTGTTGTTCTCCTGCTGCAGCCAGACTGTTCCGTACAGATTTCAGACTCTTCATTCTAGAGGGGGGGCTACACTACATGACAACATCTTACACACTGCATTAAAAACAAAATTTCACAATTGACAGTGAAGGGAGGTGCACCTTTGTCCCCAGCCAATGACTATCAGTGACTCTACAAGTTAATATTTGCTTCTGCCTGCTCATAAATTTGCATTGCATTAGAACCTGACCTAAATGCATTTTTATCAACCAAAGTAATTAGTTGTGCATTAGTTGTAAGAGAGAGAGAGAGAGACAGACAGAGAGAGAGTGAGTGAGTGTGTGCGTGTGTATGTGAGGCTGAACCCTCTCTGAATGGGTGGTGGCTGGACGAAAGCTCCAGGAGGGATGGTTACAGTGGGCCACCAGATGAAAGAGGAAGTAAACAGGGCCCGAGTGGTGCCGTTTTAATCTACTACATTAACTCCAGCACCACAATGGGAGGAGCTAGCGCGCAGGCAAACAGCACAGCCACACAAAAGGGGAGTGTCAATGAGGGGGTAATAAGGAAAGACAATGAGTAAACAAGCAGGGGAAGTCCAGGCCTGGTGTGCTAGAAACTCACTGCTTCTGACTGCCTGACACACACAAAGGCCCTGCTGTAATTAGCCACCCCAATAGGTTGTTTAGCATTTGCATATAAATGCCCTCACAGGCAAACACTAAACATGCTGACACAAGCCATGCCCAAAACAGACGTTCGCCACACCTCTACCCCTCTACGAGGTCTCAGGGGTCCACTTACGCACGGGATACCCCCCCCCCCCTTTGCCTTGCCTCTACCCACTACAGGCAGGCTGGCATCCATTACCCATAATGTAGACTGCACACACTAGCATTGGTACTCAGTTCTTGTTTCTAGAGATATTGTGAAAGAGTGGAGCCAGGCTTCCTGTTGAAGGCACATGCATGCACACACACACGCGCACACACACACACACACACACACACACACACACACACACACACACACACACACAGCCATCTGTCATGTGAAAGTAAATTTTGCTCTGACCACAGGACTGACTGTTAACAAGACGGAGGGTGCAGGTGTCAGCCTGATAGTTTGTACGAAAGAAATGTTATTTGGAAAAGAACACATCCAGATATACCCGTGTACAAACATACATCCAGGCACATCTACACAGAGATGTCCTGAGGAAGCCAGAGGTCCACAGAGTGTGAGAAATGACTGTTCTCTCCTGATCAGGGCCAAAACATACAGACTTGTTTAATGTACACTGTCACACAAAATCACGGGAAGTGTTGCATTTTTTTGACCAAAAAAGAAAAAAAAAAAAGAAATTGACAGATTAGAGATCGAGACATACAAACAACACTCAATAGCAGACATGTAAGCGCTTTTTGGATTTTGTACACTTTCAAGTTTTCATGGATTTTTGTTGTAAAACCTGTTTTCAGTAGCCCAGTTTGACACTTCCTTTTCTGTCTAATGTTGTTTTGACAATGGCGGTTCATGAAAAAAAAAAGACCTCTACAGAGGAAGGAAGTGATGAGACTTGTGTCTGTGCCCTCCTCTCCGCCCCCAGTCCTGACCACTGCCTCTCGCCTTCCTCTAAACCCATATTCTCTCTAGTGTAAACAAAGGCTGTGTCATCCACACACTTGTCCTGCTCCTGGTGCAGCTAGCAGGGAGAGTACACACAGACACAGACACACACACACACACACACACACACACACAGTGCTCCTGCACCATACACTACAAGGGCTACTTCCGGTGTTAATCCTCTGCAAGGGTGATATTTGACCAGCACACTCTGCTTGCAAAAGCTCTCTGAAACTTGCTCATGTAACAATGAGACTTAAACACACGCACACAAACATACACAAACACGCACACTATGCTAGCATAAAAAATGTCTCACCTGCCATGTGGCCTGTTGTTCCCATCAGGGCATGATTCAACACGAGGAAACACCTGGCCCCAGCAGTGAGAGGAGCCTATTTTACAGTCATCCTTCTGATACAGATACCTTGGTTTGATGAGACCACAATTTGCAGAGAAGACACTGGTCAAAATAAACCTGACACTTTTTTTTTTCTTTTACGTGTGTGGGAGTGGGGTTGTGCGACAGGACCCTTTGTTGTCAAATAAGAGAAAAAAAACCAAACAAATAGAAAACTGGCCCTGGGCATATGAGCAGGAGAAAGAAAAAAAAACCAACCTTGAAACTGTTGTAACAGTCAGTATCCGTTTTGAGCCTCGCTTCTTACCTCTAGGCTGACTTCCTATATGTGGTCAGGGTGTGTTTTGTTTTACTGCCTCACAAAACAATGCTTGCTAGCTGTTTGTTACCACCTGAGTTAAACACAAAAGTCAAATGTTGAGTCCTGCTAGAACAAGAACAAACACATGATACCACTTATTTAACCCACACTGAGAGACCTGCAGTACTGTACATGATGACAATCAGCTGATGCCTTACATTATTATAAAGTAATAAAAGGAGATTTCTCTCTGTGGATCAGGACCTATATAGCAGCATAAACTAGCCCGGGCCTGCAGCTCCATTCATTAAAGAGTAGAGGAAAATGAATGCCACGGTGACCAGACGAAGCAATGACATCACAAAGCCTAGGTCACCGGTCTGTCACGGCCGTCTAGCCCTGTGTCAGCCCCCACGGGATCTGCACCTCTCCCTCCAGATCTCCACGCTGTGGCACTGAACATCAAAATGAAAACCAAACAGTCACAGAGGGTTCCATGTCAAGTATGTAAATGATGCAGCACTGACACTGTTATGAGCCACTGGGCACAGAACAGCAGAGACCATCGCTTGAAAATTGGGAGCATGAAGACCAGCAGACAAGAAGTGCTATTAAACGACAGAGAGAGAGAGAGAGAGAGAGAGAGAGAGAGAGAGACTCCCCTCCTCCCCAGGCTAAACACACACGGACTGTACATCTAATTCTCGGTGTTGCTGTGTGGGAGTGTTCTCTCTAATCAATTTATTATGAGGCACTGAGGTCCTTATGTTTGTTCATTTAACATTGGGAAAATGAGAAACAGCATTTGTTTTAGGTACAGTGAGACCCGGAGAGGAAATCACATATTTCAGGAGGAGGGAAAAAAGGAAGAAGGGCGAGGCAACAGTACACAAGATATACAGAGACACCCTCAAATAAACAGAGGTGTAATATGGTGGTTTTGAGGAAGTGTTGGTTTAATTGCAGTTTGGTTGCAACATTCAATGCGGACACACCTGTGTGTATGGTTTACGCATGAGACAGTAGCAATTACAATTCCACCCATCAGAAATCTTTCATAAACGGACACTGACATGTTCGCAGGGATGGCGACACACATGCACAGTGGTTTTAATTATAATGTCTGTAAGGGTGAACCTCCACGATAAACAATCATCCCAACAATCACAACACCATCAACATTAAACTAATTCATTCTCAAACTATGAAAAAAAACTTCATTATTATTCACATTAGTTTTGTGATCATTTCAAGTAACATAGCTGAGTGCAACCATTCAAAAAAAAAAAAGCCGTAGCAGCAGTTGTGTATCATTCCTTTAACCGCGAGGCTTGACATGGTAACTATCGAGTGAAATGTTGAGGTGAAAACAGCCCTAATATTATATATATAATATGTATATATTTAATCATTTAGAATGAATCAAAAATTATTGTAAGTGTGCATTTTTGCACTATGATTTGTTTTGCTTCAATGATATACCACCGAAAAGCAATAAGCAAAAAAAAACAAACAACAAAAACAAAAAAAACAGTTATTCTAAAATGATTTTAAAATACTTCCCATGCATTATGTAAAATATGTGTGCTGATGATGAGTGTTGCCAATGTTTTTGTCGAATATATCGAGAGAACAAATAGGAAATAAAGCGGCAGCAACTGGAAGAGAGCTAACATCAGAGGACCACGGAGGCTACAGCACTTAGAGGCCATTTTATTGCTTTGCTGTGGTCAAGTGAGGTGCACCAAGCTCAATTCCACCACAACAATGGCAAAGAGGGCCGCAGAGACAAAAGAGGGCTATCCCTGCTTCTTAACCCCTTCACGACTGGCAGATAAGTCGCCTGGGGCACTGAGGGGGAGGAGAGAAAAAAAAATACAAGGCCACCTCAGGAGAAGCTGGGGGAATGACAAATAGCGAGCTGCAATTTATTCTGTATGACAGCCCACAACATTAAGCAACTTACACAGTAAAACAAAACAAAAAACAATAAAAAAAGAACAATACATGCACACAAACCCCACATGGATCTGTCAAGGGGCTGGTGGCTGAAGGTGAGGTGGCTGCTCTTCTGGACCAGGAAGAAGCAGTCGGTATCTTCACCTTAGCCCCGTTTCACACTGAAATGCACTCGCCTGCTCTTTATGTCTTTCCTTCGTCGCCCCTCCCTCCCTCCCTCTCTCACTACACTGGGAGCATGGACAGCTACTACACATTTGCAAGTGAATTACACTTTTTGTTGAGATTTTTGTATGTGTGTGTGTGTGTGTGTGTGTGTGTGTGTGTGAATTGTAAAAAAAAAAAAAAAAAAAGAGGAAAAAGGAGTGAGAGTGAGAGGGCGCTCCTGCCAATCGCTCTTTTCTTTTCTTCTCTCTATAATCCCAAGGAGGATAAGCTGTAAGGTACACAGAGAGGAAGTGCCATAGACCTGCTCGGGTCCAGCATATCCGACCAGTAACATTCCTCCAGCTTAGCAATCAGACGCATGTATAGACGGACAGTTACCCCAAAAAACTCCCTCACAGCTACTATGATTTATCAGGCTAAACAAACAGAAAAAAAACCTACTTGAATTAAAAAAAGAAATTAGTTTTAAACAATATAAAAAAATACAACATACTATTTTCCAAAATATGCACTCATGAGTCTCTCTGGTTGGGATTTTTTTAAGCACAAAAAAATTGCATTGTTGGGGGGGGGGGGGGTAGCAGAGGACAACAATTAAAATAATATTCCTATCACTTCCACATTTTCATCAGGGGGTTCAGACCAGCCCGACCCTAGCTGAGTGGCTGACAGCTTGATCAGACCAGCACACTTTGCATTAGGTGGTCATACAGGCCTGGATGGTGCAGGATCAGGTGACCTGGCTACAAATTAGTGACAAGAAAAAAAAATGATATGATGATGTCAGAGATCACCTGGATGCACTTACACATCTAGTGTGATTAAATATTATATATATATATATATATATATATATATATATATATATATATATATATATATATATATATGCATAAACATATGTTTATAAAGCGTTTAGTAAACTGCTAGTCTCTGATGACCTTTTTAAAAATCGGAATCATCTTACATTGTATGTTAAATACATGCAACTGAATAGGGAACATAGACTATCAAGGCAGGAGCGATGATGCACTGTTTATCTTAAACCAGTCATTCACTCACACACAGTTTCTCTCTGTCTCACACACACACACTTCAGTTACACAATGCAGATTTCACAGACACAGATAAACAATGCGAGTGCAGTTATCACTCTACAGAGCACAGTAACATAGAGGAAGAGGAAGAGGATGCCAAAGAAATAGACGAGGATAAAAAAGACGACGTATGTGTCGTCAGAGTCACAGGCCAGAGGGGCCCATGTATTGTTCAAGGGCTCAGTGTGGGGAGAGAAAGGCGACCTGGGCTGCCTCTGTCTAAGCGTCCTCCATGTTTTATGCATTCTGTCCTTTGTGATGATAAGCGCCAATGCGGAGGGTGGAATGCTGGCCTCCAGGGTCCAGGAGAGGGGTGGGCTTATATGGGACGCTGTGGTGCAGCTCAGTTCAATTTTGCAGCCCTTGGAATGGTTGCTGTCATCCCTGCCTTCGCCCCGGTGTACGCAGTTGTAACCTATACAGACGCGACACCGTTGTTTCTCCCATCCCTGAACACTAGAGCTAGCTGCTGCCGCTGCTCCAAATAGGATCCATCCACAGCAGCCGCTATACTACACACACTCTCACACGCACTCACTCACTCACTCTCACACACGCAAAGCTTTTACGATGCTGCCAGTCCTGAACAGGCACGCATCACACAGGTCGACTCACACAGTCCATCACTGTTGTAGTACTGCTATCTAACAAGCAGCCTTGTTTGCTACAAACCTGATCTTGCACATTTATTAAGGGGGGGTGGGGGTGGGGGGGTAATCCTGAGATTGTCAGAGCAATATTTAGGTTCTGGTCAAGGACAGATATCCACACACACATTACACACGTCTCTCAACAGCATTCAGTTGCTGATAGAAAAGGAAGGCAAATTTGTATGAATTCATATCTCATATTACTGTGATCGAGTCAGCTTGTGAGTGAGGAGGAAGGAGAGCAAAGTCAAAACAGAGAATTTTTTGTGCTTTTAAACTGACTGAGAGGATTGCAGGGTGACAGTTGGCTAATCTGAGCAATGCTGCTTTATCACAACAAGCTCAAGATCGGCTGTGATTTTGCATGAATAAAACCACCGGATTGAGTTTTTGGAAATAAGGTCAACATTAACTAATATAATGTCAACAAAAAAAACAAAACAAACTTTATTACATTGAGGCCTTGATGTGTCAATTTCAAAAGTAATTAGATTTCCATAATGCCACATAAATCTCAACGCAGCTGTGAACACATACACACACACACACACACACGTGCTCATCTTTTTAGTCATAAATCTAGTCTACCACAAAGATTTAACCAAGATTGTTAACACGATAACATATTGTGAAAGAGCAAACCACAGAAATCCCTTCCAACTTCACTTGACAGAAAAAAATAAAAAGGATGACACTGAGGAAGTAGGAAAGCTACAGAAAAAAAAGGAGGGGTGCTTGTGAAGCAAAGCCCCTTTGGACACTGAGGGGTGTTGGGATTAAGGATCAGGTAGAGCACCCATGCACGCACACACACACTCTCTCTCTCTCTCTCTCTCTCTCTCTCTCTCTCTCTCTCTCTCACACACACACACACACACACACACACACACACACACCTGAGAATGACAGTGATCTCTTTCACTCTCCCTTCCCACTTTCTCGCTCACCCCAGTGCTGAGCCGAGATCCCGCCCACTGCCTGCTTCTTTATGATAACATGACGCGTTCACTGGCCTAAGCTGCAGGACAACTGGAAGAACTGGTCCTTACTGCATGACCTTGCATATTCAAAACCACAGAATTGTATTCAAAACCACCAACTGCCCCCATACACACACACACACACACACACACACACACACGGACACAGAACATTCACCATGAGGATGCACACAGAAAGGTAGACCTATTCAAATCAACAGGAATTTGCATCTCGACCCCACAGATAGAAAAGGAATTCATTTCATTATGATCATGACTTTAAAAATAATACATTATATCTTTTATTTCCCTTCAAACAAAATCCTTTTAGTTAAACACAATCATAAATATTGTGTGTTTTTATACACACGTTCTCTCTCACAGCAATCTAAGTATGGCCTTAGCCTAGCGTTCACCCAAAGAGGGCTCTCTCTGACCGAGAACATGGCAACGAGCTCCCCCACGGTGCCAGTGCCCGCCAACAGAAAGGTGGGAGGTAAAGAGGGAGATATGAAGACACATACAGAACGAGATAGAAAAAAGGTGGGGGTGGGGGGAGGTTAAGGGAAGGGGTTATGACAGCCAGAGGCACTTACCTCCATTTTGCTGTGTTACGGCCAAACCATGAAACAAGCCTATCCATGACAACTACTCCCTTTATCTAATTTCTGCTACTGGATGTGCTATTCTCGGTCATGCCGTCAAATGACGTCAGAATACTCTAAATTCACCAGTAATCAAAGACGGTGATAGGGGAGCACCATGTATACGCGCACGCACGTACGCACACACACACACACACACACACACACACAAATAGGTTCAGTGCATATGACCAAAGTAAAAAGCCTCACAAGAAGGAATAATGACCACAACACACACACACACACACACACACACACACACACACACACACACACACGGCAATTCCATCATCTGCTCTGTCAATTTTATTCACTAAATGCAAACCTGTGATTTTAATTTTTAGCTAAATAATTGTTTTCATGATATGTTAAACACATTCACATGTTGACATTTTATTCTATTATTTCAGAGCCATATGGGTACTGTTTTATAACCTGATGATGCAAAGATCTATAAACCAGTTCCAAATAAATTCAATCAAATTTTAATTGAATTAATTGCATTTAACAGATGGTTTTACTGCTCATGAATTGCAGACAAAAAGTAATAACCGAACTAAAATTAAATATTTTACACATACAAAAATATGAAAATGTTGTTTTAAAAAAGGAAGATAATCCACCAGAAGGGAACATATGACGAGTAAACACTGCACTTCTGAAATAAATAAATCTGAGCACAAGAATGAAGCTCAAAATTAAAAAAGGCCCATTTTCAATGACTTTTTTTAATAAAACACATCTGTGGCAAAATGATTGCTCATGATGAAATTTTAACAGCTCGCAGTCTCATGAACAGTATCACACAATCCAGGGTGAGCATGAAATAGCTGCAGCAAACTCACTAACACACACACACACACACACACACACACACACACACACACACACACACACACACACACTTGAAACAGAAGACAGAAATGAAGCCAACGACATTCCTATAACTTTGCCAGCAACTGTTATAATTTAACATTAATATGACAATGAGACAAGACAGGAAAATCAGACAGTTGAGATGACAGTAAACATTTCTGCTGTCTTTGTTTTGTAACAGAAGAGGAGAGAGAGGGAGGAGGAAGAGGAGAGAAGTGCTGCTGTCAGACAGGGGAGGAAGGGAGATCACTCCACGTTTGGCACAGCAGACTACCTGTGCCTATAGACGATGACGCGTTTGAGTCGCTGGAATACACACACACCAAATTCTTCCAATAAATAGCAACACACCCACACATACACAAAAAGAGGAATGAAGAGATTGTGATTTCAATAATCAGGCTGAATACCAGCTTCCCCCTTTTGCCTTTAACTGCTAATCTCTTTCCGCCTGCTCCTCTCCAGTCTGAAAGGTAGGGATCTGTTTATCTGACCTCTTCCCCTGATTCCTCCTCTATAGCCCTTGGCAATCTGACCCCTCCACCCAGCCCCCCTCAACAAACCCACCCTCAGCCCCCCCCCTTTTTTTTTTGCCTTTCTCTCCCTGCCTGACAGACTTCATTTTATTAAACATTTCACTGGTCTATTTTTGTTTCTCTCCATCCTAAACTACAGCCAAAGTCTTAATCCAGCAGATGCTGACAACCACAAGTGCTTTATGTGGCTCCCAAAACACACCATCAGGCTTTTTCTCCCAGCCAGACCCACTCTCTCTCCCCATCATCCTCCCATGCTCGCTGCTTGTGAGGGGGTTTCCTTCCTCCCTTGCTTTTTTATCTCTGCACTCACTCCATGACCCCTGTTCCCCTTGTTTCTTGCTGTCTGACCCCCCCCTACACACACACAAACACGTACACACACACAGCTTCCCACCCCTCCACCACCTCATCTCTGTTTCCCCCAACAGTATACACACACACATCCCAGCCTCTCTGCTCGAAAACCTTTTTTCTTTCCAGTCTCTGTTGTGAAAAATAATCAAAGACTGACATAATTCTCGGATTTTCCTATTTTTTTATTTTATTTTTTGGTAATTTTATGGAAATTTCTGGCGTGCTTACTGAAACTCAAGACCATAAGTCCATTTCCGTTTGTTTGGTTTTTTTTTTTTTTAATTAGTCATATGAATTTTTCGGCGTGTTCCAACATAGCAGCAATAAATACTAATCTCCCTTATAAAGGCTCATATATGTATGATATATATCGTATTTTTTGATGCTTTTTTTAAAGCTCAATCGGCTCTTCTTGCCTCCGAGTCCAATCTGTGTAACTTTTTTTTTTTTAATATATAAAGCTCTAAACGCGTGTAGTGACCTGCAGCTGGAGTCTGACCCAGGCGAAAGTTTCCAGATTGAACTGTATAAGGCCCACGTCTGGTTGAGGTCAGAAGACTACTAGTAGGACAATGTTATGTTTTCATTCCGTTCAGCATATCTGGAGGAGAAATGTTCTCCTGAAAGTCGGATACGGTAGCCAAGTGTAGTTGGAAGCAGCAGCAGCAGCAGCAGCAGCAGCCCAGGTCTTTCCTCTAAACCACATGTCTGCTCTCTGAAGCTCAGACTCTTCGTGGTCCTGCTGATCCGCTCTTGTCATGAAGGAGACCCGGGGCTCCGTTTTTCACTCCACACACTCACATAACACACGCATACACACGCCTCACGCACGCACGCACACATACAAACACACACACACACACACACGTCGATCGATTTGCATGGGACTTCGTCGGGGAATGACCGAGAATCTACTTGAAAACAACGCTCGAAAGAGCCAAAGAGCCATGAAAAATATATATATATATGTAAAAACAAAGAAAAAAAGAGATGGACAAAGTGGGGTAAAGAGGAGAGGAAAAAACGAGAGTAGCAGGAGGAACTGAGGCAGGGCGGAGGGATTGTGCATGTCAGAGACGGAGAAGAACAAAAAATACGTTTATCCAGAAGAGGATTTCATAAGACGCTGCTCAAAACCCCTTGGACGTATGTGGCAAGTGTCAAATCTGTCAAAATTAGAAGGCGAGAGACGGTCCTCTGTCGCCGGACGCACACGGACCCACAGGCTGGACTTGGAGCTCCTTCTCCGGGGCTGCGCTCATGTGGAGCCGCCGCTGCCCCTGTCGTCTCCGCTCCACACAGCCCCCCTTTTCCTTTTTTTTTTCCTCTTATCGCATCTGTGCCTCCAAAAAAAAAAAAAACACCGTTCTCGACAGCCATAAACCCTCCGTAGCTTCACCCGTCCCCACCGAAAAGCACACATTTGTTTGAAAATCGTGTTTTTTCAACGGTCAAGTGCTCGGAGAGGATCGCTGTCTTTGCCCGTTTGTTATCTGCCATTCATGAAGAGGAGAGAGGACGAACGCTGATGTAAACACAGGTAAACCATACGGGGGGAAAATCGACAATAAACCAAAACTACTTGCATGAAATGAAACTTGTGATCGGCAAAGCTTTTCGTAGAATGTGAGGGAAAAAGAAGCCAGCCTCGCTACATGTAAACTAGAAACACACAGGAAAAGAGATTCAGATGGGTCCAACAGCGAAAAGAATAGGATCGTGGAAACAGAGAGGAAAAGAGACAAACGCAAAGTTGAAACTTACAATTTCTCGCTGCCGCTTTGTGATCCTCGCTTTTTAATCCAGTACTGAGATGATTTAGCTAAAGATCCCATCAAGGCAGTCCCCTTTTGGTCAGTTTGCGCTTAGGGTGGCAAAAGAAAGATCATTGTTGTTGCGGAGTGTAAAAAGACGAAGTAGGTAGCTACTATTAGTTGTTAAAGGCAATATAAAAATAATTTGGATGCAAAGCAGGCGACGAGTCTTGTGTTAGAGGGAGCGAGGAAGAGGTGAAAGTGAGATCTGATGATTGAAAAGAAAAAACTCTTTGGATCTTTATTCCTGCTAATTAGTTTCCTGCAAAAAATGGCTGTGATTAATTCAGTGCGCATGTGCTTCATTACACAGGCACGAAGGGAAGGGCTAATTAGCCGCCTTCTGGATCAATAAGATTCAGCAAAGGAGAGCTCGGGAGAGAGAGGGAGGGAGGGAGGGAGGAAGAGGAGGGAGGGATGGACAGATAGATACAAGTAGAAAAGAGAGGAAAGTAATGATCAGGAATTGAAAATATGGAATTAAGAGCAGCGGAAAGTAAGAGTTTGATTAGACGGAAGACAGTGAAAGTTAATAGCGGAGCTGCAGCCGCAGCCGACGCTACAGGCGCAGCTTTGCTCGCTTCTTCCCCCCCCCCCTTTTTTTAAACGTTTTTATCCCACTTTTTTTGTTGTTGTTGCTTTTTTCAATGAAAGATATGCATTTACTTCGGTCACCAAAAAGCGATGAAAGATCAGACTTTTATTTTTTTTAATGTTTGTATGTCTTTCAACAAAGCTGTTATTTTAGTCCTTCCGAGCGAACTTTGAACAAGTTATTGAAATACATAAGTGAGTTACGGCGGCTGTAGTGACGGAAATGTAAATGCGCAATTCTTTAGCATATTCTATTTATATGTATGCAAATAAGGGGGGTGTTTGTAAACAGCTAAAACACACACATTTGCTGAAGGTACAAGCTGGTGTAAAGCGTTTATACACGTACAGAACAACACGGAGGCGACAATCGCACTGTAATCTGGAATGGACGGAGATGATCGTAGATTCTGTGGCATCTGGATATTATCAGAGTAAACAATACAGCCTATTTGCATGAATAAATTGACATTTTGAACCATAAAGAGGAATTCTGCTGCTCAGAGTTAGAAGTTGATCTGTCCTGACGCGCATAGCTTCAGAATAGGAACTTTCATGACTATTTGACAAGAGTCTGTTCGCTGCATTCGGAGGGGGGTGGGGGGGTGGATGGAATGGGAATCACATCCAATTTTTTTTAATCAAGATGTCATGAAAAAAGGTGAGTTTATGGATCATAAGCTTGATGATAAGAGAGGACAAATGTGATAAAACTTGGAGCAAAATAGAGCTCGTGACTCATTAAGAGGAGGGGAAAAAAAGAGGAATTAAAAAAGATAGTATGATATGAGAGACCAGTCCTTAGTTCACACATAATATCTGAAATATCCATATGTCTGCTCGCTCTTCAGGTAGGATAATAGCACATTCTATAGGTTTATTAGGACCTGACATCAAATAAGCTGACTGGTTTAGTGTTTAGACAGCATGCAGAGGAGTGTAAATATTTCCCAGCGAAATTGTTCAACTCCTGAGAGCTGCTTGCTCCATGTACACAGAACAAATGCATCTCTCTTAAAGTGGACCTGCATGGATGTGCCCGTTTATTTTAATTTTCAACTGTAGGAAAATACAAATGGCCTGGCTTTGTGCTTCTTTTACCCGGCACACCAGTTGAAGAGCTGTAAGTGCAGCAGCAACACAGAGGGATGATGGGGAAACAGGTTATCGTGACACCTCTTGCAGACTGGTGGTGGGAACACGCTGACAATACGTGGAGGGTCTCTTAATAATAACAAGACTAGAAATGGGAGACGTGGGTGACGTCAAAGTGTGCACTTTTTAAATTTGCTATATTCTGATCGTAGAAGAAGACGCTCAGGTGACCATCTCGTTCTCGCGATTAGGAATATATAAATGATGATCAACGTAGATTTTGTGTCCCCCCCCCCCCCCCATCCTAATAAAGTCCTTTATAACCGAGGTCAACATCGTTTCTTACTGAAAAAAAAAAATCAGGCTTGGAGTCTGTGAGTGTTCTTTGTAATGATAATTTTATCGTTGGTTCTCTGAGGGAATGGACAATCCTCCACTCTCAGTATGCACACTGTCTGTGCAAACAGCTCCATATAGAGTCCTGGTCCAGTGAATACAAGGAGCAGCTTTAACTGATCACATAGCCTTCTATGTTTATTGAAACAATATGGATTTGATACTCCGCGCTTATGCAGTGAATTCCGAGACCGAGTTAACAGTGAAATGACACATACACATCGTCCAAACACGCCATAGGACGTTCAGGAGCCGTTACACCAGCGGGGCGACTGATAACTGGGTTCGGAAAAACAACCTGAGATTTTCCTGAGGTGTTTTTTTTTTTTTTTTTCTCTCATCAGGATGTATATTTTGAGAAATGCAAAGCACGTGGCTGTTTTTTTTTTCCCCTCTTCTTCTAATTTTCCAGCACCCACGTGTAAAACAGCTTTTGGTGATGTTGCAGTGATGAAGATGAAATCTAAACGCTCTATTTGATATTTTTTTAAAGGCCTCTCTGAAATCCAGGATGCGGCTTTTCAGCATTATCCTCTAGAAGACCCAACTTCTCCTCATGTAGCCCATGCGACCAAGACCCAGGTCCTCCTCTCCACCCCACCCCCCCTGTCCTCTCCTCTCCTCTCCTCTCTCTCTCGCTCCTAAAATATAAGGTGTGTTGAAACACGGCGTTTCCTCCGCACTTGCCATTCACAAGCCGAGGCAGGCGGGCACTGATACCTGGTTTAAGCGGTGTAGCATCTGCTACAGAGCGTGCCTCTCTCCGGGAGGAGAGAAAAAAAAAACAAGAAAAAAAAAAAACAAGAAAACTGCATCGCCCCGTCGAGCAGTCCACATTTTTGCAGTGTGAGGGGCAGACTGCAGGAATCTCGAGGATTTGCGACATGCCTGCTCTCTCGGGAAGAAGAGATTGTAAAAATGAATAGGTTGAAAATAGCGTGCGAATGGAGTTAAAGGGGCTAGGAGATAATAAAAGAGGCTTGTAGGAGACAGCTTTGAGCCAGTCAGTCACCTAAAACCTAACAATGCAAACTTCAGTTGACAAATTTATGCGCGGGCCTGATTGACATTACTCCATCAGTGACTATATTGAGGATATAGCGAGGGCTGAATCAAAGAGGACCAGCCAGATGGAACCCTTGACGCTTTTAGGGCCTTTGCATCTGTGATCTGTGAAAAACTGGGGGGGCAAAAGAGAAAAAAAAAGGGGGGGGGGACCTGACGGGGTCTGAAGCTTTTGTGTTGCCAGCATTCAATTGCGCCTCTCTGTGGGAAGGATAACTGTCCACGTGCCAGCCTCAATAGGCGGACATCGATGAGTGGCACTGCGGATTCAACACAACCTGTGGCTGTGACAGCCCGTGGACGCGACCAAGACGAGCAGAGGAGCTCCCAATGCTCCGTACATGAGGGGCGCGTGAAAGCGTTTGACCATCATCACAAGTGCAAGGAACAAGACCTTGCATTCATGTCCGGGGGGGGGGGGGGGGTTCCCACAATCGACTGTAACTACTTGAACCGTCGCACTGTGACGGAGGTTTCGCACACGCCTTTGTTAAATGTGTCAACTTGTATGTATATATGTAATTGGATTTATCTTAAATCATCTTTTCATGTAATTTATTTAACCTGACGTTATTTTATTTAGTGTATGGATCAAATAGCATAGGCGCGCGCTCGGGCCCCTGTGTGAGCGCGCGTTCACGCACAATCCCATGCAAAGCGCAAAGGGAAACAGAGGAAATGAGCAGGGGTGGAAATATTTAAAGATAAAAGCTACTATCGAGAAAAGTCATAAAACTTTATAAAGAGATGGCGACCATTATATTCTGAAGGATTTAGGGATTTAAGGTACTCATAGGCTGCAATATTAACAAGGAGGGTGTCCGTCATATGTTCAGGTTATGGGTAAACAGATGAAAAGGGTATCAGACTTTCCTCTAGAAAATAAAAGATTACGATATCAAAAAATATTTTATGATATAAAGAAAACCGTGCGTAGGTGGACTAGAGGCTCAAGATGGAATACAAAACAAAAAAATATGTTGGCCTGTTTTTTTTTTTTCTAAAAAGTAATATTTCTATTTAAGTATTGTATTTGAGCGATGAGGTTGATGAAAACATAAACTGATAAAGATGGCATGCGACATCCAGCGCCTGTAGCTGGACTCAGAGTCAGGAGGGTTGGACTGAATATGGAGGACGAACCTCTCTGAATCCATCTGAACCTGATTTTAGGTTGGGTTACAAAAAAAAAAAAAAAAGAGAAAGGAAAAAAATGATGCAGTTTATTTATTTTTAAAACTAATCGACAGGACTTAAATTAAAAGCACATTTTGTTATTGCAATTTAACAAGTACTTAACTTGCAGGGGGGGAAAGATTAATTTATCTAAAATAAATATTCATATGTTGACATGGTGGCAGATGGTCACCATTATCATATATATATATATATATATATATACATATATATATATATATATATATATATATATATATGTATGTATGTCTTTCTTTGATCATCGACTGTGTCTGGCTGACTGTTGAATCTGCATCGGTGCTCCTGTGAGGGACTGGTGTCCGGCTCTCCTCGTGTCTAGGGTGGATAGGGCAGCGCAGCCAGGTGCAATGGGAGCGCCCTCTTATGTTCAGCCTGACCACGGGGATCAAGCAGCGCATCAACTGTGCAGGAGCCAACCGCCTGCACACCGGTGCTTCATATTAATGACCTACTAAACCGGACCGGAGCCGTTATGAGGTCCAGATAGGTGGCGAGAAAAGATGCAGATGGTCTTCGAATGTAGAAAAGACTCGGTTCTAATAGTTTAGTGGTGTTTTACATCCCGGTGTTCACGCTTCAACTGTGGTCATAGAGGGGTGAGGAAAGCCAGATCACTCTTGAACTCGACCTGACGGGGTGTCATGTTCTTTTGATCACGGTGGTATTCAGGAGGAAGAACAAAATTAATGAGATGCAATTAAAAGACAAAAAATGAACCCGAGTTTACAAATGAAGATGCTGCGTGTTTGAACACTCCTGCGATTTTCCAACATCATGCTTTGAAGTTGCAGATGGACAGAGGCATCTCCATAAAAACTCTGCTTTTACAAATAGTCCATTATTTTATTTCAAGACATTGATTCATATTTCATGTTTGTCATGTCAGATTTTTCTTGACATCCACGTGTCATCACGTTTATTTAAATGAACATGGTGAGTTTTGAGGGTTCCAGCCTGAGAACTACAATCCAGGTTTATCATCGTCATTGCTGAGTGAACTTATCTGCTGTTGTTGTCAATATTCGTTTTTTTTTTTAAAAAACGTATTTAAACTGTAGAAACCTGCTCTCAGTGTTTGAGTCAATCATAAACGGTGCATACTGACATTTAGTTGAACACATTGTAATTTTCGTTCGTATGTCTTCACCTTTTTTGTTTGTCTCTTTGTTTGATTTTCCTTAAAAATATTGTGTGTATGTAAATAATTGAAAGACGTTGTCTGTTGATTTTCTGACTGCTTGATCTGATCATCCTCTGTTTATGGACAATATGGTTTTAATTTATTTGTTTGTTTGTGAGCCAACTAATATGTACAAAAAAAAGGAATATTAAAATGATCATGGATGAAATTAGTTGTGTTATTCTCCAGATTCTTTATTCATTTATTTATTTATTTACATCTTTTTTTTAACAGCAGGATCATATTTAGAAGGCAGAGCAGACGTTATTCCCTGTCTGACAGCAAACTCCTGTGTGAAAAATATCAGGACCTGGTTTCTGCTGCTGCTGGTGTGATTTGGAAATAGAATAAATGACAAGTGGCCGTCTGGTCAGTCTGCCTCATTTACATGAGAAACAAGAAGGCATATCAATTCCTCTTTCAGACATTTATTTGTACTGCCACGACTACCTTATTAATGACCCCATGCATAATTCAAAACAGTTTGGACGTTTGGATAAAACGCACACACACACACACACACACACACACACACACACACACACACACACACACACGCACGCACGCACGCACGACCCCAACAGTCGTTCAAACACAGAGCCAAGATCGTCCAAAATGTGTCAGTATTTTAGAGACAATTGTAGAGCATCCAAAAATGTCCAGTGACTTCACTTGTTTCGGATTATGAATTGGGATTGATTATTTTTATCATTCGGATTGCGTTGAAATCTGTTCGAGCAATTCGCGCGCGCGCTCACGTACGTACGTACGTACACACACACACACACACACACACACACACACACACACACACTTCACCTCCCCAAAAAAAAAGAGGAGGAAAGGAAAAAAAAAAAAACAGCGAGCGTGACTCTTCCCTCTTTCGGTTTCTCCCGTGTGTTCGCGTGCATGTGAGTGCAAATAGGTGTGTGTGTGTGTGTCTGTGCGTGTGTTTGTGTCTATGTTGGGGTGGATGGGTCATATTTGGCGCTTCTTAAAAAAAACAAAACATTAATTTTAGATGGCTGTTCTTTTTTAACGTCAATATTATTGTAGAAGTGTAGGCCTATAAATGCCTTCCTAAAACCAATGGACGCAAGCGCGAGCACAAAAAAAGTGCGTGAGCATGACAAGCCTGTGATTCATACACACACGCACACATACACACGTTTACATTGCTTCAATATATATTTATACATATTTTTTTTCAGAAAATCATTTCAAAATTGTTGAATACGGAATTTAAAGGTGTGTGTGTGTGTGTGTGTGTGTGTGTGTGTGTGTGTGTGTGTGTGTGTGTGTGTGTGTGTGTGTGTGTGTGTGTGTGTTTAAGACGCCTCGACGTTTTGCCTGCTGGGAGAACCTCAGATCCCAATATCTTACAAGTTCACCCACATATGAATTCCAAGCTCAGGAAGTGTAAAACAAACAAACAAAGAAAACAAGAATTTCTCATTAAAATACAAGTGAATAATCCAAAATAAATATGCTATCATACAAAAATAAATAAATAAATTTCATGTTTTAGTCTGGGATTTATCCACAGGATTAGAGTGAGTTGAAGGTCCAGATGTTTGATGAATAATTCATTTATAATTTATTTAAATTTGAATACACCCCGAGCTGAGGAACAATTCGGAAAGGTAGAAATAAGCAGCGACCAGGCCCGTTTTGGTACGACATCTATCAGGTTGAGGATGAGGAGTGAATGAGGGAGAAATCCTGAAAGCTGCAGCACAGGCTCAGGTTGAGAGACAGACAGGACTCGTGTGGTTTTACACGCTTTGGAGAGGTTCACTGAAACAGAGGGATCCCAAATCAGAGCCATATGACCATTCCAGGGAAAAGCAACACTAGCTGGTGGTAAATCCACCCAAACAGAACAGAGGGTAATCACAGATCCCCCACAATGCCCAAACCATTAAAATGCCACTTTGAGCCGCATTTGCGCTTGAATATAACAAACTTAAAGAGAGTAATGTTCTTTCATGTCAGGACGAGCCCCCAAACAAGCGCGATGAGATGAAAGATGACAGGTGGAAGAGACACAGAAGGCAAATACAGATCAAGGATTATCGCCAGAGGTCAAATCCAAATCTCGTGTCACAGCATAGGATGCTTCAACATAGTGTATAAATGGACTGAGCCCCCTCCCCCCCCCAAAAAAAAGAAAAAAAAGAAAAAGAGGTTGCAATAATTCAAGCTTTATGGTCGAACGATTCATAGATGGAAGGGAAAGAAAAAAATAACACGCACACAGCATAGTTCCTCCAGAAAAATTAAAAAACATAAGAGAATCAGCATTTAGCAATTTAGTGCACAGACCTTTATGTAAGGTAGAATTTATGTAAAGTTTAGAGAGTCATAAAAAGGCCTAATTGCACAACTAATAGGTGATTATTAGAGGATGAATCCCTTATGATGAGTTGAATATAAAATGGCAATGATGGATAAGCACAATGAACAAATGTCTGCTTTTGATTTGCTTTTGCCCCCCTCTTTTACATACTGAATGGCTATTCAGGTTTGACTGTGAAGTGGATCCAGTGACTACAGACACACACACACACACACACACACACACACACACACACACACACACACACACATCAACAATCATGTTCTCAGTGGGTTGATATTCAAACAAGTGAGAGAAGTGAATACAGACAGGGTGAGATCATGCAGAATTTGACATGCACATCGCACTATTCCCCTGAAAGCCCTACTGATGCAAAGACAGCATCTGTGTAGCATCTAAGAAACAGACCCATCAAGCTCATCTGAAGCATCATGTGCTCAAACCTCCAGAGCTGCAGCAACCCCCCCCCCCCCCCCCCACAGGACCAAAGGCCACCTGGAGTTGTGCAGAAGTAATTTCATATGGTCAAAGCAACTGAGGAAGAATTATAGATGCTTAACCCTCAGCTCGCCTAAACTTTGCCTCTGTGGCAGGTGAGCCCACCCATATTTGATGTCAGTGGTGGGTTGGGAGGGCAGGGTCAAAGAGTGCTATGCCTGCCCATCAATAGGTTTGCCCCCTGTACTCTACCCCCCCCCTCCCCCCTTTATAGACTTAAGTGTTCCTGGAGCCAATAAAACTGTGTGATTAGTGGAGCTGTTCCCTTTTTATGTGTTAGCTCGTTAAGGGGCCTAATAGTGAAGGTGTTTACTTTTGCATGGCAGACACACCTCAGGAGGGGCGGGACCAGAAACCTGGAGCCCAGCAACAGTCCAGCAGAAGCTCTCCTTGTCATTCGGTGCTACAATTATACACGCATGCATAATTTTGCAATATTGGATCGTAAGATTTGTGCAGTGTAGGAACTCATCATCTGTATGAATTGAAAACTCTGTTTGTGGATTGGATGTACCATCACGCTCTCCGAGATGACACCTGCATCTGTGCTACCTGCACGGCCCAATCAAATGTCCGCTTTCAAGCTGAGGACACTTTTGTATTGTGAATTTAAGCACATGTGTAACAGGCAGCTGACCCAATTCCTGTGGCAGAAATTCTACCCCTGTATACCCACTTTGAGCACATACTGTACTTTTTTAGCTCAATCTGTTTTCTGGCTTATTATACAGGAGAC
Organism: Aulostomus chinensis; assembly: GCF_037954235.1. Taxonomy (NCBI): domain Eukaryota; kingdom Metazoa; phylum Chordata; class Actinopteri; order Syngnathiformes; family Aulostomidae; genus Aulostomus; species Aulostomus chinensis. The sequence goes on from NC_141321.1 coordinate 20,510,815, forward strand.
ACGAGAGGCTTGGTAGAGCGCGGTCCTTTCTGCTCTGCTTAACTATGTTAACATACATAAGCGTGACTGACGTCATGCTAGAAGAAATTAAGAACAGTGTAAATCCCGCTTCCAATTCTATCAGACGTGCGGTTAGTAAATAATGTAATGCTGTGCATCTCTACAACCCTGCAGACTATCAGCAGAATCTAATTCAGAGAAACAAGTTGTTTTGCTTCTTGTTTTGGCAAAAAGATATCAACATGAAAAATTGTCTTTGAATTCCTAAAGGTCATACCCTCCCTGTGGTCAAATGACAGACAGTGATGTGATATTCTCCTTCATAGCTCAGAGGATAAGATATGGGCATTGGATCACATTACACATTAATTCACTTCATGACAGCTTAAATGTTCATCTGGGACCATCTATGCTTTATGCAGAACTTGAATTTGAAATAGAAGCAGAATTTGTGATTATCTTAAATGTGCTAACTTGTCCGAACTGTTTTTTCCATTCAACATGTTAGATTCATGTAAACAGTGAACATATGGAGTGCTACGTGTGGAGATAACAGTCTGAGGCTTCCAATCCATTTTTTTTCCCCTGTATGATGTGATTGTGTTTTACAAAAAAAAAAAGGATTTCCTAAATTCAAAGTGCAGGATTACATATTTTTCCTTTGCGTCGACAATGTAAGCAAAACCGCTTTCATTTTTCAAACTTTCATCTGTTGGTCTATGGGGTGTCAGCAGAGATTTAAGGTAACATTTACATGGACCTACTTATTAAATGATGAATGATGAATACCTGTATCATATCTTATTTTTCTGGGTTGAATCAAATATAATACATTGCATAGGAGGGTGTATAAGATTAGAAAGGAATTCATTTTAAAATGGCTAGATTTTCCCTCCTTAGCCATAGGTGAGAGACAATTTTTATGATATTACCTCTAGATTTACCATTCTGAGTACACAGCCAGTTACAAGTGTGTGTATATATATCCCAGAATCGAGTGCATTCCTCTGTAAAGTGTCTGAGCCATGCACTTGTGCATTTGCAACAGTCACATGAAATCTAAAGCGTGTAATACGATAGATATCCTGTGTTTTGTCTATTTTTGATCTTCTGTTTTCGAATATGCGCAAATACATTTCCACAGGAAGAGATGGGCATTGTGTGTGTGTGTGTATGCGTGTTTGAGAGTGTGTGTGTGTGTGTGTGTGTGGGGGGGGGGGGGGGTCAGAGGAAACCAGTTTAAATGTAGTCTGTTAAGAATTGTAAATGCATTGCATAGGCCATGCTGTCAAATTACATATATCTTTCATGTATGAAATCATGCATGTCTTTTTTCTCTTAAAGGGGGAGGGCTGGCACAAAGGGAGCAACCCTGACTGCAGAAGAACAGTGTGCAACCCACATGAAAAATAAGCTAGTGTTGGAGCCCTGGGCAAGGAGTGCAGCTCCATCAGCACACAGGCCAGGGAGGGGAGCTGCGTTCTCCCGGACCGGCGCCCTCTCCACTCCTCTCTCTGCTGAATTAATGCTTCCCCGAAATCAGACTTGAAAGAAAATACATTTGAGATGACACTCTTGATTAGCCTAAAAACAATAAATATTGTTTTTCAAGTTTTTTTCCTCCTTGCTAAGAATAATCTTTAAAGATGCAGTGAGACGATGTGCTTATCTATCTATTATCATGACTGCCTTTACTGTCGTTTAAAAAAAAAGTTTGAAAGACCCAAATTTGTCAAATTAGATTAAAAAAAAACTTAGCAGTACGAGATCCTAACATCACGGCTTATTTGACTCCAAATCATTGACGAAGAAGCGGAATAAAATCCTATACATTTCTTTGTCAAGCTACATCATCACACATAGTCCATTAAACCTGGGATCAAGTCCTAATCACAAACTCAATGTGTGCTGTCATTTTGCAAAACAACGGGGAATCCAGACTCTCCTCACTCACAGAGCCAAGCTGAGTTACATCGATTCCAACGTCACTCTGGATGGAAATGCTCATTTCCCAGCCACAAAGCTCGGAAATGCACATATGCGTCAAAATGGTGCATTTTATGCACTGGAAATATAAAAATTAAAAATGCAAGCACATACTGTGTATGTTTTCTTGTACAAACTAAACACGCATGCAAAACACAACACATACTCGCCATCCCACGCACGCATGCACGCGCACGCACACACACACACACACACACACACACACACACACAGCAACATTACTTTTATCCCTGTTTTAAACTAAAAATCAGCCATGTTTTGGAACATTCCCACACTGACAGCAATATTGATAACTGCTACAGAAAGCTTGCAGGAGACTCTGAACTGTACATGTCATCATGTGAAAACATAAATACAGTTCTTGTCCACATTTAAAAGCGGTCATGTTTACCTACAGGTTCACATGGAGAAAAAAGGATGCCAAACAATGCGGACTACACAAGATTTAAAGGTGTGTGATCCACCACACGAGTCCCAGTCATGCTCCTAGCACGTTAGCTCTAGCCGTGGATGGTCAGTGGTGGAAACTTCAAGAGCCACAATGAGCACCCATCAACCAAACAACCTCAACATATCGAGAGTTTCTAATCCAAGAGGAAAAGAACAGAGCATGAAAGCAGGACATTTACTCGCCTGCTTTCTATTCACCAACTCTGAAGGTGAGCTAACCATATGTGGGGACACAGACTAAGGACAAGATAGCTTCAAAGCTCTGAAGAAGTTAAAGGGCTTAGGGCTTGGACAGCAGGGGTAAGAGGAACTTCATAGCCTTACCTGATGGGGTTTTTGGTCTGAGTTGCTACCACACGGAGGCCTCTCTCACTGTGTTTTCTTTTCAAGTGTTTGTTTGAAGTCCGCAGGCAGAAAGGTCACACCCTGTTGGTCACAGTAGGGTCGCCGAAGTGATGACGGATGGCCAGTCAGCTATTGCTAATTTTCAGACTTTTGTCTCTTTCTTTGTTTACATCAAAAATAATAAAGGATTATGTAAAGCTATTGATCCGGCGCCTGGGCACCTTAAGAAGTTTTGGTGATAGACTCCTAGAATTCCAGGTATTTCCAGGGTTTTCCAAAGCTATGTGGTTTAGGGATTTAGGGACTCCCCGGTCACACGAAGAACAAATCAGGATGATGCCATCACCTGGAATAGGAGACAAAAAAGAGACATTTGTTTTCTAGACATTTGAAAAGCACAACAGCATGAAAACACGATTGCATTCCAGTCATGTAAGAGAACCCACAATTTCTGTACCCCACCCTTACAGTCTCAACACATAATAAATGTCTTCGAGGAGAAACAAACCAGAACGCAGCTTCCATCAAGACCTCAAAATTAAACAGCTGCCTTTAAAACCAAGAAAATTAATATATAGTTATTTGTATGCTACTAGAGAAAGAAAGCCTCTTACGATTTCAAGATTACATTTAACAGCAAATGAACTGCTGCGAGTAATTTCTCCTCTCATACCACTGCAGACTTAAAAAAAAAACAAAAACAAAACAGAAATGACAAATATTTCCGGAGAAACTTAATTTTCTCGTAACCAGAACAAGACATTTTCCTGTAATGGCATATATAATTGCCTGTTCTGCAGAAGATCTCTCGTATATGACAACAAAGTCTCATAGACAATACATATTTATTCAACTGTCAATTCCAGCAATGACACAAAAAAAAAAAAAAGTGAAAAAAAAAGACTTTGAATTCCACATGGGCCTGGTTTGTGAAGCTGGGTAAATATGCTTGTCATATGTTCCAATAGTTCCACAGCGACAGAGGTTTAGTTAGGGAATACAGGCGGGAGAGGCAGACAGTTTGTGATAACTGAATAGCTCTTTTGAAGCCACTTCCATTTGGAAACCTTGTGCGATTATTTTTACCTCTGTGGTTAGACTTGAGTTAAAGCCCATGTTTAATTGTTCCCAAGAGTTCTTATTGTGGTGCTGATAAGGAGCTCAGGGAGCAACATTTAAAATTGCAACAAAAATAACTAGACTCCTGTTCATTGGCCACAGGTCTTGAAGAGTGACAACAGAGGATCCACAAAGCAAAGACACACACACACACACACACACACACACACACACACACACACACACACACACACACACACACACACACACACACACAGGAGCAGAGATCTGGGGTAGTTATGGAGGGTATACATCCTAAGTCTGCAGGATTTGATCATACTCACACAATTTTTGTTTGAAATATCAGTTTAAAATGACAAACCTTTTGAAGCCATCCTAAATAAAGAAAGTAGAATCGCAATCATCTACATATATTAAAAAAAAAAAAAAAAATTGGGATGTTTTGTCAGCAGTTACAGCAGATGTGAAGTATCACAATCGTCTGTCGTCTCTCCTCTTCTCTCTCACTCTGTCCGAGGCCGTGACTTCCCGGTTTGTAAGGGCGACCTGTGGGAGTGTGTGTGACGGATCAATAGCCCACCCACAGCAGAGCCGCAGGCCATCCCTGACCTGGGCTATTGATTAGGCCTAGCTCAGCTGCCAATGGCAATGTGCTGGATGTGACACCAGGCTAAGACAGGAGCTGAGAAAGGGGGATTCTGAATTGCCAGTGGCAGCCTCACAGCACACCACAGATAAAAGTCAATTCCACTTAACCAAATCATTGACAACTAAATAGTTAGCAGACAGAGGAATTCCGAGAGTCTCTGATGGCAGCAGCTGGATGGCTTCGGGGATTTCCTAGACCTGACCTGTGTCGCGGAGCACGACGGACCGGAGCAGAAACACTGTAACACATTGAGGCCTCTGTTTGTGCAGGTAGCATGACCTCTGTCTGCATGTCAGTTGCTTTATCTTTGAATCTGATGGCTTCTCTGTCTGTGTCATTAATACATTAGGGAAACATGAGAGTGGGCTGCAAACCAATTGCCCCGCTTCACTGTGCCGTGAATACGCCAGGTCACTTGAACTCTACTGGAAGGATTAACGGCATTCTTCGAAAAGATATCATATTATTTGGTGTTCTGATGATGGATGCTAGCCAACACGTTGGTCCAAGATCTCCCAGAAGACATTCAGTAACTGTGAAGGTCATAACATGATTAATATCATTTTCATAGTCATCGTACCATTCAGTGACCCCCGTAGAGAGATTGTCATCCTGGGAGAGACCATCAGGATTGAGGAGTTTCATCACATCAGTCAGAACGACTATGCATTGATGTGCAGTGCTTATTTTCTTATTTCTAGTTCCTTCTTTCTCTTTTTTTATTGGTCACCCCTCTCTTTATCATCTATTTTTAATCAATCATAAGGTCATATTTAAACTTGCATGCATATTCGATCATTACTCATAAATTAATCCGTAAATGAACAAATTTAAGAATCTCAAGAATAATTTACGGAATTCCGCTTCCAGTAAAAAAAAAAAAAAAAGAAATGTCAAGACTGCACATTTGCCTTATTGAAAATCAATTCTCAAAGCAACACCATCTGATAATTAGTAAAAGAAATACACTTGAAGCTTTGCAGTTGGGGTTTGTGAGCCTGCACACGCAGACATAATGCAGTCCCGCTGAAGTCAGACTCCTTTCGATCCATCTTGCTCCCAGTCATTACCAGTCCATATTAGAGTAGTTTACATGTCACTTTACTGGTCCTTTGCCTCATGAATGTAATTCTGTGGCCACTACCTCCTTGTGCATTCAGCACCTATCTATGGCTCCATATCTCTCCCAGTAATTGCTGAGTGACAGAAAGGCAATAGTGACCACTTCATTATAGGACAGCCAGACTGACTGGACACTGGCCTCTTGGCTCCAGGTCACTCTGGCCAGACTGACCTTATCTGCCCGGGTCGTCAGGGGTCAGTCACCCAGAATTTATAAGGACTTTACAAGAGTTGCCGTGGGTGCCATACAGCAAGGTTGCCTGACCTTGGTGCACTGCTTATATCGGGTATTGATTGCACTTCGTCTATTTCAGTTGAGGCTTGACTAATAACCTAACAACTGCCCCACAACTCTGAAGGGTTAGAAATATGTATGAGGGAGATGCAGAAGTAGGACTATTCTTAAGATGCACTTGGAGCACGAGGTTGTACACATGGCAATAATAGTGCATAAGGAATTCAAGAATATTACAGTAGGATGTCCTGAAAAAATAACATGACTGTTCTTCAATTTCAACTGAGTCTACAGTCGAGGAATCTGTCTCTTCCTGTTTTGCTCAGAGGACAAAAACCATGTTTCAATCTAACTCAAGAAAAAAAATGTAAACAGGTTTGGAATAAACTATAAACTACACAGTTCTCCTCAGAACTATGTTATGCATGACTTGATAAACAGAGTAGTATAGGGACCAGACTGGAAACAAAAGAAGACCAAACCAACCAAGTCAGCGTTCTTCTTTCGCCTCCTCAAAACAGCCAATCAGCCATGTTGTGTTCCATCTCTCATTAAGCACATAAGCAGATTAATCATTTTTAATGCGGCAAAAAACATCTCAATTGAGCATAGTCAGTTTTCATTGTGAGATTGAGGGTGTTTTCCAAATTAAACAGTTTCCACTAACCTTTTTTTTTTAATGTAATATTTCAAAATGCACTTCCAGGCGTCACCTGTGTGTATGAACTCAACATGTACCAGTAAAGCCATTCAAAAAAGTCTTGGTTTTACGTTTGCTTTCTCCCAAGCCTGCTGGGTTAAAGGAATACACCACAGATCCACATCTGTTTAAGTCGTCACTAATGAATGAATCCAACTGCTTGTATTTACCATTTGTAGCTAAAACATATGGGTAGAGGTATAATTGTTTGTCTGCAACTAAATGTGTATTTGTGTGCATCTGTCGCAGCTAGTGTGTATATGTGTGTGTGTGTGTGTGTGTGTGTGTGTGTGTGTGTGTGTGTGTGTGTGTGTGTGTGTGTGTGTGTTTGAGAGAGACCCTTTATGTACATACTAAAGCATCCCTGATGCTCGTTAGATCTTGTCTCTCGGCAGCTGCTTGGCACCATTCATATTAAATCACAATAATGGCACATGAGCAGTCACGCTAGAGAGACAAGCATCTATTTGAAACTGCACTTTATTACACTTTGTTCCTTTTAATCAAAAAAAAAAAAAAAACAACGAGAAAAGATAACCCGGTTTTAGAAATCCCAGATAAACAGCAACGATTGCATCTTTAAATAATAAATGATCCCCTGCCTCTTACAGACGGGAATATAACTGAAAATAATTGAAGTCAACAATGTCCTATAAGAGCAGCACTCGAGCACTGCTGATTCAGAATCCCGTATAACTTCAAACATTCAGTCATAAAGTATGGATAATCCGTAAAGGAAAGACGTGCGTCTGTTTACAATTCCCTTCTAATTAAGGCTACAGGATGGGCTCTACCTTTGTTAAAGTTGATATGTGTTTGTTAGACTTTACCAAAAAACTGTACCACTGGCAAATTAGGAGAGGAAAAACAAAACGAAACAAACAATAACACTCTAATATGATGTGCAGTCAAGGAATAAATATTTCACAATCTGTCTACATTTGACACACTTTCAGGTGAGAACAAATAATTCCTAAACAACAATTTCCCCAAAACTTAGTCTTGGAGACAATAACCTTTTTTTTTTTTTGAGCTGTATTAATTCACAAACAATATGGCAGCGGATTACACTTCACGAATGTGAGTGTAATATATCTCCAATTTGTTTTGGGAATATTGTTACTTCTTTGTTTAAAGTTGTCGAATTTCTGCAACAGATCAGAATAGACGGTAAAAACTGGAGGGCGTGGTCCATTCTGAGGTGTAAAAAAAACAAGGAAAAGCATGCAAGCGGCTGAATTTAAACCATCGATATCAGCTGATTAAACTCTACATGAAGCCTGTGTGACTTGTTGGTCCACAACTTTGAGAAATTGATGTATTTTACTGGGCACGGTCATTCAGACAAGTGAGAAGAAGAAGAAAAAAAGAGTATGAGGGACCAGGTAAGCAGCATACGGATGAAGGAGAGGTTTTCCCATCTTCCCTTTGTGAACAAGGCCGGTAGTGTGCTGTGTGTCTAAGAGGGATAAAGCTACGCTTGATGATTAATCACTGGACATAATAAAGCTTCTCACCATGTGCACACAGTCCAGTTGATTCAATGATATGATTGGGGCCGATTAGAAATGAGAAATAATCATTCCTTACAGTGCATTCATAGTACACTCTAATGATATCTTCTGATTGGACCTCGCCGAGAAGATAATAAAGGCCGTCTTCAGAATGGACTCTTTAAGATTATTTCTTTGACTTCATGAAATGGGGCCACGGGCCTGGATGCTGCAGATTTGAGGATTAAGATAAGCTGACCTTTCACATTATGTTGCCATGTATAAAAGATGAAGTTTACAGCTCATCACATTAGACCTTATCAATGGTTAGATTCTCTGTGAAGTCCCTTTGAATATCACAATGGTTTTTTTCAGGCTGGTATACAACAGGCCTTTACCCCCCGGTGTGGGATTACAGTGCTAGTGTGTGTGTGCGTTTGTGTGTGTGTGTTGTTCACGGGCATGGTGGACATGCACGCTCACTTGTTTGGACAATACTATATTGCTAATCCAGTGTAACCCTTTTTCTACCACTTTCTTTTTCATGGTCATGAAGGAGGACGCATACTAAGACAGATACGGTCGCAAGTAATCAAACATGGTGGATGCGTGCGATCTCCTCAGAGGAGAGCAGAGAGCATTTATTTTTCACAATTCACCAAAACATCATAAAAAGTCACCAAGTTTGAATGTGAACAGCTCACTTTTTTTGTAAAAAATGACAAACCTGTCAAGTGGAAGGCCAAATATCACTTGTTTCAAATGCAAACTAGCATGTTTAAAACATTTTGTTGGTTCAAGTGACGCGATCTTAAAAACTAGAGGCGTAATCCACCTGTCAGTTACAAATATTGTCACATGTTTTAATCTCAAAGCCAGTGAAACTATATTTGAAACAAGTCAAATGATCTCACCTCGATGCCCGATTTTCTGTCTTTTGTTTTGAGGAAGATAAATGTTGGGTGCTGTTGATAGATGCCTGTCCCAGAACAAGAGAGTGGCACGTTTGGATCCGAATCACTCTCTGCTGGGCCGGGCTGAGAGGATTGAGGGTTTTACAAGCATCAGACTACTGGCCACCATCTCCAGGCTCCTTTGATATGTGAGGCATATAGCTTACCACTATAACTTACAGCCCAGCTCTGCAGGGACTTATTTTTATAACCTCTATTATTTTCTATCATAAATATTCAAATCCAGATCTTAAAGCCCAAGCTTAGTGAGGAGAATAGCCAAAAACAACATGCAGCTTTTCAGCTTCCCCCAGCTCTCGCTCTTCTATAGAAAATCATTAAGAAGATGAATAAAGAAATCAGACAGAATGCTGAGACGAGACTGTGGGATCCAGTAAAAATAATGCACTCATACGAAAGACTCGGGATGGAATTTTTGGTCAAGGATCTTGGGCTGTTTTGTTCTTTATTTGTTTGAGCATTTTGACACATTTTGCATTTCCTGCTTTTGGCTGTGAATTAATATTTGCAGCTTGAATATTAATCCTGATTCAGTAGTGGATTAGTTTGCTATTGTCCCCTCTGTGCTGAGCCATAAATAAAGGCGCTGACATGGAGAAGAAATCTATACCTCTCTGCCCTGCAAACAAAGACCTCTGCACCCAGAGATAACACATGTCCCTGCAACACAGACCCCCCTACTCTACCCACATGCTGGATCTCCCACTCCCTTTTCTTTCCCCCTCCATTCCCCATTTCCCCTTCTCCTAACCACTCTCTTCTCTCTCTCTCTCTCTCTCTGAGAAAAACTTTGCCATGGTAGATTTGCAAGGCAATTGTGCCCTTAAACCGCGCCTCTTCCTCAGCTTATACCATGCATTTTCCAGAGTTTATCAAAGAATACAATGGGGTTATGCTTTCACCATTATTCTCCAGGCAAGAACAGTAATTCAAATGCACCAGTACTACTGAGGCAGGGCGCAGCCCTGCTGTCTCACTGTGGAACAGAGAGAGATGAAAATGCGTTACAAAAAACGCACTGCATTACTTTGTTGACCTTTCCTGTTCCCATAGTTTACAAACAGCTGTGAAGCTCATTCCTCTGGGCTCTTTGTACATCAGAGACTAGGACTGATGGAGGCACGCCATGCTTAAATGAAGGGCTTTTTTCTAACTTGCCTCCGTTATGGCTCACAAACACAACCTAACAAACACACTTTTACTTTATCTCCACCGCCAAAGCAGTTGGCAAAGTGAGGGAGGAAACACATAGTGAAACAGATATGATGACACCCTTTCATGTAAGTATATATTTTAACAGACAGTCTGTTCAACAACAAAAGAGCAAAAAAAAAACAAAAACCTCTAAACATATGCACACATCAATACAGTCACCTACACACAGACACAAGTTTAATTTTCTCCTCCATTGTAATAGCAACGGAGAGCATTTTTCAAAAGTGATTCTGCTTTCTTAAGAGTTGAAGCTGATGTTGCACTGCTACTCTGAATGTGCAGACCACAGGTCATCTCAGGATTCGGTTTAAAAGCAAACCACTCTCAACAACACTAATCAGCACATAACTTCTGATACTCATTTAGTGAGATAGCTGCACTTATTCACACACACACACATACACACACACACACACACACACACACTCACAAACACTCATGTTTTACCAAGGTGTTGTGAAAGAAAATGGAACATTGAGTACTGTACTGCGGGTATTGGATCTACATGTGTGACCTGAAGCTCAATGCCAATCAGTGTTTACAGAGAAGTGAGAGGAGGAGGAAGGATGAGAGGATGGAGGATGAGTAAGACAAGAGGGTACAGGTAAATGAACAGGAGTGAAAGAAAGAGAATGGCGAATGGCAAAAAAAGCAGAATGAAATAAGGAGAGTTGGATTAAACCAATCTGCAGACCTGGACAGACGGGGCAGCCATAGTCACGCCGTTGAATTGTTAATCAATCTGTTGGTGTCTGCATGTCTGGGTGGGCAAATGCTCACAGTCTAGAAGGGGTTAATGGGAAATCAATGAGAGGGATGTGCTTATGAGCAGGACACGAGGAAAGAGGGACAAGGGGGAGTGAGAGAGTGAGGAGAGATAGAAGGGCAGGAAGGGGGAGATAGCAACATTGTTTCCTGTGATAGCAGCAGACTTCCCAGATGTTATCTGTCATTCAAAGGAGCACTCTGGTGACCAGATGTTTAGGCTCAGTGTGGTGGAGTGGGTATACATCCTAGTGAGGGATCAATACAGGTCAAGTGCATGGTAATATTTACCACAACTCTACACACAGAGGACATTGATGTATTTGCAATGCAGAGACTTGTCCCGAGCTAGAGGAGTGCCCACATAAACAGCATGTATGTCTCTCTATATGTTAAACAATAGATGGTACTTTTTTCATTAATATGGAGAAGAATATGTCTGGCCGGCATCAGCAACATCCCCTTCACGTACGTCCATTAAGGGAAACAAAGCGCAGTGCTGATTTGAAAGGAAAGGTAAAATAAATACAGCAAAAATCAGTCAGAGTAGTTCTCGAAAGGCCTGGGGGCATTTAGGGAGGTAGGTGGGGGTTTGGGAAGGGGGAACCAAGAGCAGGTCCCAGTGCAGGGAGGCTCTTTGTAGTTGGAGCAGTCTGAAGTAGCCAGAGGCTTACTGCTCTAACCCCTACCACTCACAGAGGCTGTTTGGGGAAATTACACCGCAGCGTAATAATTAATCAAGTAAACGCTGAACTGCTTTGATTTGGATTACATTAACATATTATCAATAATGTATTAATCAAATACAAATAAACACCTCTGCATAATAGCATACTTAACTAAATACTTTCTCACTGGTGAAAAGTTCTCTCGGGAATGAGAAGAATCCCAGTAAAGTACAACTGCAACAGTATAGTTTTGTGTTTTTGGAAGCTTGCAAATACCTTCTTCATCACCCGTTTCCAATGCTCGGGCAAAAAAGAAAAAATGAATTCATTTATTTACGCTTAACAATAGAATGCATCAAGCAGCATAAATAAACGCACATTGATGAGGCACCAAAAACACAATGCACGTAATTTGTGCAAAGCTACTCCAGGTTTGATTCCAAAAGTAGCTAAGTGGATTGAGGGAAAAGAGTTAGTCACCTTTATCATTTGCAGAGGAGTTGAATCAGCTCTGCTTTTGTATTTTCACTTAAATGCATGTTCTGTTTTTCTCAGATAAGTTGTGTTGTTTAAAAGCATCCATTCTCGCCTAACGCTTTGTTCATTGGGGGAACTTCATGCCCAGGGATTTTCTAAACACAATTCATCAAAGTGGAACGCCAGTTCTTTTTTCTGCATTCCTAATCCTTTTTGCTGCAGATGAGAGATTTGCTGTTCAGACTCATTAAGATTAAAGCATTTTGCCAGAGTTATTTAAGAATGCAAAGTTCCATGTGAGACCTCTCAGAGTTCAGAACAGAAGAAAATCCTATCGACACGCTCTGTGCACTGGGGGCTGATCTTAGCCTATATTTCTATATTTGGTGTCAGTGATTGAATGATAACATGTGAAATGCTTCTTTTTTCCCTCCTGCATTGTGGTTTTGAGTTACTTTCCAATTCTTATCATTGGTCATAGATTATGACTATGATTGTTCTTTTGGTCTTCACTTGTGGGATTAATTTGATTTCTAGTAAACATTTGATTTTAATCACTAATGTCTCTTCTTAAGGGAAACGGTACATTAGCTTTATGAAGTTTGAACCATGATGTATTTTGCGTTCCAGTGTTACTGTGGCAGCAGCGATTTTTGGCTGGCATGAGACTATCAGTCATATGGTTGGAGACAATAGTTAACGTTTAGCTGGAAGAGATTGTTGTCTTTCGGCTGAAAAAATGAAATTATCATTGGACTGGGATGAATGTTGGTCCTGTGCCCTGAAGACTTTTTAACATATTATTTTTTGGCCATTCAGGCTTAGTACTCTGAGCTTCTTTTGGCTGCTCTGAAGTTGGAGTACTCAAACCCCTGTTATTGGTAGAGCACAGCTCCAGTCTCAGCACCTCTCCCAAACTTTCCAACTCAAAGTGTCGCAATCTGGTTCCATTTTACAGCTGGCCTTGAGATTGTAACAGAGCTCCTTTCTCTCCCTTCTGAACCACATATTTAATCCCTGTGCTTATGTCAAACTTAATTACAGGACCTTGTACGAAAAAATAACAAGTGAGCCTTGTAGGAGTGGGAGAGAGGAAAGGAGAGTATTAAGAGAGAGAGAGAGAGAGAGAGAGAGAAAAAAGAGACCAAGAGAGAATGCTAAGAGGTGTGAGGGGGGAAAAAGGAACAACAGAGACATTTAATCTGTTGACTCAGTACGTTAAATGGCCCAACAGAAAGCTTTGATGTTGAGTATGTCTTTTTTCAGCTGAGCCCCAGAAAATACGCCATTTGGTAGTAAAAATCAATAGTGATTTTTTTTTACTGATGAATCTATGAGTGGCTGAAATGTTCTTCAACTGAAGGGTATTATTTGCTTTGCATCTACCGGTTAACATTTTCAAACGAGGAGAAGCAGAAAGAGTAAGGAAGTGTCTTAAGAAGACAGACACACACACACACACACACACACACACACACACACACACACGCCATCTTTTAACTTACAACCTGGCAAATTCTCCCGAACCCTCACAAGCCAAAAATAAATAATCATTAGACTAAGTCAGTCACCCAGTTTGTGTGTGTTTGTGCACATAAAACTATTTACTCTGTAGAAGTGGAAAAGTCAGGGAGAGAGATGTTTAGTCTGTCAGTTTAAAACTATTACTTCTAACTCAGAAAACATCAGCTGAGCCTGTTGTGCGCCGACACAGGCAGACGGCACTGTGAAGAACAAACCTTTGAAAAGTCAAAATCAATTTTGGGGGGGAGTAACATAACAAACATTTCACTGCAGTGAAAAAAGGGGACCTCTTTTTAACAGTTTGAAAAGCACATATTATACAATCTTCATACGACAAAACAGTATAAATGCAGTATACATGAAGGCTTTTTGAAAAAGGAGGTGATAGGAGGGGAGATAGAGAGAAGACACAAGGATGCTCATCAGGGAAGCAGACTCATAGCAAGACCACCATGGCAATATTTCCTTCTACTCGCCAAACCCCCCCACCACCACCACCATCATGTTCCACCGCCTACATTTCACACACCTACCCTCACATCCTCTCAGCCAGCCTGCTAGCTAAAGCCTTCCCAGACTGGCCTTGAGTGGCCAAGCAATGGACCAGAGGAGGGAGAGAGTTTCCCATGCCACTACTGCTGGAACTGGCGCGCCACCCGGAGGTATTTATAGCAGGGCAGCTCTAAAGGGCCGGGGGAGAGGGCATGCTTGTTTTCCTTTCCATTCCCTAGGTACTTTCACCAGGCCTCACATGTGGGTGTTAAATATATACCCAAATACTGGGAGCAACATTGTGGGGGCAGAGAATAAGAGGCATTGGGTTCCCTTAAAACAGGAGTGGGATGGGGGGGTGTTGATGGGTGAAATGAAGAAAGGTACAAGGAGAGGGGAGGTAACAGGAGAGAGGGGTCTGGACGAAGATGGGTGCAGACTAGATTTGTTCAGTGTGGATAGAAAAAGTTGTGCTACCAAAGATGGATTCTGATGCACAGTTTGAAAAATTAGAGGGAAAAAAAATCCTCGATTTTATAAAAACACTTTTCAGAGAAAGTTAGGTAGGGTTACCCTGCTTAAAATAAGGCCAGGGCTCAGGATTAGATGTTAGGACCAGGCTGAACCACGTTCCACCACGGACCACACAATGGAAAAACAGGGGGAAATCCAGACAAAACAAAGGGGGTAGTGGAGAAGCCCTGTTGTTGTGACCTTCCTAACATCAAATGATATCTTGATCCAAGAACCAGGCTTCCCTATCTCCACGTGCTTCCTCTATATAGCCTGTGATGTCTCCCTCTCTCCCTCCTTCTCTCTTTTTCTGTCTCTCTCTCTACATGAGAATTCCAGAGTGACATTATTACTATGATGAAAACAGACCCTATAAATACTGAGAACTATGATGAATATAACAGCAATTATGGGGGCAGCGAAAATTAGATCAGGAAAGAAAGAAAGCCTCATTGAAGTTTGCTCTGTTTTTGTGTTTGAGAATTCTTTTCAACCTTGTGTCATAATGTATGAGGAATTACAGACACAACCATGGTGTGGTAATCATCTGGGACTCCCGAAGGGCCACTTGGGGCCTCCTCTGTGATCCTCTCTCCTGTTTCAGCTCTCTGCTTCATCTCCCATCTCAGTAAAAGCCCCCCCCCCCCCCCAACTCCACCATCCATGTTTTTTTATCAGGGTTTAGCCAACAAACAATTAAAAGGCTGACCCTCACATACATGCTGAAAAATGAAATAGCCGAGACCGTGGAGCATTCCCAAATGGGACAGTCCAGCAGCTCAGTCTATCTTCCCATCCGGGGGCAGCTCATCAGGGTTTACCCTTGTCAGCAGCAGCTCTCCACCCAAGTCCAGTTTAGATCTAAAAGTCCTAAGACTGCAGCTCTACTGTACAGCGGCCTTCCCACTAGCTGATTGCGTCAGAAAGATTCCACAGCCATGGCCTCTGTTTTTTCATACTTGTGGGAAAATAGCAGTTCATGTTTCCTTGGATGCTTCACACATTCCTCACCCTGTCTTCACATTGTGGGGCCCCAGAGACTGGGTAGGGCCAAAGCCACTCAAGAGGAGGTGCTTGGCAGATAAGAGGTGTGGCTAAATGAAAAAGGGAAGGCAATTTTTATTGTTTATTTAGCAGAGAGTTGCTAGGCGATGTGAACTCCAAAAGGCCCTAATTACATTTCCCAGAGTTTGATGAGTATAACAGAACTTGGACAGAAACGTTTCAGCCCATTTAACATTTCAGGACACAACGGGGAATTCTAGATAACAGAACATCTGGAAGTCACAAAAATACCTCTCTAGCGTTTAATGCAAACTGATTCTAAACACCACATCCGGCAATGAATGACAGCCGACAGTTAACTAAGCAAAATATTCAATATTTCACTTTGTCTTTAAAAAGTAGCCTTTTTTCAATGGCATTCCAGTTATTTGGGCAAAGGGTCATGTGGTTCAGATAACCAGTCTACTCACTTTTCGACTGCAGACTGAGGAGATCATCTAAAAGTACACAAAATGATCAAAATTCACATTTACTGGGAGTAGATCTGCATGCATGGCACACGCTTAAGCACTATTTTGTGCTATGCTTGCTCACATACTCCAGTACATTCACTTGCTTCATCATATGAACAGAATTCAAACATTACATCTACATCCATGTGAAACGACTGAAACACACACACACACACACACAAAACTAGGATGTGCTTCTGTTGGCCACGTTCAAATTTGGTCTCATCCCAAATTCCTGACCTCAAAATTTCAAGACAAAGGTAGTTAGTCTTGATTTATTCATGCTTCAGTGTAGGATGAAGAGGGCAGGACACAGTAGGAAAGCAATTAATTTTGATGCTGAAAACATTATTAATGGTAATGTTTAAAACATCAAAGGCCCGACTGGCAGAGACACAGCATCTCCGCTCTGACAAGATGGAACAGATGAGCTCACTTGAGTCAGTCAAGGTGAGGCACCGGAGAAAATGTAATTTGTCTCTTCTTCGAGTTTCATTGAGATTTTTCTTCTTTTTTTTTTTTTTTTTTGGAGGAGCTGTTGTTGAAAGCAGGTTGAACTCTCTAAAGTATGTGGTGCAATGAGACTGGACACCAAATGAAGAATACTCTACCGCTGGTGTATAAACAGACGCGCTGCACAAACGCTTGTTTCTGAAGACAAGTGGATATAATAGACTTCTTGGAAAAAAAAGACGGCAGATGACACACAATCAGTTGGAAGGCACAAATCTTTAAGTTCTTAATGACTAAGTTGGTACGTGAAGATCCCCCTTCTCTGTCTGTGCGGACTCTTCACAGGAGCTTTGGGCAAAGGGATAAAGCTTCTCTCGCTCCCACATATTCATTTACCCCCCACCATCACACCAATTGAACCAGGGAGTCTGAGGGGAGCCACATTGATATTCACTACACATCTCCATCCCCCAGCCACAACCGTCCCCACTGGAAACATTATTTCATTACATATATTATGCAGTCAGCATAAGGGAGTTGGTGGATGTGCAGTGTGTAGATGTGTGTGAGCTTAGATGTTTCTTTCTTTGGATACATGTCTGTGACAAGTCTGTTGTAAAAAAAATTAAAAAAAAATAGAGTTTTTTAAGAGGGTGTAAAAAGATATAAAACGCTTCAGGGGTCCAATGTTAATGGTATTTAGTTTACTTTGTAAGAGAGACGACAAAATATTTATTTCATAATGCTTTGTGTCAACACCGTGAAGGCGATTTTACTTTTCTTCACTATGTAGGGGGGTAAAGTTTCCTGCAGAGTTTGCATGAATTTTTCTCACTTCAACTGAGTGTTCACATATGATTGTGTACTCACGCAGAGCAGGAGAAAAAAAAAAGAGAGAAAAAAACAGAGACTCTATAGATACAGGCAAAGAAAGACAGCTTTTTTATATTTCTTACATATGATCCATGCTCCTCAGGCCCTGCTTGGTCCAGATGTCACAATAACAGTTTTTATTTGTGAATGTCTCATTTTAAAAGTTAAGTGGTTCAACAAAAGACACTCTTGTTTGATTTGAACTGGAATCAATTTGGAAAAGAAACCATTTCACCTCTGATTAAGCGCTGCTCTGTCTCTACTGTGGCAGGCTGACCTTTCCAGAGGTCTGTCTTGTGCTGCGAGGAGGGGCCAGCCTGATGATATGCTGAGCTAATTGCACTGACGTCAGGAAGCAGGGCCTAAGAGTGGCTTGTGGATGAACCCAAAGCCATTTGTCAGCTCTCATAACCTTATCTCTATGAAGAGACTGTATAGTCTCCCAAGTCTCATTCAATGCCCGCCCCCCACTTCATATTCAAAATGTGACTCCCAGTGATCTCTTATAATATTGTGAGCATGACATGCAGCTTTCTTGTGTTTCATCTGACATCACAATATTCACGTAAGTCGCCACAGTGACTACAGTCCCCCTACTGTCTTTGAAGTGGCTGCATCTCCACTCATCTCTTTGGGTGATTCTCATCGTTTTCTTAACCTCTCACCCTCTTTTGTGAGGATGCTCACATTCAATCCAAATTCTGCTTTATAGACCCAGAGAGGTGTTACCTAAAGACAGGCCTGGTAGAGACAAACCTAACCTCCAGATCAAGTGGATTCCTCTGCCCTTTTATTTACTCTCGTTTGGCTGCAGGGGGAACATGCTCCACTCTGACCTGGGGGCACTCAACCAATCAGCTCGCTATCTGCTGCAAGGGCCTCAATAATAGTGACATTTTTCCACCTCGTCAATAAAATGGTGAAAGCCACCCTCTACCCGCTACTTGACCATTTAACTTCTCCCTGAAAAGGCCCTTTCTTTCTGTCTGTCTCTGTGTCTGACTGAAATCAATAAAAGGAAAGAGGCCAATCCAGAGGCTGCATTAACTGGTGGTCTCAACTGATGTACAAAGAGGATGGCTGGCAGAGAAAAGGATACCGAAGAGCTAGCAGCTTGAGTCTTTTATCATTCATATAAAGCCACTGGTGGGAGGACCGAGAGTCTTCCTCTGCACACAAACTGTAAGGTGACAATGGTATGTATCATATATTACACATTACACAGATGTAAACCAAGTCTTTAGTGATCACTGCTTGCCATGACTCATTCAGCAGCTGCAGTTCCACACCAACACATGTCTGCAATGACTGACATAATGGCATCAGAGTGAGAACAAAATGTCTTCCAATAGAGGAGCAGGAGGGAGAAAATGAGAGAGATGGGTTACATCTTTGCCCATGCCGAAATGAGTGCAGTGCTTTGTTTGGTTATGCTGTCTGAGCTGAAATTGATTTCTGTGAGAAGCATGCACAAAAGAGCCCCCTGATTTCAGATGAAATAAATAACACACTCTCTTAGCGATGGGAGGGTATGTGGAGGAAAGAACACACGCTGAAAAATGGGACAGGGGAGTGAGGAAGAAACAAAGATGGATGAGGTCAAAATGAATTTACAAGGGGGTAAAAAAAAATCAGAGATTACTGAAAGAGGAAAATGGCGAAAGGTGAGCATTGAATGTCATGTATTCACTGTAGCGCTGAAGAGAGAGCCTAGAAGACATCTGGAGTAGTGGAGGATAACAGCCACACACCACTCTACAACCACAGACAACATGATGAGGAATTAAACTTCATTACAACATGTTATGGTAATGAATGGGCTGTGGCCAGTTCTGGATGTGTTAGAGTAATTACAGCTCCCCAGCGTTTGTGGAAGAGCGACTTCCTAGACGTGTTTGTGGAGGAATGTGTCTGTCTGTGTGTACATGTACAGTATGTGTTAATCATATTCCGTGGTAAGTGGGACGACTGAGGCCTAAGAAAGTCCAGGAGGTCCCATCCGCCATGAGCCAAGCAAAAGAAACAGCTGCAGCTAATTAAACAATCCAACGCATCGCTACTGTCATATATCTCATCTCCCATAATTAGTTTAACCCTGTTTAATAGAGGGTGGACTGGGCCAGGCTCAAACTTTGTGGTTTGTACCAGTGTCTGGGCATCTGGATTGAGGGTATAGATGCCAGAGAGGGCGGGGGACAGACATACCACACACTGAAGAGGGGTGAGGTTGACTATGGGTCAGAGAGGCTGCCTGGCCTTATGGCTGACAGATGTTAGTCTACTTCAGTGAGTGCTGCAATTCTGGAAAGAGTTACACCACACAGTGCTCGGCACTGTAATTATCTTCTCTGTGTAAAGAAACATTTCATACATCATCACTCAGCAGGACATAAGCAAAAGTCTCCCTCCCTAGATTACAAAGCCTTTCATAAACCATGCCACTTGATTCTGCTATCTAGTTGTGCGGCAATAAACGTTCCAATAGTTTGAGGTGGTCGGCCAGGCAGTTGCATTCCCACGAGGAGGAGCAACAGTGTGTTTAACATGCAGCCTACTGAGGTTGATGTGCTGCTGATAATGTTGCTAATGATCCTGACACTGGAATTATAGAGACTCGAGCCGAGTCCTTTCATTTACAATAAGCTTCAGAGCATGAGAGTCGAGGGGGAGGCAAAGATGAGCACCGGGGGGAAGTCCTGTCCCTGGCCTGCTTCCTGTCCACATGATAGAACATATGTGGACTTGTTTTCCTGCACATTTGTAGCCTTTAAACTTCCCTGTAGTTGCTTTCATTAAGATCCATGTTGTTTGTAAAAAATAAAATAAAAAGGGGGTTTCCCAAGGTAACATGCGCAGGCAAGCACATGGGTGGCACGGAAGAGTGTTTTCCTGCTAAGAGAGGGGAGCAAGTGGAAACGAAGTGATCATTAGCCCTGGGTTTCCTGCTGGTTGCTAATTTATGCAAATTAATTTCTTGAGCGATGTGAAAGGAGACCGAGTGGGTGCCACTGCTCGGCTGGCAGTCAACATCGTGCAGTGAGAAGGGTGAACTGCTGCTCCCTGCTTTGGTGGTCTGGAAAGTTTAGCAGCGTAAGCCAGGGAGGACTGTGGCACACCAAGCCACAATGACAAAGAAAAGCAGACTATGCCAGCCCTCTTCCTGGCAAGGCGGGCAGACAGGCAGCCAATCAGGTCCGTAGTGGCTCTCTTGCAGGCAAATAGCATGGCATGCTGGCCCACTCGTCGCCCCGCCGCCCCTCCCTGCTGCACCGCAGCTGCCCAGAATGATTTTATAAACATTTTGCCAGTGGATCAATACCTGTATTGATCAACCATTGTGAGAGTGATCTGTCTAAAACCCAGAGCAGCCTAGAGCTCAGAGATGGGAGGAGCGAAAGAGAGAGGCTGCAGAGAGGATGGAGAAACGGAGGGAGTCTGCAGCCACAGTGGAAGAGAGAAGAGGTACAAGGGAAGAGAGGGGAATCTGAGAGAGAAGAAGACGCAGAGCTGAGCAGGTGGGGATGCGGGTTTCGGACAACGCTGCTAGGCCACTGGGATTGGGGAGAAACCTATGGTAATTGCATTCTCATTAAGGGAGGGAGGGTGAGAGTGACTAATGACTACTGCGTTAAGTATGCGGGTAAGTAATAAATGGAGGAATAGTGCAAAGAAATGTTTATGTGTGCCAGAATGGGGGTCATTCCCACACCTGAGGTTGCTAATGCCTGAACCAGTTTGGCCTGTAATGTAGCACTATCAGGCATTGTTGCATGCGCTAAAGTGTGCATGACTGCATGAGTGTATGGGTATGAAGGACCAGGGGCTGACTCATTCACATGTTGTACAAACTTTAAAAAAATATATATTTCAACTGCTTCGTCTGTCATTGAGTATATTTACACGTGTCTTGTTTTGTATAGAACCAAAGTCACTCTGAAGCAACTGGAAAGTCAAAAATCTGCTGTTTGCCTTGGAGACAAAGTGGAACACAGAAGGCCAAGCATGTACATTGCTTAAGAGTTCAGCTGCAACAATAAAACCTTAAGTGGAAATTCCTGAAAAACTCAAAAGACCGTGTGGAAAGGAATAGCCTGAATCGTGGATGTAAAAGAATGGACAAGATGAAGGAGGAAACGAGCATGTTTCTAATATTTTCAAATGTCTAATCAAACTCACAGCAAACTGAGGCAATTAAATGAAAGACGTTAGCACAATATCTGGAACTTTTATGGATATATCTTACCTTGGAATATTTCATTACCTTGGCTTTTTGAATACCCTGAATTTTGTTGGAATATTACTAAACATCTGACTGACTGGACAGCTCCACAATAGCAATAAGTGTTCAAGTCAAGGGCCCTGAGCAGGGATTCACAGTCAAAAGGCCTTTGTGATCATCCCCAATTCTAAAGAGAAATCATGCTCCCATTGATTAATTTTAAATATGACCCCCCTGCACATTATGGAGGATTTGGGAGAAGCTTTTTTTTCAACAAGCTGTGTTTGAAGACCTTGGCGCTAATGAACTCATTAGATGGGAGTTCTGGTGTGGAAACACTCAGAATATTGGGGACACTCAGGGTTCATCTGTGTGTGACCAAGCATTTGAATTAAAAGAAAGGAGATTCTCTTCCAAGGACAATCAGCACCTACACACAGTTGTAGCAGCTCTTATCCTTGACTGTGTCCCTGTTCAACTCTGCACACTAATACAATATCAGTGCAGTGCATGTTTCAAACAGGAAGTGATGCAAGATGGTCGCTAATGGACTCCAATTACATTGTGATTTAAAGTCGACTTTATTTTTATTTTGGGAGAAAAATAACAACTAAGCAGGAAGGGGGTTGTGTGATGAGTGCTGTTTGTTTGTCTGTTTGCCTATTAGCAGGATTATATGAAAATTATGAGGCCTACTTTCACCAAACCTGGTGAAAGGAAGTAGCACGGACTGAGGAAGAATCCATTACATTTTGGAGCAGATCTATAAAACACAGTAAAAAAAAATGGCTCCTTTTTAACATTGGTTTTGGCTGAACTCTGGAGTCTATAGCACCTTGATGATGTCACATTGCCTCGGTGGAGACATCTGCTCCATGTGTGACTTCTGGTGAACAATATTTTTCTGTTTATGTGGTTTTCTGGGACGTTCCTGCTGTTTTCTCCTCACTGTCCTCTTGTCACATACAACAACAACAAGAAGAAAAAATATCAAGCTGATTGCTTATCTGTTTGGGTTTCTGTATCAAATGTAACTTTCTCAATGACAACATATTTATGTTCAAAACTCAGCAAGAGGAGATGTATATTCTAGTCATGGTTCTTGAAACAGAATTAGATATCGTACTATATTTGAGGTAAAATTGACAAATAAAGTTCAAGTATAATACATCGAATATTCACCATGAAATTTATGAAAGACAACAATTAAGTAAAAGAGCGCTGGAATTGAAGTTGTTTACTGCATATATTAAACAGATGATTTGTTCTATGCGATGCCTGCAGAAATTTTTCTTCTTCTTTTTTGTCTTGTCATTTTTATTTGTTGGTAAATTCCATTAAGATTATCGGTTGCAAAAGAGTCCAATTCAACTCAAGGATATGCAGAGAGTTGAATGATCAGGGGAGAGCATGAGGAAAGCCAGAACACTGTAGCATGGTTTATGCAACCTTGAATGTATGTTGATGGGGGTGAAACAAACAATCTGTCCATAATATCTGAAAAAGTACACGGTCCCACACAAACAGGAAGTATCTGCAGTATGATAAGCCTAGCTGACTAAAAACAGCGTTAATAATCAATGGCATGGATAACGTTTGATTTTAATATTTGCTTTTATGTTTCTGTTTTTCCATAAGTTGTACAATATTGGTGATGCATTGTTAGCAATGTGCCGTTCCTGCACTGTAAATAATCTCTTTGGGCCAAAAATTCCACCTGAATTGTTGTAGTACAGAGACTAAAAATAGCTGACGACCTTCTCAGCAACAGTATTGTTTGGTTTTGGTTATTATAGGATGAAATATTAGTACAATATTGATTGACACAACATATTCTTCACATAGCACCATCAGGGGGACTTGACTCATTCAGGTTTCTAGTCATGGAAATCGTTGGGATGGCATATTTCACGTGTTGTTTATAGTTGATAATGCATAGTAAATTAGCATGAATAACCAAGTTGCTACATGCCTTCAAATCGTAATAGTCAACTTTCAGTGGTCTTTCCATGTTTTGTTTTGTTTTTTGTTTTTTCAAAGCTGTATTTGATGCTCCAGTAGTTAATATCAGCTTGATTTCTGGGAAATTAACACTATTAAATGTTATCCCCTTACAAATTTAATTCATGTGCTTTCAAAGAGCACGGCTCACACTCTGAATCTGGTTTTTTTTTATTTCCTTTCATCATTTCTGTTTGATTTAGTCTCTCAAAAACAAGCCCTTGGATGAGTGCCAAACAATAAATGAGGATCTTCATTAGACACATCAAATCCAAATTACTATTCAATTAACAGACCAGTCAACCTCAACTAATCAAGCAATTAGGCTGCGTGTGTTGACAGAAAAGCTAACAAAAGCGCACTGGTCCCCTGGGAACGCAGTAAAACACTGTGACAGTGAAAATGAGAAGCTTGGTATCGAAGAGAAAGAGAGGGATCAGAAACAGAGGGATCAGAAACAGAGGAATCAGAAGCGTGTCACCGAGATCGCATCCCTCTAGACCCTGTTATTCTTTAGGAAAATGAATTCAGGTTAAATGAAATAATTAATACTGGAGAGAGGCATGATTAAAAGCACATGAAAAAAAAAACCAACAACGACAAACCCTGTAAATTATAAAAAATCTATTAGCCAAATTGTTTTTAGGTCAACATGTGACCATTATCGCTAAGCTAATGTGAGTACTGAGGAGTCGGACACAAATTGTTCCTCATCTTGAAATCTAATTTTTTTTTTTATTTGTTTGTTTGTTTTTTACTTAAACAATTGATCAGGTATATATTCTCAATTTGTGTCAACTGTGCACTGAGACAGAATATCATACGACGCAGGAAAACTACTACCTGATTTTTCTTTTCTATCAAATGCTGGACAGAATCGAAGGAAGACACATTGGAAATGCTGCGACATTGCATTTGAAAAATCATGTTTAGAAAGTACAGTGAATTTTTATGAATCCCGTCCGTCACTCATCTAGTGTTTGCAGCATCTTTAATGAGTGTTCTGATAGAATGAAAGGCTTTGTGATGTCCCATTCAGTGTGGCAGGGCTGTAGGGATATCTGTGCTCAACATACCTTTTGGCCACAGGAGATGTACTAGGCAGCACAGGCTTTTCATACAATGTCTTCACATACAGCAGAATGCAACCTAAGAAGGAAATAAATAAAAAAACACACACACACACACACACGCACACACACAACAACATCAGATCCCTCTAACTCACAGTTAGCTGGTTCAAACCAACAGCACAGGACAGGATGCCATATTTTTAACATTCTGCGAGGAAGCTGTTAATTGGTGTCTGAGAATAAACGCTCAAACGGTTGTATTTTTATTTATTTTACTTACCCCATAGAACCCTTTTCTTCCTCTAACCCTTTCAGAACCTAACATCTAAAGGTCTGGGGTCTGATGTTGTTCCAGCACAGGGTGAAGGGGGTTGTACAGTGGTGAAACCCATTATTGTACAAGTAAATGTCAGAACAACCCCATCTAATTGTGTCATTACTAATTCATGTTTATTAATGCAGTGATGTATGGTGGCTCCACAGACCGACAGAGCTTGTCTGGGGTTGTCATGTTTTCTTTCTGCAGGCAATGTGTTGAGGATTGGGTGGTGGATGCGGTGGGTGTGGGGCATATGGTGCATGTAGTGACAGTGCCAAGTGGTGTGTGACTTGAACATGAAGACAGACGGGCGAGGGAGTTGACTGATAGTGCTGGTTTCTGGTGCTGGCCCTGTGCCAGGGCCCCCGGTCCCCGGTGCCCCAGCCCCTTCACTACTCCAGAGCCTCTGGGCAAGTACCCTGTTATTGTTTTCACTGGCAAGCAATTAGCAGCACTTAAGATTTATTTAGTCATGCTCTAATGTGTGGTGATTAGCTCGGGGCCCAAACAAGCCCCTTCATCCCATCACCTTGTTGCTAACATCAGAGCAGTGCATCAGCAGGAGACAGTAAGGGAATGTAGGGGAGGAAGCAGGAGGTACAGAGGGTGGGATGGGGGGGGGGGGTGCGGGTGAAGCAGAGCTGGAAGGATTAAAAGAGCACTAGCTCTTAGATGCAGCTCTGTGGATCAGCACTTTTTAAGAGATCTTCAGGGGCCTGTTGGCTGAACACATAGCAAGAGGAAAGGGCAAATACAGCCCAGTTACACTTTTATAGAATGCTTTGTGGAAAAACACCCCTGACACACACCTCGGCCTGGCAGCTCGGTTTGTCATATGGCCCAGGGGGCTCCACTGGCCAATCACATGACCATTGTAATGACCTTAAAGGGCAGCTTCCTCAGCAAGCTGAAGCCCCGCCCACTAGCTGGACTGCTCTTTGGTAGATGTAGTTTGGGTCACTGCATAATGTGTGATGCATTTGGCCCTCAGGCTGCAGTAAAAAGAAAAAAAATAGAAACCAGGTCAAAAAGATTATGCAAAAGCTGCCAAAAAAAGAAAAAGAAAAGAAAACAAAGACTGGAAAATGATACATGTTCTTGAGGTGGTGGTTTTTAATTCTGTGGGGGATTTATGCAATATCCACTCCACCAAATGAACGTGATTTTTATGTCATTAATTTGTTATAGATGTCAGGTCACCTTTTATGAAGCCACGGGGTTTTTTGTGATTTGAGTTTAGTAATTTAATATTTGCTTGTATGTAATGATTTCAGCAAAGTGCGGTACTTTTCCGTGTGTGTTCGGACATCAGGCGAAAAGTCACATCCATAGTTTGGTCCTCGATACGTTCACATACAAGCCAGTGATTTCAAACAAAGAATTAATGAAAAAATGTACTTTCTGGGAACAACAGCAGTGTAAAAAAAAAATCTAAATCACCAGCACATCCACTAAAGCACAGTCAGAATAATATACTTTTTGAATAATTTCATACGCAGGCTTGTGAATTGAGCAGGATCAGTGCATGATGCGTTATAACTTACAGGATCTACTTGAACAAGAAATACTTTTTCCCCTCTTAAAATACATCAGTGCAAAATGTTACAAGAGTAGCTCACTGAATATGTAAGCAGAAGAAAGGTCAAAAGACAGGTTCAATTGCATATGCACATCCTATACATATGCATAAACAAAAGCTATCAATCTTTGCTGGTTGGAGGGGTTTGGAGAGAATCGTATCACTAAATATTCAAATCTGCATGTGGAAAACAATACAGCACATGCCTTTGATCACAAAAACAAGAGGGAAAAAAACATGCTGATGCAAGGCATCAGCGTAGCCATTTTTGTGTTTAGTGTTTGACTGTTAGATGCACTCTAATCATGCACAACTGGGCCTCCTCATGGAACTATCACCTAAAATTGCTATGCAGTCTGTTGGGGCGGTGCTATAAATGAAATATCACTTTCCATTTTATCTCCAGGGGCAGCGTGATGCTCAAAACCAATCAGAATCTTACAAGCTAACCCTTGACCTTTTTCATCTCAATATGACTACCATTATCTTGCAGAAAATTAGAAGCGTCTTGCTATTGTTCAGAAGCGCGAGCGGGTGGAGGTTATTTAAAGATAAATGCTCTGGTGTTCATGATCCATGCGACAATTACACACCATCTACACGGAGCAGAGGAGAAACATTTCTGCTAAATTCGTGGGGCTGCATCAGCAGACGTGCACACGTATGTGTAAATTGATTCATGTTGATAATTCAGGGGCTGATATAGCTCAGCACATGACAAGTGAACACGTCTGCCAGTGTTAGGCAAGCGGGTTTCAGCGAATGCTTTGGTATTATAATGTGAATACTAAAAAGAACTGCTTTAGTGCACAATTTATAGCATATGTTTCCAAATGGAATGCAGGTGATTATATTGTCTTGATTCCAGTGGTCTCCATAGGCAACTGGATCACTGCTGACTGTCTTATGAGCAGCAAGAGGGATAATATCCTCCTGGTAACAAAGCCATTAGGTGCTGAATGTGAACAGAGCGAATGTAGGACTGAAATGACATAGCAACATGATGCTGTGGGTGTGAAAACTAGCTGAGCATCTGTTAGCCTTTTGCACACTCTTCTACAGAACCAGATTGCAGCCATGCACTAACAGACAAACAAACACACACACACACACACACACACACACACACACACACACACACACACACACACACACACACACACCCCTGTAAAAAAAAAACTTATAGCATGTAATATGTATTTTGTATTTTAATATTCAAATACATGGCTCTACAGTGTACTAAAATTATATTTGAATTTAGTATATTTTCCAATGTGGAAAGCTTTACTTTTGCTGTCATGCTTAACTTTTTAGCGTTTCTTCAGAACATCTAAAATGCTCCTACTTAGGAGACCAGGCTGAACAGCTATCGTTCGCTCTTCGGCTCTGTAGGAAATTACTTATGCTCATTAACGTCTCACAATTTGTGCCTCAGTATAGATTCAGCAATCTGAATATGGTTTGATAAAAATAAAGACACATTATTAGTGAATATGTATCATATCCTCACACAATTCTATCCATCATGATCATATTGCTCTCAAGTAATTTACTTCAGGTTTAAACATGAACATAAAATATTAAGATTCACAGAATTTCAACAAATCTAGGAAATAATATCAAACGTAATCTTGGGTTTCATTCAACAGTAAAAAACAAAACAAAACAGAAATTCATAGAAAAATATTAATCATATCAAAAATAAATAACAGTGAGAAAAAATATGAATTGGAAAAGAAAATTATTTTTGTTTGGACTGCTGTTTTACAAATACATTCTACAATCAGTTTTCAAAATGAAACCGAAAAGATGTTTTTACACTCCACTCCTGCAATGTTCTCACCACGAGACACTGGCATAAAGCAAATGACACCAATTACTGAGGTTCTCTCATGATTTTGTAGTTTCAGCAGCCTCAACAAAGGCAAATTGCATAATAACTCACATGTCATGGGGACTGTTTGGGAGAAGATTGAAACTGAAGATGGATTTGCAGTAGTTGAGCTCACAGTCAAGCAAATTCTCTCCTGAATGTCCTTAAACAGCAGGATCTGGACAGTTCTATCCAACATATGTCAACAACAGGCTGGCCTTCCTAAATAAGGGAATACATTAATATTTTTTGTTCTTTTTCACTTTCAGCATTAGTTATTATCTATTATGATGCATGCGAAATGTTACAGAGGGTCACAGGATAGTGCTGCTTTAAATGTTATATTTCCATGATTGGTTCATTTTCTCCATTTCCTGTTCATTGTGTGGGAGCAAACTCCATTGTCTGTGGGTAGATTCTGCTTGCCCCTCCGAGGAGCCATCCCCAGGGAGCACTGCATCTTTTATTAATCAGGGGCGCTGCGCCACAGCCCCGCTTATCTAATTTAGCAGCCCGCCTCACATGCAACTATGTTGGGTTTGGTGTGGAAAGAAGGGACAGGGGTGTGGGGTGCAGTTGGAGGTGGATAGGATGGGGGGTTGGGGTGCGTTCAGTCCTTCAGTTTTACCATATTGTGGCTGGTGCACAGGTCTGAGGTTGGGGTTTGGGGAGGGGGGGCAGAGGGGAGGTAGCGACTTATCAGACACCTCGTCACCAAGTTTTAGGACTGAATCACAATACAGCAAATTACCTTCTGCTGACAAGAAAAAAATGAGCATGGCCTCCATATGAAAAAAAAAATAGGATTGTCAGGAAGAGGTGACACATTGATTGCTTAGTATGCGCATCCAGAAGGCTGGGGTTCAGAGGCGTCCTCCCTATATATATGTAGAAGAGGTGCAGCAGTGCACAGCACAGCCATGAGGGGGAATGATAAATTGAAACGCCATGTTAGATTGGAGCCCCTTTCTTAAGCCAGTCTAGCCCATTAGGCTGCCATATCATAGTACAGCACTGCGTGCTATGCAGAACCCCCGTGAAGCCACCACTAAAGACAAGACAGTTTGGACTTCAGTGATATTATATTGATGGTAAACAGAATATACTCAGTTTACCACCACCACCCTCCCCCATCTGTGTCATAGCTCCGATGAATCAGTGTCACCGGTGTTGAGAGCACTTACTGTCAACCCTGGTGCCCCAGGCTATGGCACTGATGGACACAAACTATAAAATATCAGTCCCCTGGGGAGACATCGCTCAAGCGCTGCCCCAAAGCCCTGAGGGAGTTTGATCTGGTCAGTGCGTATGTGTTTGTGCGATTGCGTCAAGAGAGCAATGTGTTTGTGATGCGGTAAATGTGTGCAACCACGTGGGCCATCTGCATGAGAACGTTTACGATTAAAACGGATGGCTCAAGAGTACAATAATGCTACTTTCTTGTGTCACAATTTTACCATTTAATCAACTTCTCCAGAGAAGGAAAAGACAATTATTTGCCATTTCTGTGCAGCAGTCACAACAGTTATCTTCCTCCGGTCCCACTGAGCCTCTCCGGTAAATTCCACAAGCCTCCTGTTTAAGCTCAACTGACAAAAACTACAAGCATAGAACTGGATGGGACAACATCAGTCAAATCAATCAGTAAAATCAATGGTTCTGTCTGTCATGTCCCATTTTGACTGATAAGTGGTAGAACCTCCCTTCCCTCGTGCTTGGCAGGAACAGGGAGGGGATAACGAGTCTTTATGGTTAGAAATGGAACAGAGAGAGAGATGGAGAATCAGAGTGAGGGGAGAGACATCGCTCTGAATGAAACTCCCATCCTCCATAGGTCAGTGGGCTACTATTCCCTTTTTTTCTCCAGTTCTACAAGGTCACGGCTTGAGTGTGCACATTGAAGCATCTGTACAACTGCACTTGTGTAAAATATGGGCGACACAGCATAGATGCAAGCCCGTATATTTTATGAGACGAGAAGAGAGAAAACTGGTCATTAACGCAGATATACATGTCTCTTAACATTGCTTCCTATTCTTCCAAATATTGACTATTCGATTACACTGTCTGCACCCTGTAGCTGCTTGATTCACTTAATAGAAGTATATTAGCAAAGATCCTTTGAGATTCAAGGACAAAAGCATTAAGAGGGAAAAGAAGCAAAGTGCAGGAGAGTGTATTGTTGCTTCACTGCAATAGGACACATGAAATTGTTGCATTCCACTATTCTACATTTACATGTATTCATGAGGCAGACACTTTTGTCCAAGCGTGTAGAAATGAGACGCAATCTAAGACACGGTATATCAAGGAGAAGTCTTCAAGAGTAGGTGACAAAACACTGAGTTCCATCAGAGATGCCACAAGATAACAGGAGCATTGAGTTACATTTCAAGTGTATATAATGACAACTCAGCAATGAAAGAGAGAGAGAAAGAGAGAGAGAGAACAGGAGCATATTGGATGAAATTTTTGAAGGGATTCTTATTAGCCAATCCATTTTGCGATAGGGAATTTAAGATTTCTTTTCCCTACGACTGCAAGCCATTCATTTGCATGCAGCAGTGAGGGAGAGGATTCCTGACTGGTTTCTAGTGGCTACAGAATAGGTGAGCAATGGTGACTTCACCTTAGCATAAGTGACAACAGAGAGCCATAAGCAGTGAAAAATGAGCTGACATGAGCTGTTGAAGTAAGCTAACTGGTTGATAACCAGACATGCTGTCACATCTGGGACCACAGAATGGTGATACAGCAGGCAAGGCCAGACACGTACAAGGAGAATATTCATAAAACAACAGCGTATCCCTCTTGGGTTATAAAATCAGACAAACAATAAAATGTGTTTCTCTCTGATCAGTGGAAGGTAGATATAGGGATGTAAATTACCGATGTCACGGTGTCATGAGCTCAAAAAGACTTTTTTTTTTCCCCTCCTGCATCACTTTTTTTGACTCCAGAGTACAGAAAGAGGCAGCCACGGATATCTACCTTGAAGCTAATGGTGAAAAACAACAGTTGGAGCAGAAAAAACAGCAGCAAAACTGTCAAAAAATGCCCGTTTGCAAACTCTCAAGTGCTTCATCTGGCATAATCCAGGTCTTCTATATCCAGCTGCATGCTCGGTTATCCACAAACACTTTGATTTGGACTAAATCAAACTTACTATAAAACCTCAAATTTGGCCTTCATTCATCGTAGCATAAAGCACGACCAGCGGAAGCATTCTGTTTAACCAAATCGATCGCCGTCCCTCACGGAAGCGCAGGACTGAAAGAGTAATAGTTTGTTTTTAGCTCCAATCGAAGTGTTTGTGGATTACTGAGCATACAGGTGGATAAAGAAGACATGGTTTTTGCTGTTAGTTTGTTAGCTACGCCAATGACTTCAAGCTCATATACATGGCTGGATCTTCTTGCATTCTGCAGTCACAATATAGTGATTCTGTGTTGAAAAATGTCCCTGTGCTTTAGACTCCTATTTGCAAGTACTTGAAATATGAAATACACTTTTTGGTTTGAGCCTGACCACAATTAATTAAGCTGTATTCCAACATACAAACAGCCATGCGCAATGTGCAAGAGGTTCCCTTCTCAAGGTTTAATTTCAATAGAAACATATCTTGCCACGAGGGGGAGTTTCTCAGATAAAAAAAATATATGAATACCGTAAATATTATATGACATAACACACAGATGTAACATATTAGTTAAGACCTTCTCAATAATGTTACTTTCACCTGGGGGGTGATTAGTGTTTCAGAGGGATGGAGAGGAACTGCAGACCCTGTAACAGTCACTTAAGTAAAGCACTCGTCTGCCAGGCCTGCCACCACACAGTAAAACTCATCTATAATTTGTGATGAGTGTAATGCCATCACTACTTTATGATTATGTGATATTCTTCACCTCTGCCACAGCCAATGATGCCAAGAGCTGGCAGTCTTAATGAGGTGCCTTAGAATTCAGCTTAGGGGAAGGAGAGGTGGGAAGAAGGGTATATGAAAAGAGAAGGAGGATGGGGAGCGTAGGCCTTGTGCTGGCTGGATAAACTGATAATCACCATGTTAAGAAACACATTTAATCTCGAGCATGTTATGTGAATTTATTACCTCTATAAAACTGCGAGTGAGTATAGAGTGGTAAAAGCTGCAGATGTTCAAATTTGAGACCACACACAACAGTTTTAAAAAGCTGGTTCTAATGAGACCAAGTCAAAATAAAAACAGTGAGAAAAAGTCATTAAGTGTCTGCTCTGCGCTACACACTCTCAAAAACTCTTGTTAAGGGAAGCATGGCATCCTGGTTTTGTTCAGGGTTACGTCCACCAGGGAGATCTCATTTGCTATGTGCATTGCTATGCTTTCATGACTGGTCTAGATGTTATGAATAAGTAAATAACAACATTTTTCCAGTCGTTTAATCTCTAAACCACTGCAATTAGTAAGTCTGTAGTTTGTGCTGCCTTTTTATCTGTCCTTATTATTGTTATTGAAATGTCACGCTCTTATTTAGCTCAAGGATGAATAATAAATAAGCTATAATTACTATCTTGAATGAGCTGACGGCTTGACTGGGTCAATGGTAAAGGGAGAACCCCCCACCCCCCACCCCGCCCCGTCTCCTCTCTCTTTTTCCCGTCCCCTTCATCTCCCACTCTCTCTCTTTAATTGGATCTTGTAATTAGTTTCTCTGATGGATCTGGGAGGTCTGAGGCATCCTCTACAGCGTTCATTAGCGTTCTTAGAGGAGGGTGCTGCTTTTTAAAAGCTCTGCTTTCTCAATCCCTCACATGTCTTAACACTACATGTGATTCTACCACAATACAATGAGAACAAGTCCAAATTTGGCAACATCACCAAAATAAAGTAGCTCAGCACTTCAGGTTTGAGGGAAAAGTTACACATTGAAATGTACTCCTTTTCAACTCCTTAAAAATGTCTTTCAGCTGAAAGAATCATAAAAAAAGGCCGAGATGATGGTAGTTAAGAGATTCCTCTTCATTTTTATCTTAAGAAAGCAAATAGATTGTCAGACACAACCATGCAGGTAGCAATGTGAAGTAAAATGTCCTTTGGCTTAAGATTAAAAAGTAGCCAAACCTGCAAGTTTTTGTTTTTTGAGATACATGCATGTACACATAAACACACACACTCACAAACACACACACACACACACACACACACACACACACACACACACACACACACACACACACACACACACACACACCAACATTCAGACATATAATATATAACCCCCCTCTAGCGCCCCAACACCATTTCCCCCTTTTTCTCCCCACCCTCCGCTGGCCAGGCTACACTAGACATCTCTCCCTAATCAGCAGCCTTGTCTCGCTCAGACTGGTTGCCATAGTAATATGCCGGCTGGTCGACATGGCAACCACTCTGAGGTCCACTATTAAATGAAGAAGAGTGGAGGGAGGGATAGGAATTGAGTTGGGATGAGAGAGAGAGCCAGAGAAAAGAAAGAGAGAGAGAGAGCGCACGAGAGAGAGAGAGAGAGAGAGAGAGAGGAGGAACAGGAGAGACAGCAAGAGACAGAGAGAGATTGTCCAAGATGGGGGAAGGGGTATTTGGGTGGGTGTGGGTGGAGGGGTGGGGTCGTAGAAAAATGAAAAAGGGGGAAAGGAGCATAGAAAAATGAGTACAAGGAGAAGGAGAAGGAAAAGGCGGGGCGGCTGGAGGAGATGGCGAGCTCCTCACCAGTGTGCTGCTGGAGCTACCTATTGTAGTGGTGGTATTAAAAGCTTCTGATACGTGTCGCTACAGTGCCATTAACCTAATGCATGACGTCATTTACTTAATGCCTTATAAATTCATACACATGAAAAATGCATGTGCAGCCTACCCCAATCTAGATAAAGGATCTTAAACTAATATCATGTTTAAAGAGCTACTTATGTGATTATTGTCAGTCTACAGCAGACATACCTAATAATATATATACCTAATAATATATATATACATACATATATATACATATATATACATATATATATACATATATACATATATATACATACATATACATATATATACATATATATATACATATATATATATATATACATATATATACATATATATATACATACACACACATAAGAAATTAATATTTATAAAGTATAAACATTTCATGGACTGCATACCTGTAAAAAAAAATGATCAGGGAAATAATTTGAAAGTTTATGACCAAAAAAAATGACAAAGGGTTCATGTCACTTCTCCTTTAATTCACCATCCAGCAAAATGAAGGAGTGTTATTTTTTTCTGTCAGCATCCTTTTTCCTTTTTTTTTTTTTTTTTAATAAACCATACAGTACCTCACTTTCATTTCACCTAATATGTCACACTGGATGAAATGTGTAAAAATATGTCTGTAATTTCCAACTACAGTGCATGCCTGATGCTTTCTGGAGCCACACTGTCATCATCAGCTGCACACTCTTACAAAACTGAAGTGCGAATTCACCAGGGTACACCAATCTCCATGTGTCTCCACTGTGATCTACCTCAATCACTCTTTCCTCACCCTTTCTCCTACCTCACTACCCCTACCTTTCTCTTCTCATTTTTTATTTGCACCTCGCATACGTCTTCTCCTGCACATTTTTTTATGCTTTTTTTCCCTCACATCCCCTTCTCATTCTCCGTGACCTCTTCTCTCTGTCTTGCTTTCCCTGAATGTCTGATTTTTGTTTTAATGAATTAAATGTCATTCCATCAAGATGCCACCACAGCAGTGACACAAAATAGCATTTGTTGCCTTGTGTGTGAAATTCCACTATGAATTGGAGCCCTGTCATTTTTTTTCCCCCCGAAGCATCTTATGAAAGATAGCTAATTGCATGTCCACAGTGTGCCGTCGGTCCCTGCTTCCCTAGCGCACCATTCAGAGGCAATTAAAGTGAGCTTAAACAGAGTAAGAAAGTGCGTCATCCTCTTAATGCAATTAAGGAAGTGTGCACACAAACATACAGTAACACAAAAACAGGAACACATAGACACAGGAAGAAAAAAAAAGCGAACAGACAAGGGCATTTATCAGGAAATGTATAAGCTCCTGGCTTGGCTTCATCATATATGACAGCATTTGTCATTGTGTGACACTACTTAGATTGTTTAAAGCGTTTCAAACAAATACAAATCTTTTCTGTTGAAGAAAAATTAATCTATTTTACTTGATGTAAATTGGGCATCATAATAACAAAACTATTCACTTCTCAATTTGCACTCTCTTTTTTTTTTATTTTTATCCATCTTTTTATTATAGTATTGTACCTGTCTGGGTTCATAGGTAGACTGACATTTTTGATCAGCATTTGTTGGTCTTAAATAAGTAAATAAATCAGGAAAATTGCTGCCCAAGTCTCTTTGCCCAGGAAATGTTGAGTGATGCAGGAAGAATAAAGGCGCTATAAAGCGCATAAACCTGTGATTCATTTATTTAGCTTTATTAGATGCAGGAGGTGATAAATAGTTTAATGTTATAAAGAACATAAATATACACAAAGCTTTAAACATTGTACATGCACACAGACAGTGACCTGCCTCAGAAGATAAAAGAATGGGCCTTTGGTCAGACGCGATTTATATTCACTGTAACATTAATGCTCCAACACTGAAGTCTGTTAAACAGCGTCTATGTTATAGATGATCGCTTGAACTCTACCAAGTCTGCATTACAATACTGAATTCATCTTGAGGAAAGAACAGCTAGTTGTGAGGTAAAATATTGGTTTTCCAGAAAAATGAAGGGTGATACGTGATGTTATGCAAATATCGGAACTGTTTTATCTGAGATAAGCAGTACATGGTTCTAATCCTGCACACAGGTGCTTTTACACCAATGCAGAAGGAAGCTTGATCTACACTCCTGGGTTACAGTCGTATCGAAGTACGGTGTAGTTGCAGACCCTAGACCGTAGCCTACCGCACAGCCTTGCGTGCACCTCAGAAGAAATATCACTACAGGTCAACACGGACCAGAACAGCTCCGACTGGTTTCGTTCGTCACATCACATCTCCTCCCCGGTCTGCGTGCGGTAAATGTAACTACTTTTCAACATTTATTGTCTCAAACTCAAAAAATATTTGCTTCGTTTCTGGCGCCAGTGTTTCACATACACAGAGTAGCTAAATACAGAGGCATTGAAATTGTAACTGTGGTTGTAGCTTGACACTGCCACACCAGCACAGGGGTATAAATGCCCCCCTACACAGTACAGGTCATGTGATTAGATTACAGTCAGCACACAGAACAACTGCACATGTATAAATTAAACTGAAGAGGGCGTACTGACAGGGGCTTGAGCTTGGCAACACAAACCAAGATGTGACGCCTCACGTTCATATTGCGTTTTTTTCAAACTGTTACACTTCCTTTTTTTTTTTTTTTTTGCAAGTAAGTGTCAAGGACCTTGTACATGGGAATATCCTGGAACACACCCTACAGCAGAAACAGCTGATCAGTCACTGCATGTGGCTGCCGCTAAACCAACACATTTCTACCCTCTAACAGTGTCCACAACTGAACATGATCATTCATTTGCAGGTTCAATTGAACAAGAATGTGGAACATCCGAGCAACGGTGAAACAAGTCAAAACTTGGTGATCAGGAATTCTGTATAAATGCCAGAAATATGTAACTGAAAAAGAGATAATAGAAGTCATTTTACTGCACTCAAAAGACAAAAATTACTCAACTATTTGTGCAGTTATACAAGCACAATAGGGTAGGAAGAATTTATATCTGGGGAAGCAGAGAGAGAGAAAAATATGGGACCTACACTTGGTTCAAACTGAAAATAGCAGGCTGCTTGAAAAATTATTCCTGCTCATACAAATATCTTCTTTTGAGTCCTCTAACCAGACCCAGACACATGTTTAGTATGTGGCCAAAATGTCAGGAGGTACACTGTAAATAGACAATGTTAAAATATTCAATGTGAAAGTATTTTCATGAAACTGCTACTTTTGTAAGTGACAACACTGCAGCAGACATTGTGGACTGTTTGACACCAGCTGCTTGAGAAGGGCCTGAATTTACGAGCATACAACCTGCTGCTGCAACTGGGCACACTTAAAAATGACAAGAACACAGGAACCCCAAACAGCTGAACAACGCTGCTACAGTTGTAAGACATGCCCACACAATGCAATGCATTGCGGAAACATAAAAGCCTGTTTTTTTTATGTTCAACAGATGGGTTTTTTTTTTTGTTCTGCACTGAGAGCTGGCTAGACTGTGGCCTCCTCCGAGCAGCAGTGGCTCTCTCTGGCAAAGGGGTATGCTGTCTGCCCAGTGCATGGAGGCACCCAAAGGCAGAGACTGTGACCCTAAGGGTGCTTACGGCTGTCTTCAATTATCCAGCAGTGTCTCCCCAAGAACACTGTTCTCTTCATGCAATTAAAATCTGGCCAATTTATGAGACCCGAGAGTTTGTTTCTTCTCATGTGATTCCCCTAATTTTGCACTCTTTTTTTTTTTCCCCTCACAAATCCCCAACCCACTCTCAGAAAAAAAAAAAAACTTCTCTGTAAAAAATCTAAAAAAAAGTGAAAAATTAAAATTTTACAGAAGCAATACAATTCTTTCCATCTCGCATAGACTGAGAGAATAAACTCTATATGATTAAATGTGGGAAATTGTTGAAATAAACTCGTCATTTAGATGAAGAAGACTTTAATCAACCCAGAACAGACACTAAAGGTCTTTTCCCTCTACAGTTTGCTCCTGGCTACATTCCAGATGTTATGTAGTCCTGAATGAGCTGGGTTTGAGTCCTGCAGCCTCCCGCAGAGCTGGATTAGACTTAATCTCATTCTTGGGTTCACTCCTATTCGCCAAGAGATAGCAAACACTCATGTATTTGCAAAATCATTTTTATAATTTACCCACAACATAGAGGATAAACACAACTGGTTGACTCTCAGCATGGGAGGCATATTACAGTATGTATTTATTACATTGATGATGTAATCCTTGCCCTGCCAGTTGTAGAGGAACATTATGTGTTTCCTTTACCAGTAGAAATAATTGAAGAGTATTTTTTCGTTTGAGGGTTTTTACCATCCTTCTTTCATAGCGCTTTAAATGCAGAAAATCCAATGAAATTATTGAATGAGACAGTGAAAAGAAACCTTTACAATTCTGTATTGCTTAACAGAAAGGTAGTATGTATTCTATGGTATACAGAGAGAAACAGACCTTAAACGAGCAGGGATCTCTGCAAATAATTCATAAAAGCAAAACAAGTTATTTATTATTCTTTGAAAATAGGCAAAATGAATCAGAGTACTGAATAAAAATTCTGGAAAAGCAGACATTTTAGGGAAATTTCTTTTTAAAAGTGAAATTTAGCTGGTTTTCAAATTTCTGCCTCCACACGACAAACATACAGCCCATGCAGACGATTCATTCACTTGACTAAAATGGAGGCTTTGCCACCTCTGTTATTCCGCCAGCACACCCATCCAAACCTATTCCAACACCAAATGTAAAGTCCAACTGCCCTCTAAATCCCTCCCAATTATAAAAGGTCCTTGAGTCGCTGTTTTGCCCCCTCTCCAGCTCCTGTCTGATTACTGAGTGTGGGGCAAGCTCCGCAGGCAATCAGCCGCAAAGCGCAGAGGACCAAGAGGACTGTGGGGAAAAAAAAAAAATCAAATCCAAAACACTGCAAAAAATAAACTAAAAGGGGACTTCTGGTCCACAATTACAGGCCATTCAGCCAGGCCTCTGCTGTAGCACTCAAGAGCTGCCATGATTTCTGACAGAAAAGGTTATTAGTTTTTATTGGAGGAAATAGATGCTGGGTGACTTAAAATGGCACAGTAATTGGGGGAGGGGGCTACTGACCTAGGTCTCCCAAGGGTCCCATTGGACTGCTGAAGGGACACAGATCACCTCTCCCCTTGTGTCTCGCGACTCCTCTCTGCACTCCAAAGATGCGCCTTGGTCTTTGGCCTTGAACTTCTGTACATTTAGACACCTTTTAAGTATAATTAATGTCTTCAACTACATTGTTACTTCCTGTTGTAATAATTTATGTATTCATTTCCAGTCGATCCAACCAAAAATAAGAGTGTTTTTTTTTTTCACTGCAAAACACCAATTACAATGTAAGTAAAACACCAGTGTCAACACCATTTTATGTTCCATTTACATGGATTTTTTCTGTGCCTTCAACATAGCAGTGGCACATGTGAAAACATTATCAGAGAGCATGGAGGCAGCGTGTTTGCTTGGCTCAGTGTAATGACTGCCTGCAGATTTCCTGTCACGAGCACCAGACTCTGCCGCTCCAGAAGGAGAACAGAGAAGTATGCAACCATATTTGCTTTTGTGCTGGGCCGCCAGTGTGTGTACTCTGCTGTGTGTGACGTTATTCCAGAATGTGTAAGCTATGATGTACCGCCGCTAGATGAAGTACTCTCCACCGCCGTGTCTGGTGATGGGCACTAATCAGACGTGTGCTTTTATAAAACAGAAGAAATATTTTATGATTTTACTATTATTTTGTGCATCTCAGTCATTGAGGTGGTGATAATGCAATTAATTTCATTATGAGCTATTGTATGTCAAAGTAGATAATATGTTAATGCTATCTGTGTGTATGTGTGTGTGTGTGTGTGTGTGTGTGTGTGTGTGTGTGTTTGTCTTCATTGTGCTTGCTGCCCATCCTCTCCTAATCTGTATTCAGAGCAGGTAGGCTCCAGCACAGACCCACAGCTCAGTAACTAATGGAGGGGCTGATGGGAGCCTGATGACGACCACGAGGCCATTTGTACACACACACGCGCGCACACACACACACGCGCGCGCACACACACACACACACACATTTACAAATGCCCAAACACCATAGTCATTTCCAAGTACATTCACACCGATCATACAGCTAATAGTCAGGTAAGTTAGTTACACTGACTGTTCCATATTTGGTGATTTGTGTGTGTGTGTGTGTGTGTGTGTGTTTTCATTCTTCTCATCCTTAATCTACCCAACAAGGATGCATGCTCAATATTCCCATATTTCAATCATGTATAAATATTCTGTCTTCCAAAATGAAATACATTTGTCTTCAATAATTTACATTTTCCAATCATGTGTAAATTCTGTTCTTGAGGTCTGGTTAGGTTTAGGTACAAACACATCAGCAAGCCATTATGGCTTGGATTTAAATCATGACTTCCTTTAGGTTACATGGTTACTAAAATTATCGCCGAGTCCTCCAAATACTTTGTGACAATGAGGGAGTTTAAAAAAATATACGTTTTGTAAAAAAAAAAAGTATAAAGTCTTTACAAAAAACAAAAACTGCCCTAGCTGCAACAATGCCATCGCCAGGATCCCCAGCCTTGGTCACAGAAGAAAACACCTTTAAAAGTCTGTTTTTTGGCACCTTTGCAATGACATGTCATTGGTTATACTCTAAAACCTAAACTCGCCTCAATTTATTGTTTCATTTTAAAAAGCAGTCTCCATTTTACAAAATAAACTGATATGTCTCCACTTTGTATCTGAGAACCCATGACATTGAAATAATGTTAGCAGCTGCTCTCACTGCCATCCTAGCAACTACCTAGCTTTCAGAAATCCACAGACTTCGGCAGGTGGGGATCCCAGCTGTCTTACCACAAGATTATGTTGTTACAACAATAACTTGGACAAGTAAAAAATGCACTTCAAAACAAGAAAACCTGTGGTCTTATGTTGCAAAGTCTGGTGTTTTGTGACACTGTGGTGCAAACAGGATTTGATTCAAAAGTCGAGTTTATTTGTTCTGTTATCCATCGCCCGAGCAACCATCCACGACTCTCTTCACATTTCGACTTTTGCGCTGGTTTTACTAACTACTTCCACTAGAGGGACCTCCAGCAGCCCTGCCCATCCACAGTTTATGCTTGAGGGCTTCCTACGCCATCATAGTCTGACAGAAAGAGACGCGCCCCATGTATCCATGATTGGCCGGTCAAGTCTGAATGAAATGTTTTAATCAGCTGTGTAAATGAGTAACAATTACAGAATGGGTCTTCATCCTCTTCTGCTATGCTGATATTGTGGTTATTGCTTTGATTTCTCCTCCGCAAACTTTTCCAGTGTACCACTGCCACTCTAAAATATTGGCCAGGAATAGCAGGGAGTTAGAAAATTAATGTCATGCTGGGATCAGTGTATTAGTGTCACACAAACTAGGACAATGTGTTGGTTCTGTTCAATATAATGCAGTACGTCTCACTGGACAGAAATCTATTTAACAGTCCCAGTGTTAAACATATAAGGATATTGGCTGAAACAATAAAATATTGATGAATTGAAAAATATAAGCTTCTAAATGGAAAAAAAAAAAACTCAAGTCTTTAACTTCACTGCTCTTTCATGTGCCAGCAAGCCTGCATCCATGTCCTCTATGTTCTGTCTTCTATCTGTGACTCTCCAGGTCAACTTTTGTTTCTTTTCTCTTTCTATTGTTTCCTTTTTGTGTCTTTTCCTTTCCTTTTCCTATTCCTTCTCTGCGGCTGAACTCAGGCAAGAGAGCTGACAGCCTAAGTGACCTAGAAGCCTCTGAGGCTCACAGGGAGAAAGGTAATGGGCCCAACCCCGGAACGCACTCTCACTCCCAGCACACATGGAGCTGCCGGCAGCTTTGATCCGGTAGCCCCTTCTTGGGTCTCCTGACGCCTGGTGAGGAAATTCATAGGAACAACTGGAAGAGGCCTGTGTTTATTCAGCTCCTTTAATGAGGAGGGAGATGGATTATCGGGGGCCTCGATCTCCCCAAAAAAACACAGGGAAAGAAAACTGCTGCTCCTTCCAGATGTTGCTCTATCACTGGTCACTCCGAAAGAATAAGAGGGGGATAGAAAGAGAGAAAGAAGGCCAGTTGTCGGCAAGAGAATTCCCCGGTGGTTTCTCTGGTCCTCTGTCTGGCCAGATGCGGAATCTCGAGGCTCTTTTTATAGGTTGTTTTTTACTTCGTTGTTTTGTTTTTTAAGCTCTCTGATTTCAGAGATACGTGCTGACTTTAAGAGAAACAATTCT
Source organism: Aulostomus chinensis (assembly GCF_037954235.1). Lineage (NCBI taxonomy): Eukaryota > Metazoa > Chordata > Actinopteri > Syngnathiformes > Aulostomidae > Aulostomus > Aulostomus chinensis. Next base: position 20,553,501 of record NC_141321.1, read on the forward strand.
CCAGCACCACAAATTGCAGAATATAAAGTCAAAGATCTGATGAGTCGTTCAAGGGAGCCTGGTCTCACAGTCTAAGCTTTGCAGTGGCTTGAAATCATCAGAAGAATGCGTGTTATGCAAGTGGGAGATGGTAACTGGCTTTGGGGGGGGGGGGGGGGGGGGCACAAGCTGCCCAATCTGACTGTGACCACTGGTCCTTACTGTTCCACTTAACACACCTCAGCTGAGTCCAACACAATGTTTCTGTACCATGTGTTCCAGCACCAGGCACTGAGGTAGCGACACCTGCATATGAAACAGACTGGTTTCTTATTTGTTTTTTTTAATCATTTACATGTTCTTATTAATTGTATAACTATAAACAGAAAGAACAGAGCAGGCCTGCCTTACTGCGGCATCCAATTTCTTTAGTCAGAAGTTGTCATTTTCAGCATGTAGGCTTCTCCTGGCCTGCTAGCTAGCTAGCTCAGAGGTTCTTCATGTTTCGTGTTGTCAAGGGGACTGAAAAAATGGCAGCAGGCGGAAGGAATGCAGAATGCTAACAGAAATAATCACTTCAGGCCAAGTTTATACTTCAGGTGGTGTTGTTCCAGTAATTAGACCATTTCCACTTAAACCATGAGGTTTCTTATACCATACTGTAGCTAAGTACCACGATCATTTCTTTGTAAGACGTGTAATTAAAAACATTGCTTTCAAGACATAAAACACATTTAATTACTATAGAAATAGTTTTCATCACCTCATAACGTTATGAGAAGGTGTCGGAAGCTTATGTCCTTGGTGGGTCTCACATAAATAAATTCTACGTGTCACTCAAGTTGCTGCCGAGTGTTTGTTTCCAGGTGTTGGGAAAACAAAGGGAGTCCCAGGATTGTTAACAGCACCTGCTGACACAATGTAGACTCGGGCTACATGTTAGGCTCTTGACCCTATTGCCAGGAGACTGACCAGATCAATACATCTCTCTATTGTCAACTCATTTAGGAGAGGATAATGGGTCAGCGACTGGTCACAGATCCTCCCACACAGAGGGTACAGGTCAGCGTGTGCTGCAGGTTTACATGTCATTTACATACATCACATGTTGTTAGGATTAACACCTGCGCTAACAACAGGTTCTGTTACAGGACTCTGGTCTGGAGGAAGCAAATTGCACTCATTTATTCACCCTAAAAAAAGAATTTGTGTTCTAATCTACACATCCACACCACCTTTGTCCTTTGAGCTGGTTCACCCCTGCACATTCAAGGTCAGGCCAGCGACAGGGTGAAGAGGAGGTGTCTGATGTGTGTATTTGTATGTCAGAACACAAGTGACGGGTTGAAAATGACAATAATGCACACAGTTATCATGTTCAGATTTATTTCTGTGTATCTGCCCGTGTCACTGTAAAAAAATCATCATGCCTTTAGTTATAAATGCAAAATAAAACAAAACACTTTGCAATGTCATTTTTAAGAATTAAATAAACGCTGTAGACAGAAGACGAGCACAGAGTCAACTAAGGTTTTAAGTTCTACGTTGATCTTCCTGAAATCTTAACAGGGTCCTCACTGCCCCACGTCACCCACCCCCCACCCCCCACCCCCCAACCCACCCCAACTTTCAACTCGGTAGTTTTTTGTGAAATCGTGCTGACAGACAGACAATCGAAGGGCACCGAAAACATAACCTCCTTGGCAGAGGTAATAAAAAGCTATAAGTGAACATTAATTTAGTCTTTGTGCTTAATTCTCCTGGTTATCACTTTTCAACCTTTATTATGTCAAGCGTAAGGTCATGTTTCTACTCTATTTTCTAAAAGGTGAAACAGAGACAATGAATATGCTAATGTGATCATTCACACATACCTGAAAAATCAGTGTGGGATGTTTTACTTTGTTATGTTGGGGATGTTTTATTTTGTTTAGACAAAAAAAAAAAAAAAAAAAAAGCCTGATATGGGGGCTTACTAACATCCTTTTTAATCAACCACCCTGGGACAAAGAGATCATTTTTCTATTAGAAGTAAATGAGGGAAAGAAATTACATTTTAATCAAATTCTCATATTACGTAAGTTTTTTGTCAATCACTGACCACTTTAGTTCATCACCAGTTTTAGCCGCAGCACACAAATGCATACTGGAATCAGTGGGCACATTAAAGTAAAAGTTAAGGTGAGTTAGTGTTGGCACTGAATAATTCAGAGCAGGGACACGGTTCATTGTGTAAAAAAAAAAAAAAAAACCTTGACAAGGTCCTTCATGACAGTATCAGTACATGAGATGCAGATGGAATGGATGCATCTAAAGGCTATCTTCCATAGCGTCCACATAATTCAAACTCTGACCCCTTCATCTGATACTTCTGTCCTCCAAGAGTGAGTTTGTAAAACCCCCAAAAAAACTCTTTCAAATACAAACATACTTGAAAAAGTTTTCCCCTGAAACTTCATTAAAAAAAACCCACACAAAACAAAAGAAATAAAAGTTTCAAGGAGGCACTTACCAACTGTGAAGCGGAGGAGAGCTTCTTTCGCAGTCCAAATCCTGTAAAACATGAGAGGTGCATCATTGTCCGCAGTCTTCAATCGTACATCCTTCAAACAACCGTTCAGGAAGCAAACAAAGTGAACCTCAGGTCCGACTGTTCATGTTAGTTTATTACCATTCCAATTCATAACCTTTTGCCAACATCCTTCTTACTGGCCAATAATATCTGCCTCAAGGCAGAACTTAGCTTGCAACATAATCTTATGTATGAATGGATAAAACCTGAATAATCGAGCAAATCACAGAAAGCTATTATCATCATATTGTTTTTGCACTCCACTCTGTCTGCAGGCTATAGGTTATTTGTTATAAAAGTTATATTACTACCTCAGGGCAAGAGGACAGTGCTCAGAAGATATGCCTGAAATACATAAAAGCATAAAAAAAACCACAATCAAAAGTGAGTCATTTTTATAAACTTATTTTATTCTACATGTCATTCAAGATAGGTTTTTTTTTTTTATTGCAGCTCAGATAAAAACCACAGGCAGCACATTGTTACTCATCCAAAGTCGTCTTCTCACCAGGTCACTGCAGCTCAAACAAAGACTTAAACTTGGTTTAACTACACCCCAGGTCACTGTCACTTTCTTAAGTTAATGACCTTCTTCAAGAGGGACAATCTTAACCTTGAAATAATGACCTTGTAATCGTCTTTTCTTCTTTCATCGTATTTGAAATAGTTACTGACAGCACTCCAGTTCCATTCTTTAGTCAAAAATACTATACCTTGACCATGTGAGTCCAGAGTTTCAAAACCCACATAAAACACATCGGCCCTACCACAACAAAAAAGACAAGGAATATTCTCCACCGTGCTCGCATTCAAATGTAATTCTAATATTCCGGCTAAGGCTGAGGTAAATCCAGCACTTGCCTGTTTCTCTGAACTGTAGGACGAGATGATGCCGTAGCCTCAATCAGCCTTTCACCCCTGCCCTGAGACAAGGTAACGGCATCCATTCCCCTGACTCCAGGTCAGTAAGTAAGCTTGTATTTTTGGACGGCTGCTGCCGATTGTGTATGCACTTTAATAAGCAGGCTGCAGGTCAGGCAGATTTATAGGCCCGTGGTGGGGTGGAGGGACCGGACTCCCTTGGCCTCCAGCTTCCCTCTGCGCCATTACGCCAGAGTGAGATATAGTGGGATATTGATCCCAATGCCACTTCATTTTGCAATAACTATTACACGATATTCTCCCGGGCTGCGCATGGCTCCTGATTTATGCTGCCTTGCTATTTACATTAGCAGTAAGTGTTTTTCTATACCAACTGCGGAGGGTCTTACAGCCACACAAATGGACATGTGAACATTCACATTCCATACCATACCTGTCTTTTTTGTTGCCTTTGATGCCTTTTCACCGAGGCAGGGGTGCTTAACACACCGCAGCCTTCTCAGTGAGTAATGAAAGATACAGATATAAACATATTGAGAAATACATCCCAGCCTTCATTACAGTTGCACAATTGACCTTGAGGCAATGATATTCTCTTGTATTATATCTTATTTAGAATACCTGCTTGATCACATCCTCTCTTCAGATCCCTATTATATTCACGGAGATATGTTTCTGAATTATTTCATTCTCATTAACTGCTCAAAGTGATATACAGATAGAATTTAAAACAGAAAACCCTCTTGTGCGTGTCAGTGTGCATGTGCATGCACGTGTGTGTGTGTGTGTGTGTGCATGCGTAAAAAATGTATTCTTAATAGTTTATTTGCTTTTACATATTGCTTTTATTTCCCCCCATCAAATGGATTTACAGTAAGCACATCTGCCATTATACTGTAAGTAGCTGATAAAACTCATATAAGATACATTTCAGATGGAGATGTTTCCATTTACTCCGTGCTGAGTGTGTCTATGAAACAAATTTAATTAAATGCTGCCAATTGGCAAAGCATCTCATTAGAAAGTCATTGTTGTCACGATGAGGTTAATTAGGATAAACAGACTGGGCCTCCTCAACCTGCACTGCAACCAGCTGCCTACTCCAGAGCTGGGCCTTTGCCAAAGTGGTTTCCCTCGCAGTGCCAGGCTGGTGCTGAGTGTTTGTTTACACACAGGAAGCCGTGTCAATGGCAGAGTGGGAGACATGAATGAGGTGGAAGGGTGGGAAACAGACCCTGTATAGTGCTGACATTCCCACAGGCAACCCCCACAGGAGGCACTGCGCACCAGATGCTGTCAGTGTAACATTGTGCCACAAGACAAAACAAAAGGACTAATGACCCTTAATTGCTCGGGAGCTGTTTAAAACCAGATGAGTGTCGCCTAAGCTGCAGTATGTAAATCAAATCCCCCTCGTCGCCCCTCTTCCCGGCCTACTCCCTAAGCTCACTCCCCTGGCACAATCAAGTCTTTTTCTGATAAGGGGGCGGGCAGCTTAGCAGGCTTGCTGCCAAGTGACGGGAACTGGCAAGCGTGGTAATGTGAAGACACTTGTTGCTACAATGGCTGCCTGTTACGCCAGCACATGGTAGAGATGAGGTGACTGAGGAACGCGTGTGAGGAGCAGATGGGCATCCTACAGCCTCCACGTGCTTCCATATTAAACATGGTGGTAGAAAAGAAGCGTGCTCGGCTTCCGACTCTGTGTGCATGCCCCATTCATTAATAGGCCCATTCATATGCAACACTAAGTTTGATTGTATACAAATGCCCCACTAGGGAGGAAAGGATTGCCAGTGAATACAAGTCTGTGTGTGTGTGTGTGTGTGTGTGTGTATGTGTGTGTGTGTGTGCGTGTGCGTGCATTTGCTGTCTGTTTGCATATCTTTAAAAGAGTGAGAGTTTGTTCAGAAAATTCGGAGTGTTTGGCTGCTGGGGAGATTGAATGTATCACCACATTATGTCATGTCAATGTATTTTTTGTCCGTGTTGTATCAGAAACAAACACAATATTGCATCTGTATTTAAGTCATTCAAAAAGAATATAATATTAATCCTACTTAATCATATTAACTATGAGCCATATTGCTGTCAGATGGAGCTCCAGACCAGGCTGACGTCTGCAACCTATAACCCAGTGAGATGTGAGCAACGTGCCCCTGTGTCCCGCTGCTCCCGCCATACCCATTAACATCTCGCCTTAATGCATTTCCTATACCTGCATGTTTTTTTCCTGCTATGTAGAGTCTCTGATGATTTAAAGACAGCAACAAACCTGTCCCATTTTCAGAGTGACATTATTGATAGACTGTCACCTCAGATTGTAGGTAACTGCTAATGGTTATTTTATGGTGCGTATGTCAAATCTGATGTGTTTTTTTTTTTTTTGTTCGCCATGTCTCTTAGGCTTTCTTTTCCAGTTTTATTTGGTTTATTGTTAGCCTAAAGATCATTGCCAGATGTTTATTAGAATAACCAGAACTCCCTTACAATGTACTACACCAACAATAGTAAAATTGACCTTCCAAGTAGTACTGAGAAACACTATTTGTTCTGATTCTTTAAGTTAACACAGTACCACAATACTTGTCATACAGAAGTGAGATTTCTCTTGTCCAAGAAAAATGTGCATAGCCAAATAATAGATGGGAAAATGTCAATCAGAGCATTAACATTGCTACATTATTTGGTTTCTATGTCCTTTGTGATGTTCCTTAAGAAAGCGTTCTTCCCAAACAGAACATAACCTTCTCCTCACCCCTCGACTCTTTATCCACTCCAGCGTTGTCTCCCTGTGAACCTGTTTCCCCCCTCTTGTCATGGATTAGCCTCCATACTTGCGTGAACAAAGACCTGCATGTTTATGTGTTGGTCCGGGTGTTGTGTGAAGAGGAGACGTGTCTCCCACTTATGTCAGGATCTTAGAGGACCCCAATTTGTTCGGCATTAATCAGAACACCTGCTCAGGGAGCACCCTAGTGTCAGTGCCTGACTTGGTCCCTCTGGTTTCCTGACCGCCAGACTTTTTTTTTTTTTTTTTTGATTCACCACTTGAGTCATCAGTGCTATTTGAAATCAATTTAATGACTGTGCCTGTGACTAAAATGCAAATTGCGCATGAAGCAAAAAGGAATCCATTCGTGATGAAGCAATACACAAAGGAATAAGAACAAGAGGTCCGAAAAAGGAACAGGGTGCTGGTGCATTGGAGATTAAACAGCAAAATGTAATTGAAGTGTTGTTCCAGCAGGTGGGCATAAACATAACACAGAGCAAGTAAAAGAAAGTTGAGTCTGGATTAGCACTATAACAATGACACTGTACTGCTGCTTCCTGAAGGACAAGGCATGCAAGAGAACAATGACAGTGAAAAAAAGGAGTAAAATGCTGTGACAGGACAAGGAAGACTAGGTCAGAGAAAGGCCAGGAAAGAAAGGGAGTACAAGAAAGAGGTAGCAGAGGAAACAAATGAATAAATTCATGGGGCACAAAATGAAAGGAAGATGGAGGGGAGGGGAGTGAAGAAAGGGGGTTGGAGTCATCAGTGGAAGATTTTTATTGTCCGGACACAGGAGATGCACACAAAAGCACTGGGAAGATTCAATTAAGTATCATATGCAGTGACCTTATTGCCATGGTTACGGAACAGTGGAAAATATTAATCAAGCCTGCACTCGCAACAGGGGAAAGATGGTGGAAGGAGAGATGGAAGGAAAAAAAGGCAATGACAGAGACAGAGGGTGGTAGGAGAGAGACAGAGGATAATGGCATCGTCTCTGCATGTGTGTTTGTGTTTGATTTTATGCATGTGATAACAAGTAACCCAGCGAAGGTCACTGATTGGCCCCCACCAAGGGTTGACACGTGTGTAGGGAGAGTGAACGTGTCATTTCTAATGATGGATTTTTGACTACTTTTTCTGAAATGTGTTTAAAATGCAAATGCAAATGCTAGAATAACAACTCAAAGAGGATGAGGAGTCTCAAAAAGAAGTCAAAAATCATTTCATACAGCGGAGCAACTTTTCAGCACGTTCCTCTTCTTTGTATTTCAGGATGAATTTCATGCATTGATGCCTTCTTAGCAACAAATGGAGAAAAAAAATCTCGGAATCCATCACACGCGTGTGAATTCATTGATAGCAAAGCTCAAAATTGTTTGCCACATGAAAATGAAATGTTTTTATCCATCAACGTGCTACCTTCTGTTTAAGGTTACACTTACACATGGTTCTAAATAAATCCTCTAAAAACCAGCGCTTGCATATTGTTACAGACTCCGACAGAAAATTATGACAATCATTTTCAATCATATTCCATTATGATATTCCTCTCAGTCATATTTCCCTGCACACTGCAGAGGGGGAAAGTTGAAGATTGTTCTGTTTGATGAAGCTGTAGAGTGTTTGCTCGCTGTCTGCAGGGACTGTCTTGAAAACAATCTATCTGAAACTCCCCCGCTGAGCAAAATGTTAAATAAACAAAGGCAAGGATAAACAAAATCCCTCCATTTCAATGTCACTGAGAAGAAAGCTAACATTTCAATGCTGCGATTGTGATAAGAAGGTGGCAGCCCTAACGCAACCACCGTTTAAACTTTGGACACATGGTGTGTATATTTTTTTCCTCCCTTCAAAATAGTTAATTATAAATATACTGACTACGGAAATATATTTGTACTCTCCGGTGCATCAAAACACTTCTAAATGAAGGATCAGGAAAATATTCTCTCTTACTCACTAGTTTTCCTGCAGGAAAAAACAACTGTACACTACTTTTTAAAGTACAATTAAATTAGGTATATCTCCGTTTTGTACTTCAGTAATACTGTGTTGGGCACACAGAAACACATTCAAGATCCACCACAAAGTTTTTGCGAAAGTAAATGACTGTATCTTAAATCTGAATTCACCCTTTTATCACATGTAAACTGCCTGCGCGGCATCTTTCTTGGAATTAACCCCAATTAAAAAAAAAAAAAATACTCCTGATAAAACAAGTCATCTTAAGTCTGTCAATTTCATATGGCATAGCGTGTTTCATATTTTTTTCAGCTGTAATCTATTTTTCAGTAATAGTGTCATATATTGTCTTTTCATATACTCAAACCCAGAGCTGGGCCTTGCTTATATGTTTTTGTTTATTTCCTGTCCTTGTCTCTTATAGTATTGTTTGTATTTTATGTAACGTTGAATATTTCAAGTTGGATACGTGTCCAACTACAATACACTTGGTAAGGAAATGGGATTCTGATCCCTGAATTGAAAACTGATTGCGGCATGTAGCAGTTAAAAAAAAACAACAACAGAATTTTACAAATAGGAAAGAAACAATAACTATATTGTGAACAATTTAAAGAACAAAACCTGTGCAAAGGTTTAGTATTGAGCAACATAAAGTAGAAACTGGACAAAGAAGATTCATTTTAAAATGTTGGAGGGAGTTTTTTTTTTCTTTTAAAGTGCAGAGCAACGGACAATCGCAAAGTATAACAGTGCTTTTAGATTGACATTTGCTCTGTTCCTACTAATTCAGATCCAGAGTCAGAGTATCTACAACTCCCACCGTGGTTCCTGTGGCAGAGCCAGTCAGGACCTCTGAATGATACGCAGGCTGAGGTGTAACAGGAGAGGGCCTGAGCAGAGTGGCTGTTAAAGTGCCTGATGTGACCATGACCACTTCCAGAAACAATTTAATTCCACAGCTTCAGCCATCTCCAGCTGATCTACTCCTCCAAGGTCATTAACTGTGCCACTGAAGGTCACATGATTAATGAGTGACAGACCCTCTGGTGCAATAACGTGTATGAATGTGGCCCATTAATTAGACAGGGGGGCCAGTGAGAATGAATGGCCAGGGACAGCTTGGCCCCCTCACAACCCTGTCCTTCCCACACCCCATTTTTCATTTTCATCTGCACAAACAGACATCCAGCTAGAATATTCCCAAAACACCACAGACTCAAAACACAACAACTGACAACCAGTATTTAATCTGCCTAGTAACTAGAAAATATACATTAAAGCCCTTCAACTAAAGCACGCAACTGCATTTACAAAAAAAGCCAGGAGGTTTCTACTGGTTCTAATCTAAAAATAAAGGCAGCTTCTTAGATGTGCTGTTGGCACTGGCCTCAGGTTGATGCGGGTATCAAACATCAGAATGTTGTGTTGTTGCTGTCCTTTTCCAGGGGTATGATAAGCCCTCTGCATTACTGAGGGCAATCTCCAAGAGGAAATGAAACATTCTGCTGCCACAGACTGGCTTTATTAGAAGACAACGAGTCCGGCCTTTCAGGATATACAGATCAGGAGATTTAATTGATGCTGACCGACTGTCAATGCGCTCCTATAGCTGGGAGAAACAAGGCTGTTTAACACTGCTGCATTGTAAATAGTATTCATTTCTCAGTCTAATCAACGTAATGCAATTCCAATAAGTCCATTTCTTAGAGTGGCCTTGTTGATTTGAAACCTCATAGCCCTGTTTTATTTCACCAGTCCCAACAAATGTAATGGCTGCTAAGTATATTGGGCAATAATATAAGAATGCTCAACATCCAGTGCATGCATTTCAATTTTACCTTGAGGTCAGAGCATTATGGATATACCCCAGTGGTGTCATTAATCATAAACACATGCACTGTTTGTAATAACAAGCAGTAGGGAAACAGACTTCAGTGAAGATTTCAGCACAAGGAACACAGTGGCTATCTATCTGAACACTTGACACACTCCACCTGGGTCACTCTCCTCCAAAAGCTAGCACACGGTCAGGCAACCAGTGAATGTACCATAGACACGTTTCCAATCGTCATTGACCCAGAAACATAATAAACAGTGACAGGGTAAGCCAAACTCACTCTGCACACAACCCAGGAAAACAACATCTTTTAAAAACAGAATGTGCAGATATGTGTTTGTGTAATGATGTTTTATCGTGAGATGAATTCTAGGTCACAGATATTTATTTGTAGTTATGAATATGGAGGAATAATAATTTATGAGGCACGCTGATAATAAACATAATTTTGAAAGGTGCTGCTGACTTTATTTACCGCTATTTTTTGTGTTTTTTTTTCTAAATGAACAACAAAAATAATAAAAAAAAAAATAAAATAAAATTCTTGCATCTTATCAAACATTCAGAGAACTCCTTGACCCTTCTGAATAAAGCATCTCTCTGGAGATTTGACACACATCTTTCAGCACAGATCTGAAGACAGCCATGGATGTTGTTTGCCCTCTGATATATTTTTAATATTCAGATCATATCAAATATGTCCTCTTTCAATAATTGATCTATCTATCTACTCGTAACATAACACATGCTGAGCTTTGGCATGTGATTCCTCTGCCCCCAGCCAGTATATCTTCTCCCTTCTATTCAATATGATCAGGAGTGCTCCGGCTGCTCCCTGGATGTGCTGCACTTGGCCAAGGGAACTATGGAGGGCATGCTCCATCAAACACTGCAACCATAACCTAGCTGTCGCTCAATAATGCTGTAAAGCTACATTTGCTCTGTCTAGACTCAAAATCAGAGATAAAGATGCATGAATAGATCTTTTTTTCATCTTTTTAATTTTTCGAAACATCCTCTGTCCTTTTAAAACATCACATATATATATATATATATATATATATATATATATATATATATATATATATATATATATACACACACACATACACACACACACACATATACATATGTGTGCATTTATAAATGCATAAAAAATAATTCAGTGATGAGTGTTGATTGTTGTTACCTGATATATTCATTCAGATGCATTTAAAAAATTCTATTAGACCAAATCATTATCATGTAAGATACATACTAAAACACATTTTCAAAAGGAATATAATGCAACATAAAGTATATCAGGGTTTAATGGAGTGTTTTTCAGCCTTTTGACCAACATCATCTCCTGTGGTGGCTCATTTCCTTAGTGCAAGAGGTTCCCCACTCTCCATGGCGGCGTCAGGGGGCATGGTGGATAAAATGCGAGATGGAGAGAAGGAGCATAGTAGAAGAGGGAAACCATGCTGGGAGAAAGGAAATCTTCCATGTGCAGAAGCAGAGTGGCTAGAGGACATTTCACGCTAATGGCGGCCGGGCCAATTGAAATGACTGCAACGCTGCATGATTTGAAGGTCAGGAGACAGCGGATTATATTCCAGTGATGGCGAAGGGGGATTGGAGGGGTAAAATCGCGCCTGCCCACCAACCCGCCCCTCTTGCTCTCCTGAATTATTGCAGAGCAGCCAAGATGGAATCAACATAACACCAAACCCTGCTGCCACCATTACTCTTACACATAGAACACCACGGAACACAGAGCATTTCTGAGCCTGTATATATGATAATTGAACAATTCTGCCCTGAAAATTCAGTAGCTGAGTTCATGAAACCAAACACAATATAGCACTTGGCTCTTGACCTAAGATACACACAGGTTTATTTCACAAAAGTGCATTTTTATCATGTAGAAATCCTACATTGTGCCACATGTAAAGTTAGGATTAAATTATGATAAAATTGTACTTTTTGTATTATCAAAGCATGATTAGGCTTTTTCTTATTCTTATCAATGAGATCATAAAACAAATAATTATATTTCTCCCTGTACTCGTAGATGACACATTGAATAAAAGAGCATGGCTGAAAAAGCACAATTATTTTTCAGGATTGCAGATGAGGGGTGCAAAAGTTACTCACACATGACAACAGCATAAAGTGATTACGCACATGACTGCAGTAATAAGCTGTGATAGGATGTGGAATGACCATACATATTTACTCCAGACATTGTGCAGGACAAACCAACATGAAGCGCATTTTCATACGATGGATATTTCATTTTTAGAAAGATAACCCTGAGACTAACACGGACACCAATATGACATCAACTAATGAGGCAACAAGGATGTCAAGAGGAATTTCAGAAATCATGGACATTAATGTAATTAAACTAATCCCTTGGATGCACCAGAATCTGCTTGATATGATTTCATAACTTCTGGAGGATGTGCGTTTTTTTTTTTTTCCCCATCTTCTTCTCCACAATCCCCCACTAGACATTGTCAACGTTTTTAATATCATCAGACTTATTTATATATCTGTTTTGGTCACACTAGAAAATTGTGTTCCAAGCAGGAGAGGCAAGTATTTAGATGAAGCTGATGACATTACAGTGACTGTAAACTCTAAATATCCAAGCCAAACTAGCAGTGACAGTGTGGAGACAGACGTCTTATGGGAGGAGAAGCGAGGCAAAACTTTCTAACTAGCTACTGAATTATCCATAAACAACAGGAAATGAGCCCACATGTTCACGTTACCAAAAACTTCTCATCCAAATCAGGAAAATGTCTAATCTCAAGTATCGATAATAGTTATGCAATATTACACTGTATTTTTGACAGGAAAAACAATGCATAATTCTGTGCAAGCTTGAAATATTATTCTGAGTCAGATTTGCACTATTATAAGCCACATATGTATAATATATAGGTTAATATCAAACTGCACCGACTATAATGGTTAATTTCATTTATAGACAGGTTATTACCTTATTTCTTGTATTTCATAGCCTCGCATATCCCTGAAGCCTTGTACATCACACAATTCAACTGTAAAAAGTGGTAGTAAAAAGTTTTTCCTCACACTGGTAATTAACTCAATTACCTTTAAATATGTATGCATGAAAATTAAAATGGCCTGGGGTAAAGACATATGTGTTTTTATATATTACATAAACCTGTAATGTAAATGACTGATCTGTGTGCAATTTTATTACATAAATATTAATCATAAAATGGATGATTTCAATTCAAATATAGACATACAACTTTTCCCCAAGTCACTATAATGTTTACAGTGATGGTGCTAAAATTTGCAGGGTTCCCCCACATGCTACAGCTGCTGGTAAAACTCTCCAGCAGATAACAAGCAACCAAGGCAGCCAAGTCAATCCAGTGCATGTTTGAATGGCTGACCATGTTAAGCTCTTAAAGCAGGCATTAATCCAGGATTTTAGGAGCAGAGTTAAGTTTGGCACATTATCATGGCAAGGCCCAGACCTCAGCCAGAGTTTAATCAGTGTGTAGAAGCACTGACAGCCCCAGGCACACAGACCTGACATGAACAAGACTACAAGCGGGCTAAAATAATGGCTGAGACCATTAAAAGCTACCTAAATGCTTTGATATTCAAAGATTCATCCGACCTGATTCATCAGTAACTACACTGCAGCAAAACAGAGATTAATTTTCTCGGCAAAATGAATGTACTCATCTCCCTGAGTTAAACATACTACAGCAGAGACTTGCTGAGAGAGTCGGCTCTGACGGAGCCTGAGTGACCTCTCTGGCCAGTCTTAGTCTCAGCGCTGGCCTCACCCCTCCAGACCAGACCAGACCTGACCAGAGCAGAGAAGAGCAGACAGAGCCTCTTCCATTGCACTTGACTCTTGATACACACAGGCCAGCTAAGATGATCTGAGATAGCAGTGCAGACAGACAAACATATTAAGAGCTGACAGCTGCTCACAATGTATCTGCATCATCGTGTTTTGGCACAAATACTCATCAACCAGCATGGCAAACAATCACACACACACAAACAAACACAATAAACTAGTGCATGTTGGCACATGCACACACACACTGATCCTGGAGTACACACCTAGGCTTGGGTCAACGTTTAGGTCTGGAACATGTGCTTAGGAAGCTGCTTGTGTTTGTTGGCTGATGTGGGATATTAGCGGTCATGTTTTGACTGATAAATCTGCCTGCATGGTGCAGATCTTGAGTTATCATCTGACATATGAGAAAATGCCAGAGAAGCTATGGGGAGAAAAGAGAGGAAATTGAATGACGGGGGTGAGGAAGGGGTGTTTTGTAGCAACCCTATGTTTTATCCTTATTCTCCCTAGCAAACATGCCTGTAAACACATACACTATGTGTATGGAAAGCCTACACACATTCAACTCAATCTACATGTTCAGTTCTCACTCCTGTGTCTACATTTATTCTGCTTCTGTCATAAGCACAAGAGGAGATGAATCACTGTATGGCTAATACACGTGTCCAAAATAGTCTGGTACGCTTGTAAGAATACCTGCTACTTCCTGTGTGGGATTTCTGAAGCTTAGAATCTGGATCATCACTGTGGAGCGGGCTTCATTTAACTATCTGCTATATTGCAGACAATGCAAATACATGGTGATTAAGAATGAGCTGAAATTTTGATTTAAACTTGATTATTGCAGCATATTAGAGGACAAAATAAAGTACCTGCAGCATATAATCAGGTGGAGCAGGAAAGGAAATGATTTCATATGTACAATTATATATACATATCTATGTGTGTATATATATTTACATATATGCATGTGTGTGTGTGTGTGTGTGTGTATATATATATATATATATATATATGTATATATATGTATATATATTTATGTATATGTATATGTATATATATGTATATATATATATATATATATATATATATATATATATATAAAACAACAATCTGTAAATGAAAAAGGCTTAGAACTCATTAAAATGTGTTTCAGATAAATAAAGCTGGTTAAATAATGTGAATCTTACTACTTGATATTCTAAATACTCACAAGGCTCCTTCAAAGTCACAGCGTACAAACAATTTGGATAAAAAGAAATCTCATTATAACAATTTTGTAACTCCAATTTGTTTAATTTACCCACACATACTCAGAGGTTGAGTATTGCTGTGTGAGGTGAGAGAGAAACAGACAAACAAAATAGTTTCACAATAAAAGTTTTGTTGAGGAATGTGGTCTGATGATTTTGATAATGGCTGCAGGGCCTTTAATCGAAAAGGGTGACAGGAAGTTATGACTTAGTATTAATAGCTTGTGGGTAGACAGACTCTTGTTTCTGTGCTTTTTTAAAAAATATGGCACCCGGTTCCCTTATTTTTATAAAATCTGCGTTCTAAATCACTGATTCTGCACCCTAATTGAAAGTAGTTTTGCTAAGTCAGCTCGAAACCAATTACAGATACAAGGCTGTGGCTGACTACAACAATTTGTTGTACTTTCTGACTTCCTGGTTCAAAAGAAGGATTCATTTTCATAAGACCTTGTCCAGTGTCGCCTGCCAATCAGTCTCATTAAAAAATAAGAACCTGTGAATCATCCCTCCAGTGTAAACAGTTTGGTTCTTTTCCTAAGTATGGTAGAATCTATCCTCACTCCTTTGGTTTTCACGCTTCCCATGTATGCAGCACACACACCTATCATGCTTGCAGGCGTGCAGCAGAGGACACATCAACAGTGCGGCTGTGCACAGTTTTGAGTAGAATGGGCAAATGTTGGGTCTGCTATTGGACAGTAAAAAACAAAGATCTGTTCATTTATATTTTGCATAAATGTATTATTGGTATCATGCTTTGACTTTGAATGGCCAACGGGAGCAAAACAAAACAGGGTTATTTACCTAAATATGACACATTAACTGAAGAGCAGAGGAAGGCCTGACATGACCACAGCTGAGTCCTGACACACCAGCGAGCCACTAAGCTGACTGGAATATCGGTTCAGCAGTCAGAAGGCCGAGCAGGCTCCTTCAACATATGATCACGATGACACATTGAGCTTTACAGTTCAAGCAGGCCAACAATAAGCCAAGAGTTGGACTGAACCAACTTAGAAGGTGAAACAAAAAAAGTGTGATTTTTTTTTAATTGTTTTTTGTTTTTCCAGTTCACAAAATATCATGAGCTGCTTGAATTAAATCAGCTGATTGCAAAGACGGAATGATGAGCAACATACTTTGAAAAAGGCTAAACGTGAGAGACCAAACTCCCCTAATTGAATAATAAGGATGTATTTGCTCCATGTGCTCCATTGCTCAGGTGTCTAGGATTTTTATATTACTATCATCATTTATTATTGTTGAGTGCTTGTTACTTGCCCATCTTCAAATTTGGCCTGTATTTTTTTTTTAAAGACATTGAAATACATACCAGTCAAATTACAAGATTCCAAATAAATGTAGGCCACGAGTGTAAATCCATTTCCAAAGGCCCCTTCCCAACTTTTACCCTCCTTCTTCCAACATCCATGCTTGTTCCTCAACAAGTCTGTATAAGTTGTTTGTTCTGACACTCTGAGATGGCACATACTGTGAGCTTGTTTCCTTTGCAGCCAATACATTATGTTATCATAAACCGATGTGTAGCTAAGGTCGGGTTATAATAAAGGCACAAAAACAAAGACCGCGGTTTGGGATCAGATAAGAGCTAGGGAACCATCGTGGTTTTTAAAACACTCTTTTGAATCGCCTCTGAAGATGGGAAATGACCCTCTGTCCCCTGCAGTAACATCCATCAAACCCTCCGTTCTGCTTGCCGCTGGCGTGGAACTCAGGTGTTCTACGGTGTTTGAGGAACTATCTACCACTCCAACCTCCATCTTTTTTAAATGACATCTGATTTTGTACTTTCCTGTGGGTGCGAGATCACATCTGTGTCTCACCGCTTGTATTGTGAACCCACTGGTCGTTTTCCTTGAGAAGACATTCTCCCCATTTTTTTGAACTCAGCCTTCATTTTGAACTCAATAACACACCAGTGGAGTTTGCGGCTGCATCCTGCACTGTTGTGACCCTACAGAAAGGTAGACATATTAACACCTGACTGTGTGTGTTGCTAACAACTGTCTCTACTGAAGCAGGAAGTTAGTTGCCGCACCTTGGAGATTGATAGGAGAAACCTGCAATGGCTCAGACATTCACAGGGATTATAATGTTCTGTTCTGAATGTTCATGTGATTTTCATATGCACAGCTAAAAGTATTTAGTACTTACAGTAACATTTAGTCCTGATCATAGAGATTCTTTTGATTATTTTGTACAAACGTAATATCAAATCCTTGAGAGCCAATATTACTCCGACAGTTCAAAAATAAACAGTTATAAAGTCGGTTCTAATCAGAGTAAAACCCACCTCAGAGACATGTCAGCTCTGAGTGGACAGATATTTCTTCAATTAACAGTTGTCTACTCCAAATAATTGCAACTGAATTTTTTTTGTCTATTAACAAAGGTAGAGTTGCTTTGCATGGTATTTGGGGTAAGTGTGTGTGTGTGTGTGTGTGTGTGTGTGGGTATGAGTGAGTGAGTAAGTGAGAGAGTTAGTGAGAGAGTCCAAATGGATTTCAGCCCAAGAATAAATCACTGTCGCCACAGAAACAGGCCGACAGCCGTGATGGATGGCTGAAATTTTTGTGTTGATGTCTTTAGTATTGCTGACAATTTGGCAGCCCTGGCTTTTTCACTTTTCCTGTGCTTGCGTGTGGCTAAAGACATTTGAATGTATAGATTCTTACCTGGACAGTATTGCTCACCTGAGAAGCTTCTTTTAGACAAAAAACAAAGCAAAACCTCCTTTTCTTTCTTTTTTCACACCAACAAAGTTTGGATTTTTTTTTTTAAATATGACATATTATCAAATCATTTCAAAAAGCCACAAGTGTAGCATCAATATATAACATCTGTAAAAAAAAGAGAGAAAGTAAGGAGGAAAAAAGTGGAGTGTCATTCGTTTGAGTGTGTGTTCATTAGGGTCACATGATCCACCTGTATGCACTGACTTCTCTCTCATTGGCCAACGTGTAACCACATGACACAGTGACTGGTATGTTTGGAACATTTTCCACCCTTTTGGCCTTGTGAATTAACTTTATTTACATGTATTTGTTTAATCCTCTCCAAGTGTTTTAGTCTGTCTTACTATACGATCTGTTATGGGTTTTTTCTGGATTGTTCTCCTTTTAATCTTTTTCTTTTTCAGTCTGTCTTTACGCCCTTAATAACATCTACCCTCTATTGGTATTTTAATATTTTATAATTTGCTCTTACCTTTCATGTACTTTTATCCACTGGTTAGAGTTTCGTGTTTGTTTATTTATTTTATCACTTATTAATTTCATCCAGCCTGAAATGTTTACTCATTGTAAATTGATGACATCTATGACAGCATTTCCTCAGGTAAGGTGCACTTTTGTTTTTTTTTGCTTTTTTTTTCAGGTTCACACACATTTGTTACATTTATGTCTATGAAGTGTGCAATAAAACAAAGATTTCTTCTTCTTTTTTTTTTGTTCTTGTTCTTTTTTTGGTCATCTCCCATTTTATTCCCAGTGTTGTTATCTGGCCCACTCCGTTGCTACTGAGGGTGACTTTGCCCCTGCTCTAGTACACAGTTAACCCAATTTTAATGCACAGCACCTCAGAACACACACACACACACACACACACACACACACACACACGCACGCACGCAAGCACGCACGCACGCGTACACACACGCCTGCCTTGACTCTTCCTGTATAATCTCCAAAGTTCCAAAAATAAAATGCTGTTACTTTCTATCCATAGGCTATACATAATGCACAGTATACAAAATCTATACACATATCCATAATGTTATGTAAACACAAGAACACCACACACACACACACACACACACACTTACACACAGACACGCACGCACGCACGCACGCACGCACACTCACTTTAAGAGTTGGGCCGCTCTGAGCCAGCACCCCCCCCCCCCCCCCCCCACACCTCACATCCAGTGTTTCCATCTGCTTTCACCTGGCAGGATCAAATCAGAGCACACTTCCCACAAACTTACAAAGAATCAATACTTTCTCCTGCAAAACACAGCAGCAGTCACAGCCTGAGCCTGAGCCTGAGTCCCAGCTCCACACTAACTCCACTCAAAGTACTGTGGACTGAGAGAAAGAATCCAGAGCAGAAATTAAAAAAGGATTTACTGACCTTACTGTCTTTCTTCCTCTCCCCTCTCTATGCCGTCCAATTCCCTCTTTTTCTTCTGCTGGTACTTGTCCTCTAAACCTCTAGTCTTAGTAAGTCATGCAAGAGCTGCCTGCTGCTCCTGCTCAGCCCTACGCCACTGTATTAGTCTGATTTCACACTCTGCAGCCTAGCCTCCTGTCCTGAAGGGGACGGTGAATGTGCTGCTTATTTAGAAGCCAGCACGCACTACCTGGGCTAGTAGGCAGCTGTTTAAAGCACGAGGCAACATCCAGGGTGCATAATACCCCCTCTTCCTTACACACACACACACACACACACACACACACACACACTCACACACACACACACACATTCTCTCTCTCTCTTTCCCTCCTGCTCAAACACATGCACACACTCACTAGCTGGCTGGCTCACATAGGCGATGGCACAGACACACTCGCGTGCACACACACACTCATGCACGCGAGGCAAAGTGAAATACACACACACACACACACGTGCAAGCGGTCTGTCAGAGGTCTCTCTACCTTGGCTGGGATAGCAGGCAGTGTGAGAACACACACACAGGAACATTGAGATGGGCTGGCTGCTCCGTTCTGTCTCCTTCTCTCTAAGTGTTTAGAAGACAATTTCAACAAGGGATTGCTCCCAATCTACTAGGGTGATCCACATGGATGAGTTATAATATGCTTGCCACTCTCTCCCTCTCTCTTGCCCCCCGCTTCTATTCTCTCTCTCTTTCTCTCTCTCTCATTCTCTGTCTCACTCTCTTACTCTCTCTCTCTCTCACTCTTTCGCTCTCAAGCTCGTTGTTTTAGCCTATTATCGAGCCGTCACTGCTTTCAGTTCAGGAGGAAAGCCTTCCCTTCTCGGATTCTATATTTCTCGTCTCTCTCTGGGTGTTCGAGAGATGGGGCCATAGACTGACTCCACCTGAATGTGTATTAGTAAAATGCATTATTTATTGCGAAGCTGCATTCATTTTTTTCTGATATGCCGGTGGACATGCGGGGGAAGGGAGCAGCAGTGGTGGCTGCATCAGCAACGAAGGGGTGTATTTGTGTTTTGTGTGTGTGTGTGTGTGTGTGTGTGTGGTGGGGGGGGGTTTGGAAGAGGCAGAGTTGGCGGTGGGGGTTAGGGTTTGAGGGGTCAGGATATGGCATAGTGGGGGTCTGAGGAGAGGTGAAAAGAATACATATGATATGATATTAATTTATTTATTTATTCAATGCCTGGGATCGCCTTATCGTCCAGGGTGATACTTAATGGCATCACTGCTGGCTTCACCAAGCTGTCCCAAATCACACCGCCACTCATTTTTTCATCAAAATGACTTCAATTTATCACTTTTTGTGTGTGTGTGTGAGAGAGAGAGAGAGAGAGAGAGAGAGAGAATGAACGAAAGACAGAAAGAAGAAAAGAAATGAGTGATGAGGATGATCATAAAAAGTGAAATAAATCACAAAGAAGTTTTCAGAACTAAAAGAAAACAGATAAAGATTTTTCTCTAAAACTGGAAAATTAACTTGAAATATCAGTTAATGCAGAATTCATAAAACACGACACCTTACAATTTTAATAACCTGTTTCAGGTGAAACTGTTCATTTATTCAAGTTTCTCACTTTGTTACAAGTGAGAGAATTTATGATTTCATTTTATTACATGCAATGAATTATTGCTTGCTATTAATTACAATATCTAAATAAATTAAAACATTAATTAACTAATAAAGACTTTTATTGTATAACATCAGACGGATTTGGATCACAAAATATCCATAGGCGTCTATTCTTATGTCTGTGTTTTAATTATTTTGTTAATTAATTGCAAAATGAGCTCAATACGGTATAATAAGAATTAAAACAGGACATCTGGTATTTTCGATATCTATGCTTATTGTAAACCAACAATGGATATAAAGTTAATTTCTCAAACAAAAACCTTTTGGGGAGCTATCCTGGTTTTATCATGAAGAGTAAGTTATAAAATATATTCTACATGTGCAGAGGTCAACTTTGATTATCTTTCTGAGAAAAATGCATATATATTCAATATGCAGGGTTGACCGAAGAATACAAAAGCGGGCCTCGTGGGCCTCACACACACTCAGGTGCAAGTCTATGACACACCTGTCATCACAAGTAAGACTGCTGTCATGTCTCTCTTTTCTGTCTTTTTCTATTTTGTATCTTTTCATTTACAACTAGAGTTGATGCTGGGATCAGAGACAGCTTGAATACTTTGCGGCTAAAGGGTGAGCGTAGCTGCAGCTCTTTTGAGACTCCATGAATAGAGGACAGGAATGACCAAAGGTGAGCTGATGCCAGGCTTGGACTCAGAAAGGGGAGGGCGGCTGGAAATGACTGTGTAAGCTGGAGTTGCCATGCTGGTCAACAGGCAGCTGCAGTGTAAACCCATGGGAGCAACCAGCCAGGCAAGGAGTCATGACTGCAGAGTGGACCCTCAAGACCCTGTCAGCACAATCAGCCTTCTTTCCCTCCAATAGCAGGAGAATCCGGCAAAAATGATGAGGGCTGCTAGCTTATACTGAAGATCTTTATGCTATTTCCACCACAATTCATTCATGCTGAACAATTAAATCTCCTTCAGAAAAGCCCACAAATAGAAATTTAACTTAACTAACAGCAGTTTCATGTAAAATCAGCACAAACACCCTAAATCGTGTATCCGATCCCTGCATGTGACTGTGGCCATCTCTATCATCCACAAGTCTAATCCAGACTCCTGTCCCATCAGAGCCTGTTATCAGCCTGGTCCTCAACCACAGGATGCCCATCTTCTGTACCTGCAGAAGGAAATGATGTGGCCCAGGGCCCAGCCAGGCTATTCTATCACCACCATTAGGGCTTAAGCAGAACTGGAAAATTACTCCACTGGCATTAACAGTCCATCTCAATCATTTTAATGCTATCATAATAATGAGAAGTTCTATTATTATTTTTAAAAGCCTTGGTAAGAAAAAAGGACTTTCATTTCCTTTCCTTAAGCATTTTATACTGAGAGAGAGAAAGTGAATGTAGGAGAAAGTGATATCTTATGGAACAGGGACTCGCTTCCTCCCAGCGACCCCTACACCCGTCTGTCTGCAGCATCTCTGTGCCCTTCTTCACCTTCCACAGTCACCAAGGAGGGGACATGATAGAAATAAACATGAAAGACAATTAATAATAACGGGCAGTCTGGTCTGAACACACTGTCTTAACAACTGTATCCTTAACCTCTTCACCCCAGTGCAGCCCGTCCATCTGACGATGATCCATAAAGAAGCCCCCCCACACACACACTTGCGCACTTCTCCGCCGTTCTGACTTTGAGTCCAGCATATTCCACAAGCCACAAAACACTGCATGACTTACATTCTCAGTCTCTACTCCTGTTTTTTAACTTTCAATTTCCTGAATAGCATTATTATGTATTATTAATATCTCTGAATTATTACTCGTTTGCCTCTTAAAATGGAGTGCTTTAATTCACATCTGAAGTACTCATCAAGGCTGTTCACTGAGATGAATGTGGAAGGATACATTATATTTGCAAAAATGCAAAGGTGAATTAAAAATATATAGGATTACTAAAATATTAACTATTAATTTCAAAAAAGATGATTTGCCCAGAAAAAGCAGTTTCATTTTATTCTGTGCATGTCTTTCTTTCTTTCTTTCTTTTTTGTTTTTTGAAAACTACATCTTGTGATTCAGGTTTTTGAAATAATCCCATTATGTGCATTAAATGTATTGAATATTATATTTCCAGTGTGAGACATCAGCTCCTGTATTCATTTTCATGAGAAGAGAGCATGAACAGGACATGGGTGCAGCGTGGCAGAGATGATGCAGTGTAAAAATTCATGTCCAATACAGTATCAGATGGAGGTTCCATCAACAATGAGGGGAGAGAAAAAAAACCTACACAAAATCAAAATAGGTCCAAGCATGATAGTTTCAACTATCTCTTCATGATTTTTTTTTCTTACAATAGTGAACTCTAATTCCCATGATCACCCTTGAAAGCGTGACCTTGTGCTGTGTGACAGGAGATAGCTGCAGCATGAAGACAGGACGCCACTTATCATCAAGGGACGAGGTGGCTGTTTAATTTCACACCACCAGTGGCTAAAACCCCTGTTAGTGTGGAGCATCACAATGGCAGCTACGCTGGGGGAGCAGATGTCCTAGTGAGGGGGTGTAAAGAGGGAGGAGGTTGTGTTGGGAGAAGGATAGGAGGGAGGAGGAAGAGTGGTGATCCTGTGTGTGTGTTGGGGTGAGTGGTTGCTCTGTCGCCACATATTGTACTCAAAGCGGTCTGACCTTGTGCGCATGCCCAGAAAAACAGCAACCCTCTCTTTCTGACACACAGAAATGGAAGAAATAAACAGACAAACCATCACCCTAGTATGTGGCCATACTTATGGGTTGTAATCAAAGAAGAAGGATGAGCACAAGGGGGACATGAACTCATGACGGTGAGTTTGTAGCGCAGCCACACCACTGAGGCTAGTTGCTTTCTGAGGAGCTTTTCATTGTCTGCGGTGATGAACTTGAGTTTTGGCCTCCAACCCTGGGGTCTTTCTGTCTAATCCTGAGTGTCCTGACGCCCTTTTACAGCCCCTCCCTTCTGCCTCACACTCTCTCTCTCTCTCTCTCTCTCTCTCTCACACACACACACACACACACACGCATGTCCATGCACAGACATAACACCCTTTAACTGATGCCTGACATGACTGCGGGGTTGAAGAGTGAAAAACACCTCCCAACACAGCTGAATATAAAACACTGTAATGAGCGAGGCAAGAAAATGGCTTCCCTCTCAAACATGGCTGCTGCTTACGGATGGTCAGATGCAAGGCAGCCAGAAAAAGGTCACCTCTCTCATCTTTTAGTACCTCCCCACACCCCCATCTTCTATTACTCTGCTGTTTTTTTCTCTTTCTATTCTCCCCCCCCCCCCCTTTTTTTTCATCTCTTGCTAACACCTTCTGTTTCCCTCCTTGGTCATTTTCCTCACCCAATTTCGTATGCGGATGTAGGGCTTATTATTTAAGAGACAAAGGAAGGGGATCTTGAGAAGAGACAGGTGGCTGCGTCTGAGTGATGAGAACATTACAGAAGTGAAATCCAGCTTCTAAAACCTCTCCTCCATGGAAGGTGATAAAAAAAAGAAAATAAAAATAACTGTGCCCCTTCCTCTGTTTTGTACAACTCAGCAGGAAAAAGAGCAAACCCCACTCCCATTTCTCCCCAGTACAATTTAAAGTCCCCTCTGAGCGCTGCAGTCCAGTCAGAAACGCTATATTTATTTTTTTCCTCTCTTACTCCCTCTCCAATGTCATTTTTCTCCATTTTCTCCATCGGTCGGTTATACACAGAATGTTCCAGATGCATTTAGACTGCTTGATTTCTATTTTCATAATATCAGAACATCAGGTTAAAGAATATAAATGTTTATTCAGCAGAGTGGTGAATGTTGGTGCATGGGTGCAGTAGCTCTTGGGGGACAGAGCCCATGCTAAATCAGTAAATCACTCCATCTAGAAGATGAACGGCATGTTTTGGAGTTCATTGCCTTTCGTTTCGGGCGAGTGGCCAGTGCCGCGGCAGGCCCAGCAGGCTGGAGCGGAGGTGTCTGCTGATATGGATGGTTACAGAGGGATAATGAAGCGGCGACCAGGGGCTTAGCAATGTTCTGTTCACCCTGTCCACCCTGCTGTGAAAGGACCAGCTGCCAAATATGGCTAATAGCCCGTCCTCGTACGGAGCCACCATAGAGCTTGTTCTGTGCTTTTAACGCGAGTGCTGCTTGGTAAATTCTTTGGTGCGATAATGGTCATGGTCTCACCACGACTCTCGGCAACTTTCATGTCGCATTTCATCAGTCAGCCCCATACTAGACAGTTCTCCTCACTGAGGCCACCTGAGACCCTTGTTGTTGCTGCTCTCATGGTAACAGACAGCTGCCCGCCAATGCCTGACTCCAGGAAAAAAGCGTTAATTTTTCCTGGACAGTACAGTCAAAATATAGTTCAGGTCAAGGAACCTGCGGATGCCTACATATCATTATTTGGATCCATGGAACAAATCCCAAATTTGTCCCCAAAAAAAACTCAGTAGAAATCTATTTGAATGTGAAACAAGGAGTAGGTGCGTCCTGAATCAAAGCAGCCTTCGTATTTTTGACTAACAACATGTTTTCTTAAATTAAAATGCAATTCAGACATATTGATTCATGATTGTCATTTCCTAAATGTTTTCCAAGTCATAAGACTCACGCAATATAATCCAACGTCGTGAAATAAATTCTCCACGCAGGAGAATTTGAGTAGTCAGTTTTTATCAAATCTGTTTGAGATGTTGATGAATTCTAATGGTCAGTTTCGAGGCCATAACTTACAGTACTAGAACAACAGTGATATTTGTGTACGCTAAATCATATAAATGTGACAAAAGCAAAATATTAGGAACACCTCTCAATGTAACAGTTCAGCAACAGCAGATATTACTGCCTGTAAACTAACCAACAAAATACAGATGCAAAATATTTGAGTATTGTCATGCTGGATTCTACTGCATTCGTACGTGATAAAGTGAGAAAAAAAAACCATTTGAAAGCATGTGAATCGAATTTTAAAGCAAAACCTTTGGGTTTTACCACAGCAATATCGAGCGCAAACAAGTTTACTCTCAGCACATTGCATGACGCTTTCATTCTTCACACAAAACCACAAGATCGAAGTACATTCGTGTCCCAGTGACATTTATATACCACGAGACATTAAAACATGTCCTATGTCTACTTACTATGTACTTCATCAGGTCACCAAAAGACGGAACTTCGATGGCTCACCTACATCACCAAATACAGTGCGAGATGATGCCAATAGCACCAACTACTGTATTAGCCACCTGCATCTCAAACTGGGATGCGAGGCACATCACATTTAAATAAGTTGATAGAGTTTATCAAAACGACAGGCAATTAGAGTGGCTTTGACCATGGGTTTGCATGCTAAATGAGAGTCATTTGACTGGTGCGAGTCATACATGTTAGTTCTGGAACTCCATTTTTGCTCGTGGACAGGCCTAAATTAAATATCTTCAAAGTCCATTAGGCTAAACAGCCTGAGGAAAGACTTCGTCTCACCACAGAAAAATGACAGTAAACTGAGGCAATCATGCCGCCAATCAATAATGCATGAATTATATTTTTCTTAGACTGTGTAAAATGTCCTGAGTTAATTCCCCAAAGTATACAATACCCATTACTTGAAGAGGGGCGCATCCATGTGTCTATCATCCAAATTAGTGTTTTCCCCAAGATTTATCAGCCTCATGCTGCCAACTGAAATTAAAACACGAAGGCTGAGCTGTGACTCCTCTAAATGCAGGGGCCACAGGCAAAGCTCTGTAAATCTACTGCTAGAAAACCCTTCTCAGAAAGTAAAAAAAAAAAAAAGACACATACAGAGAGGGACAGCTGAGAGAGGAGATGAGGTGGGGGTGTGTTGACCTGACCTGTCCCAGCTATTGGCCTGTTGAGCCAGTGAATGGTGAAGTCCCTGAGGTCTCCATTGGGGCCCAGATCTCTGATAATGACCTCTGTCTAGCCATGATAGTCACAGACGGGTATTATTTGGCAGGCTTTGCCGACCAGTGTCAGTGAGTGCCAATAATTGGTCAGTGTGTTATTAACCGGTAACCTGGTGGCCTCCGTAAACTGACCAGCGTCTGGGTTAGTGGGAGTCGTTGCGAGGATGACAGCAGGCTGGTCTCACTCACTCTTTGTGCCTCTACGTATGAAGATTAATGCACTGTAATCCTTACACAACCTACATGATCTGGAGCAGAGAGTCAGGGGCAAGACTTCACGACATTTGCAGCCATTTGTTATTCACTTATTTGTATTCGATATCAAACCTAAACAGACCTTTGCCACAGCATTCCAACAACTATCTTAACATTTTTCTTTTTCCCCTCAGAATGAAAGCATTGTCCAGGATTTTGCTTCTCACTGCATGGGTTTGCACACACGCACTGTGACGCTGGACAATCATTGATTTATGCATGGAAAAAAATTATGAATGACATCACGAGAATGTTGCATGAGAATCTGCGGTAATCTCTCAGATTTATATTTGTTATTATAGAGATGTACTGTAAATTCCAGTGCATGCACGCACCAGAATTACACACAAACACACACACACATGCAAAAAAAAGCCTCTTGTTCACCGACAGCTCCCAATGATCCCCGACCGACGGTCCCCTCTTGCATTACATGCAACACAATCCACCCTTACACACTAATTTATTTCTTTGCCTCTTTTTTCTGTTTCAGTGTGTAACTGAGACCTTGAATATATACAAATTTAACAGAGCTAATAGAATCATTATCAAATTCAGATCAATATGAATTCAGTGCCAGTGCCCATAAAAGGCAGCGATATTGAAATACAACACTGTCCGTGCTTCTTCATTGTTCAGCCTACGACTGACGCTTGCTGCCACCAGACATGATTTAGCAGACAGGCACATTACAGTTAATAAGACTCTCACTAAACACCCTTTATTAATGCATGAGAGAGTCTCTGATCCTGCAGAAACTTTCAGAGGGAAAGCAGTAATCACAATACCTCTAACAAGACAATAACCGTGAAAGAGTTAACGGTGTCGTTGAGGTCAAATCAGCTGGAGCTTCTTCAGAATGTATCAGAGTGGATGGACAACTCAGAGAGTTGAACTCCTCTATTGACTGTATATAGTTTTTAATGAATTAAATCTTCAATAAACTGACAGTGAACAAGTGCAATTACTCCTATAGCTCAGGGTGGAATGTAAAATAGCATTTATTAAATTAATTTAACATTTCTGAAATACTATGGTGCAAGGCTGGATATCAAGGTGACATACATCTAAGTCCATTAAATCTCATTCTTAGCTGTTAAATCAGTTAATAATTTGGCTGCGCTTTGTAGTTTATAATATAAATGGCCAAAAATACAGTGCAACAAATGAAATTGACAATAATAAGTCGTGCTGATGTCTGTGTAGAGTTCTTACAGTTTAAATGAGCATTTCAATGAGGTTAATGTGTTGCAGCCAAATGCACTTTAAAAAATAAACCCTTTTTTTCCCTTTTTCAACAGTGCGTGAGCATCAAAGTCTACTTGCATCCTCCTGTCAACCTCAATGACAGTTTCCTGTACATTTCCTCACAGTGTGTTTCGTCTGATGAAGTCGAGAAAAGTTAACTTTTTTTATTTAATAGGAATCAATATTCTGAAAGTCTCTGCAGACATCCAGCAGACCTCTCAGTAACAGTATTAGACCCCCACACAAATGATCCATTGGAGGAAATTTTCTAGTTGGATTTCTGTTCCAATAATCTAGATTTTGACAGAAGCTGTCACATTATAAAGTCTGAACACAGTTACAAGCACTGTGAATGATACCAGTGATTGAGTTTTATTGAAGTGGTCAGCAGGTAGCTCATTGCTCACAGAAAGCCCCGGGCGTGAAGGTGGTCAGTGGGGAGCAGCTTCACTACAGCTCACTACTGTACATAGTGAGATGGAGGGAAAGTGGAGGAAAGGACTCACATCGGAGAGAAAGAGAGAGAGAGAGAGAGAGAGAGAGAGCGAGAGAGAGAGAAATTCATAATCTCACTATTCAAGACGAATATGATACAGTATATTCCCAGTACAGCCGGGATGCTTGTGGCATGTATGACTTGTCCCCCATACCATGCAAACTGTTGAAGAGTAGAACACACTTGTAGAAACTTGAAGATGTACCTGTGTTTGTAATGATAAAAAAGATCCTTTTTTTTTTACAATGCTAATTGTTACTATTTAATAAAGTATTATACATGTTCTAACAATGACTCTTGTTTAATTGATGTCCTCTGCACATGAAAGATAGTAAGAAAGACGCCAAATATATTGTACTTTCTTCTACAAAATCCACACAAATGGGTGCACCAGTATAGAATTCATTCAGAATGAAAGGCAATGACAACATGAGGTACAAAAAGTAAAAACATTCAAAATAAAATATATTTTTGGAAATTATTATTTGCAAACTTCAGTTAGCGATGTAAACAACTTTTACTGTTCTTCTGTGTGTAAGATACAATTACCAGAATCACAACAAATGAACATTTAGTACCAGCACTCTGAAGCTGCTCTGAGTATATGAGATTTGTTTTTGACCCCCCTGCTGCACGAGCATGCTAATCAACCCTGGAGGGTCATGGGTCAGGTCTGGACAGAGACGGCATCCTCAACAAATGCACAGCAACATCTGCTCTCTGTGCGTCACACAAAGATGTCCCATCGGAGCCCCTTCGCAGCCCTCAAGAGCCTGGGAACGGCTCAAAGTCAAGGGCAGCCTCCAAGAGTGGACACAGCAACAGTCTCTCACAGGCAAAATGATGGTGGAATTTTGGTTTTAATGACCTACATTTTTGTTGAGCATATGAATAAATCTGGTGGCCTATGATCTTGGAAAAAAACTGCACCAGCATCAAGACTTTGCCCTGCAGGATTTCCTGAATCTGAGATGTTAGAGGAGGTTGGAGACAATGGTGTTTTGAGCAGAAGTTACTTCTGAATATACATCACACCCAGATGACACACCAACCCGAGACACTGTCCCTCCCTTTTGTTGGAAGCTGAACAATCTACAATAAAAGAAACATCAAATACTGTCAATAGCGGGATCAATACCCAGGGATATCTCTGTTTTCCGGGAAGCAAAAAAAAAAAAAGCACTTTACAGAGCCTCCTGAGTTCCTTCCATGGTTTCTGTATTGCAACTGCTGAAGGACAGCTGATGTATGTCTGTTCCTCCTGACATCACCGCATGCGAGCAACATTTTTTTCTGACTTTGTAATGTGGAGCTGATCTACACCTGCTGGGAGCGGAGCCGCGTAGGTATGCGCTGAACGCTAACAGCATCAATCACGCAGCAGGCCTTTTTATTGCCATTTAAGGCACATTTAAAACATTTCACTGGAGCCACCGTCCAATCTGATGACTCTGCAATAATACCGATGAGTACCATCCACTACTGTGTGGATGGTTGAGCAGTGTGGATTTTTTAAAACTGACAGGGCTTCCATCTTGTAGTTTCTTTAACTTTATTACCTCCACCAAGGAGGTCATGTGGTCACAGGCCTGCATTTGTTTGTTGACAGGATATTTTTTTATTTAAAAAAAAAAAAAAAAGAGTGGACAGATTAATGAATGTGGTGGAAAGATAGGTAGTAGGACATGGACCATGGGATTAACTTTTGGAGCTGATATGGATCAAAATGTCAAAACATCGCAAGCTATAGCAGCCTCCAATAATTTTCTGGACATAATATAAATGAATTTTGATCACATTCCTGGGAAATGGTTGAATGATGATGATGTTTCAGCTTCCAGGAATCATTTTAATCATATTGTGGATCAGTGATTCAGAGGACCTGTTTTTGATGTAATAGTCGATGTCTCTGAAAGGTTTAAGCATCTTTTGATGAAATTAATTGAGGGTATTTATTGTAATTAGTCGGATAAGCTTCCGGAGATGCTCTGGATCATGTTCTAGATCGCTCACCCGAAAGACCTGTTTGTTCTTCTCCTCTGGGAAGACGAGGAGCAGATTTCGATGACACCAAGTTCATATTCTAAATCCATATTCCCTCCTCTGCAGTGGTATGAGCTCTCTGAGTGCTTTCTAGTGTACTGTGAAATAATTCATTTGTTTTTGAAGAATCAGATTGTTGGATGATAGATGCCAGTCGATAATCAAATGAAAAATCTCTAATCTGCTCCATTCAACATGCACACTACTTGTACCCCCCCCCCCCCCCCAACCATGCCTGCCACTCGCAGCACCCTGGAACAGGCTGGTTTTCTCCCTGGAGCTAAACTCACCTGATGATACTCCTCATGCACCAGATAGATAGACAGAAGTGAAAATATAAAGGTGATTATGCAGCTACTTCAAAAAATGTCATTCCAAATATATATATATATATATATATATATATATATATATATATATATAAATGGTATATGTAAATTATCATTGAATCGTGCGCCCTTCTTTGATCACCTGATTTTCAACCCTCCTGCAAATGGAGACAATTTGTTGTAGCCAAGAGTAAAATTAAATCGCATTCAAAACCTCCTAAATACAACCTAACGGGCAACACAGGAGGCTAAAAGGCAACAGTACAGTGGGCATATAATGTAAAATCACTACATGATGACTCAAATTATAGTGCTCGTAAAAAAAAATGTTAGTTCCTTCACTTGAGCAAATTCATTCTGCTAACTGAAGTCAAGTTAAAAAACAGTCATGTGACCATGCAACCTTGCTCCAGTGAAGAATGACTGACAGTATCATGAGCACATGTTTTAAAATCTAAGCATACTCATCATAAAAGTTGTAAAGTAACAGTTATAAAATGTATACCAGTTTCTCTCCAGCGGATGAAAGAGTGAGCATCTTAAATACATCGCTGTCAACAGCCCAGGTTTGCCAACTGCAGAGCATCAGCACTGAGCTCCAGACAACTGATCCATGCTCCTGACTTCTCAGGTGAGCTTAGTAATAGACACAGTCACTCTAATTCCCCTTCAATTCTCACCTAAAATTGATAGCCGGCAAATGCAACCTTAATTACATAGTAGCCAATCAGAGCTTAAGTGTAACCTCCTGCCCCCTGCATACCCCCACTAACATCCTTCCCCGTCCTCTCACTGAGAGGAGAATGAATGCAGCGCTCCGTCCTGAGGTCTATATTTCACTGCCGGAGTAAACACATCTAAAGCATATGAGATGGATACATTATGTATATAGGACGCAAGTGTGAGATTCAAGGAGCAACTTGCTGGGTCAGCACGGAAAATGCAAGCAGACCAAGGAGCAGGCAGGATTCTCGCTTTCTACAGCTGGGTGAGGTCTATAGAGCAGAAATGTAAATATCTGAAATGACGCACGTTCCTTTTCTGGCCCTATTCTTCTTTAAATGATCTTAATATCAGTATATATTTGGCTAGTTAATACTTGGAAGCCTATTGCCATCTAAAGCTTGATGATCAGTGTGCCTGCCTATCCCTCTATTTGTCCATCCACGGTACGCCCATGCTTTCCCACAGTAAATTAAAGGCATCTCCTCTAAACCGAGGAAGTCTGAAGCCAACTACCGGAGATGCGCAGCTATTCTCTATCCTCTCTAATCACATGATCAGGGTGCTGGCAACACATCCTCAGCATAGGGAGGGGCCAAGCAGCGGCACAGCTCACCACCATTTTGTGTGGGTACCTGGCAGCTTTTGTGTGAGTACCTGTCTCATTTGTTTACCTGCATCCAGTGTGTCCCTACATGACGCGTCATTAGGTAAAATTCTAGTAAGAGTGAATGTACAATGAGCACGTTGCTAAAAGGAGGATGAACAGATGCTGTGTACAAACTATCACGGAGAATCACGGGTAGCTCATTCTGAATTTCATGTTTTTGTATTTTCTTCCTCTCTCCTTCTGTCTGGCTGTGCTCCCGACAGACCCCTCTCCTCCCTGACATCCGATGTGTGAGGCGCATATGGTGCAGTGAAATTGCTGTCTGCGAGAGCATGCCTCTGCCTGTCCAGACTTCATCAGAGGGATTAAAGAATGGGATGGGGGAAGAAAAAAAATCAAAATAAAATGGTGATAGCACCTCACACTCACACACACACACACACACACACACAGGCACGCACGCACGCACGCACACACTGTTTTAAGTAGAGTGGAACATCAGATGACAGAGAGGGCTCTCTTGCTGGGGTGCAACGGTTTGCAAGGAAAGGTTGTCCGGTCAGTGCGCTACGCTGCCTTTATTTGGCTCTGACAAGGGCTCACTACAAAGCAAAAGCAAATTACAGACAGTGTTCCTCCCTCTATACAGTCAGGAAGTTCACTTAAAAGCTGCATCCAATTAAAAGAAAAGTGACTCAGTGGTAGAGCAGCAGAGCTCTTTAATGATAACTTAGCCATCCCTCTCTGATGTGTTTTCTTTCTTTAAAAAAAAAACAAACAAAAGCAGAAGGGAAAAATGCGTCGCAGCAGGAAGACTGGAGAGGAGGTGGGAATATGCTTGTCAAGGTGGGATGTTACAAAGTCGGAGATTTGGGGAGCAAAGGAGAGAGGAGAGTGGAAAGATTGCGGGATATTAGGGCGTAATGGATGTCACACCAGGCCCCAATAACAAATTCCCATATGCTTTCATCATGGCTCGGTACGAAAGTGTTCAGTGGAACAGGTCATTACTTGGTTTCATACTGCTGTTATTACCAAGAAAAAGTAAATACTCTGCCATGTTTATCATCCAAAGAAAGGTTTTTTTTTCCCCCTTTCATTCTCTACTTAATCATCAAAATTACATAAAAAAACAACTTAGTCTAATGACGTAAAAGATCACTTTGAACCGAGAAATGATTCCGTGCGATGCGCGCAATTTTTTTATATCATGAAGAATTATCAAAATACTGTAAATATCAAATTAAACAAAGCATTTGTGAATTTCACAAAAGGTAAAGGAAGCCGAGCAGGAGATTTACAAAATCAATCGCAAGAAATATTGTTGAAATAAAGATAAGGCGTCTATCAGTACATACAGATGTGGTTTCATCGTGATCCTACTAAATTCAAGTAAATAGGGATGTATTGTGTGGTTTATTCTGGGATTTGCCAGACACTAGGTCTGACCCTGTATTTGAGACAACAAAAAGACAGTCTTGACATCTTGCCCAGCTAGCAGATAATATTTGCTGTTCAGAGACTGGCTTTCTTTTGTTCCAGGTTTTTATAAACCCAAGACACTTGAAATTTAAACTCAGTTCAAGAAATATTATTTGCCACAGGGCAAGGTAAATCTCTTGGCGGGGCCTTTCAAAGGGTTGCCCTGGGTTTGTTTACAATTGATCTTATTTAAAAGTGGATTTTTTGTTTTACTTTTCAAAGACATACTTTGTGCCATGATCTTACAGGTCAAAGGAGTGATGAATGTTATTTTTTTCCAGTTGAAGCAAAAAAAAAAAAAAAAAGTTATATAATCAGCTGATAATAATACAGAGAACCCTGTTGCACCACTGGTTCTTCCCAGGTCTCTGACTTGCATGTGTAAAATTAAAAACACATGCATGATAACATCTCCGACTGGAACAAAACACCCCTGGTGAGGGAGCAAATAAATTCAATTTAAACTGAATGAACATTTTTCATTCCTGTGATTTACTGAAATATGAGTTGCATTACGAAATATGGCACAAAAAAAAAAAAGAAATCTGAATCGTGAGTGTGTGTGTGAGAGAGAGAGCGTAGCGTGTCTGTGTTTATATTGCCATAAGGTGGTGAAAATAGCAGTTTCTACCATTGTTTAGGCTAGCCATGCACAATTTTCATCCACCCTTCTTCCTCACATGGAGCAACTGACCAATCACCATAAAGAAGCATGGGGGGGAAGGGGGTCAAGAGATGGTGAAACCAGAGAGGATGAGCACACTTCTGCCCGCTGAACCTGACGCTTAACAAAATCAGTCAAACAACCACAGCCAGTAAATCATACTGTAATTGATCCACATCCTCTTTGTGAACTTGAGTTTTGCAAAACTTCCTGCGCATGGAATGCAGTCAAAGGAACAATAGTTGGCTGCAGGGACCATCCTCCAGGGCTCAGAGGGTCCCCTGCCTGCTCAAACGGGCCATGATACAGGAGGAGGTCACAGGCCGAGGAGCCCGTTAAAAGCTTGCTGTTCCTGGGGAGCAAGACAGACAAGCTTAGGGCAGTGCAGCGGGGATGGCCCTGTAAAGACCCCTTCATCTGGCCCACACCTGGGGGAGCCCACGGGCCAACCAGCTCCACACACAGCGCAGCAGCTACTGGTCTTACACACACACACACACACACACACACACACACACACACACACACACACACACACACACACACACACACACACACACATTTACAGAAGTGTTGTAAATGTGTACAAAAAAATAAGCAGTTTTCACATAAAAAAAACAGCAGTTGTCAGCAGAAAAAGGACATAAATAGGAAAGGTTTTCTCATACCGTATTTTAAATGTGTGGGTGTGTTTATGACAGGCACATTAAAATGAAGTTAAATGGAAGTTTTATCTTTATTTTCACTATGGTATCCCCTGAGTGTTTTTTCTATATTGGAAAGCAAATGTTCTAATTAGAAGTTCCTACGTAAACAGTGACATTATTTTCTGTATGTAAAGAGCCACTTCAGTTAAAAGTTGGATAGTTTAGTTGAAGACCACGGTGATGTACTTGATGACAGCGTTATTATTAGAATAGATCCAGGAAGCTGTGGTGGGATGACATGCTGGCTATAAGAGGGCCCAGGCCACTGCTAACATTTCAAATTACATCTCTGTCTATTGTGTCTTGCTTGAGCTTATGTGAGGGTCCCTGGGGCACCTCCATTTTCCCAGAAACTCCCTCCAAGGCTCTTTAGGTTAACATTCCCAGTTTGACTATTAGATCAATAGTTGTAAATGACTTTATCACACCAAAGAGGCAACTTTCTAGATAGAATTGGTCCCACAGTTGCAACTTGACAGGCTCGTGCTGCGAGGAGGTCCACTTGCTCTTGCTACATTACAAATGTGATGTTTCTCAACAAGACTAACAACATTTCAACGATCCTACTGGTGGTAGAAATGCGCATCATTTGCAGTGAAATAAAAATATGCATATTCAAGTCAAGTCACAAAGAAGGGGTGATGGAGTTGCCTACAGAGGAGAGGTAAAAAAATCTGCATCGACATCACGCTGTCTGTTTGCACCTCTTTTGTTGTTATGGAATACGGGGTGATGTCACTTCACTCCCAAGCCTCCCTAAAATACCCCCCAAATCCTACCGGGCTCCTGAGTGGGAGTGCGTAATCAGTCCTGGCAGAGTGCTGGTTAATGGGGGGCACAGGGCCATGGGTTTGTGATGTATTCATGTGCGTGGCGTGGCGCCTGGACCCAGGGTGACACTTCTTCATTCCCGCTGCCTCAGGCCAGGATTAGGATTGCGGCCGGCCTCACAAAGCCAGCCGTAATGCAAAATCATTTTCATATTAACCTCATCTCTCCTCTCTGGGCCTGACAGTGGACAGGCCTCCTCTCTTTGGTGCTCAAATTATCCTCAATTACTGGGGAAAGGCCAGGCAAGGGGACGTCACCTAACCTTCACCATCTGTTAGGTTCAAAGCTTTAGCAGCCGGCCAGCCCGGCTGTCTCCTGCTTCCCCTGACCTTTCCGCCTCGGCCAGCTCCTGCACTATACGCCTTTCACCCCCACCCCCACTCCCACAACCTCCCATGATAGGCCAGCCCTCTCTGGACACAGCTGGGAAGTGCATGTGCACGCATCATATTCAGGAGGAAAAGGTTATGTCACGCTTCTTCAGCAAAGATATGAATATTCAAATCTGTGCTGGGACGAAGGCGAGAGTGGTGTCAAGACACATAGGTTAAGTCGCTCAGCGAAGGATAAGCCAGTATCTATTAATTGAGTGCTGCTCTTTATTGCCTCTGGTATTCAAATTAAATACAAAAGAATTAAAAAGCACGTTTTTTCATATTTAACCACTCGAGAATTACTGTATGTATCATGACTTACTATCGACAAAAAACTTTTTAAACAAAATGTATTTTTAAAAATGAGTTGCATGATAATCTAGAACTGATTAAGAGTGCATCGTTTCAGGAGTATTGCCTTTGCTTTTTTACCTTGAACATGGAAAGGTTTTCTTTTGTGTATCTACATGATTTTTTGAACATTTTTTCCACATAATACACAGAGATTTAATTATTTGCTATCAATCTATTTATTCTAGAACCTCACTGAAATGCTATTTTATTGAATCTTTTCCTACTTTTCCTGCAAAAGTTGGCTTTAATTAAGCATCCATCTACATTTGAAATAGCGCTTGTGAAATATTTAGAAGCTCTTATTTCTCCTATAGTGAATGCACCTCTTAATAATGCAGGCAGTGTTTTCTGTTTGTTTTGAGCTTGTGTGTTTTAGCAGCTCCACTGTGTCCATTTGGATTTTCCAGTCTGTCTCGCCACTCAGGAGGCCCCCTTTTCGCAGGTCATCTGGCAGGACCTGATGGCTCTGAAATAACTTTTAATAAGTCTGCTAAATAATAGATAGAGTGTTGGCTAAAATCAGGCAGGGAGGAGGACAGCAGGCTGCAGAGAGACAACAAGCAGGTCCCCGACACCTCCCTCTCCATCATCATCATCATCAGCAGCAGCAGCAGCAGCAGCAGCCATGTTCAGTCTCTGGCCTCACCTCCTCTCCAGACCCAGACTCTCTGAGGTCAGGGGTCATGGACTTGACCTTGTGGCC
Organism: Aulostomus chinensis; assembly: GCF_037954235.1. Taxonomy (NCBI): domain Eukaryota; kingdom Metazoa; phylum Chordata; class Actinopteri; order Syngnathiformes; family Aulostomidae; genus Aulostomus; species Aulostomus chinensis. The sequence goes on from NC_141321.1 coordinate 20,591,197, forward strand.
CCCAAGAGAATGTTCACTTGGTTTGGGATATAATTTGGGATTTATTCAGCGGGAGGCCCTGTCTCTGGCTGCATTAAGCCTCATTATCCTTGAGTCATCTCTGTTCACAGGGCAGAGCCAGGAGCAGACGCATCAACACTCCACTTTACTTACACCTTCACAATCCCACAATCAATACCTGCAGCTCATGGTCTTCCTTTAAATACACCTCAACAGAGGGTAAAACTATGTTTAATATCCAGGCCATGGAATAAGTCCCTTTACGCTATTTTCTCTAGCAATATTTAGATATCCTTGAAGATATTAAATAGGAATAATTGTACACGTAAATGTAGATTTTTTTCTAAATATAGAATTTTGATGAATTACATTTAAAAGAATTAGATGTTTCAGTAAAAGCAAAATTTAGATTTTCCTGAATTATTTTTCTTCCGTTTGAAGGAACGTCGTCAGGCCAAACACACATCAATCAGTGATTTAAAAAAAAAATGTTTATTTCAATTCACTCATTTAATTCTAATTTATGGAAGCATGTAAGACATTCTTTTTGGGGTATTTAATTGAGTGATTAAACAAGATTTTTAATTTAATTGTTTAAAAAAAAAGGAAAAGGTTCACATTTATAAGAGAATGCATGTGTCGGCCTAAATGAAATAAGCAGTTACTGTGATATATTTCATGTGTAAGCTAAAAAAGAGTGATCATTCCTATTATATATGCCTGCCTCTAAGTGGGTCCCCACGGAGGACAATTTTGGAGAGATCTTCCCTGATAGGAAACAAGCCCTGCATGCATTAATATTACATTAGAGCCCGTGTATGACAGAGCCGTCTGCTCAGTCAGGTAGAGGACATCTCCTTATCATGTTAATATTACACTCATCAAAGTAGGCTACATCATACAGGGACGGTGGTGGTGGGGGGGGGGGGGGACACGCTCGAAATTAAAGATTGTTTTCATGAGATAAGTCTAAAAAGGCAGAACAGACAATAAAATGCGTATTTAGGTCACATATTCACTGTAGTGCACAAATGCCGCAGGAAAGGCGTCGCTTGCGTGTGTGTCTCGGTCGGAAATATGACATGCATGGTCACACACGCACACACACACGCGCACACACACACACACACACACACACGCACACACGCTGAGAGTGCACTCCTCAGTGCCGAGAGCAGGAGGGGTGCAAATCTCCAGCGAGAAGGAGACAGGTGCAAGGCTCTGCTCTGTTGCAGCTTAAATGCATTTAACGTCCATTCTTAAAACACACACACACACACACACACACACACACACACACAGAAAAACACACAGAGACCCTCTTTACTGCAATGAGATTATGTGCTTTTTTTTCTTTTGTGTGTGTACATTTTAAAAATGTTTCACTTCAATCTTTGATAATAAAATAACTAAAAAAAATAGAGGACAAAAATTAAATGTCTTCCTGTCCTGATATTTTTTTTGGAGGGGGGGGGCGCACCTCTTTGGCTGTGTGCCATCCTGCTGCAGAATCAAGCTCCTCTAAACACGTGTCCCGTTAACAAAAGGCGGAGCGCTTGTTTGGAGGCAGCCTGGGAGGCCTGGGGGGGGGGGGGGGGGGGGCGGACGTGTGCTCGCCTCCGTGCCAAACTTTGTCACTCTCATTTGAATGTGAATGGTATTTACCAGGGAGAGCTGCTTGCTTATAACGAGCCCGTGTCTACAATACACAACCCCCTTTCCTGCAAGGATTTTTCAATTAGTGACCCCCCCAACCATCACAAAACACACACACACACACACACACACAAGTCCCACCCGTCCTTTTGCTACTAATCGGGGCTAATTAGGCCTTTTATCGCACATTAATCGCTGGTATTAATTGGCTGTCGGCCGCAGGCCAACTGTTGAGGAATTTGGCGTGTGATCGAATTGAAGCTGACGTGTTCATTACGCCTATTTAATATTCAGCATATTGTAATAGGACACTTGTTAGCAGGAATGCAATTAGACATCTACAGCAACAGGGTCTGCATACGTTTATAGAGGGGGGTGAGAAGAAAAAGGTGGAGATGTTCCTAAAGCTGCTGTTATAAATGAAACCATTTTAATTGAAGAGGAACTGTTTAGGAGGCATCATGTTCGGCCTGCTGTTTTTTCCTGCTCCTTTTAAAAAGAAAAAAATCAAGACATTTTATCAAAATCAAGGCGTCCTCGAAACCTCGAAAGGTGCGCCGTGCTTTTTTTTTTTTTTTTTATTTACACCAAAATGGCAAACCCACGTGATCTGGTCTTGTGACAGTAAGACGGTTTATTCATCTGTGTTTTGTCTGCAGGTTGCAACTCTTCGTCTTTTATCCACCTTGGTCTGTTCCCTCAGAAAAGGAGAAATAATAAGGTTTATTAGGCGCACAATACCTTTCTTTAATCGGAGCATCAAAGGGCTTTCAAACGTGACATCATAGTTCCTGCAAGACCTGACAGACACACTATACAGAGGCTGAGGGCCTGTGGTCGAACATGGCTGCAACTGATGTGCATCAAAAAATAGAAACATCGATGCAGGATGTAAACGTATCTACTCGCAAGAATGTTTGATCATTAATCAATCAACATTTTTGAAACAAAATAGTGTTTAAAAAAAAGTCGATGAAAGAAGAAGAGGCACCTCCAAGATATTTAGAATACAGCAAAAATAATAATAATAATAATAATAATAATAATAATTCAATGTCCGCATCTGTCTAGTAATACTGTCTGTGCCAGCCTGTCCAGGGAGGGCCACGTCGTGACGGTCTGGACTACAATGAACCGTCAGCACCCCCTGACCCCCTTTTGAATTTTGTAGGTTTTTTTTTTTTTTTTTCCATTGTATAGGTTGAATATTTTATGGGCCTCAGCAGCAGAAACTAGTTGACCAAATTATATAAAAGGTCCTTGAAAGTGAATATAAAGGTGCTTCCCTTATTTTTTTTTAAAAAAAGCAAACCCCATCTAATTCTATAATTATTAGTATTTTGTTATTCAAGAATACTAATTAAGATATCTGTACCGACAGCCACTGACGGGCAGGAGACAAACGGATATGAAACGAGGAGACTTCAGTCTTTTGATTGGGAGGGGAAAAAAATCAGACAAATATCCAGGAGTCGGAGAGCCACTTTAGGCTTCCTGTCCTCACCGTCAAGTGTTGGCGAGCATCTCAGTGCTGTCACAGCGGTCCCACTGAGGCATATGGCTCTCAGCTGCCCCCCACCCCCCAGCCCAGCCCGGGCAGACCAGACCCGGTGAAGTTCAAGGTCTCTGACCACCACCACACACATACACACACACACACACACACACACGCGCACACACACACACAAACAAACACACACACACACACACACACACAAGCGCCTGCTGCCTGGATGAATCACCGTAAGCCCAAAATTCTTTATTTCAAATTTGTATACTGTATTTATAAGAAAAACAACAATTGTTATTATTATTATTATTATTATTATTATTATTAAAATAATGTTGTTTTTTTTATTTAAAACCTTTATCCATGTCAATATTCTTACCAGAGTAAACACCATGGCGAACATTTACGTCACTGTCCATTTTCAAGAACAGCAACACTGAATTTATGGGCCCTTCAATCTCGCCTTGTTTACTAAAATGAAACCTTGTGGCGAATTTCATACATACAGATGAAAAGCTCACGTGTGCCTGGATTGAAATTTAGCGTTTTCCACGTGTCATTTAAATTTGTGAGGCGCTGAGAGGAGACGAGGACGTCACTGATCTCGAGCAGAAAAGTTGCACCATCGGAGGCTGCAGGCCCTAATTAGCCTGCAAGACTTTCGTTGCTCCAAACCAAACATTCAGCCACACACCAACATTGCGCGTCATTAACGCCCAGTGGTACACATGCAAGCTACATCACGTCCCTGTAATGATCAATCTATTTAATTAGGCAATTTGAATCCAATTGAAAGAAATCTTACAATCGTCACACCTAGTAAAAGAGCCCGTGATTATATATGATGTAAGCGATTTACAAAATAGTTAAAAGGTGCAATTATGTTATTAATTTAATATTGATTAATTATGCAAATGTAACGACTTTCCCGCAAAGGGTTGGGAAATTTGTGGAAAATAGGAACGTTTTATCAGATGTCGTCAATATTATTTGCATTTAATTGTTGCCCTCAATGACGCAATAATGCCAATTTAATCAAGAAGCTGAGATTTATAACAGATCTATGCAAGTTATATTTGTGGGCTTGTTCTTAATTATATTATTTTTGCAGAGATGAGCAGGAAGTTCCTCTGACTCTCATCCCAATAGTTCTTTAAATTAAAAAATATATCATCCCCAAATAATTACAAATAACTGGGACTGTATCAAAGGCTGTAACAGTTTAATTTAAAAAAAAAGGTATAATTGTGTGTCACGTATTTTGAATCAGAATAAAAACTAAAATATTCCTTGAAATCCTAAACAAAACACAGATAATCACGCAATGAGGAAATATGCAACCTGAGATTTAAAGTTGCTTGATACAGAGGGAACGACCAATTTCCCATTAATGTGACTATTTGAATAAACTGATGGGGCCAGGTCCACGCGGGGAACAGGAAGCAGTAACATAAAAAGGAGAGGATAATGTTGAGGAGGCAGCGAATACATCAACGAAGAGGAGAAGAGAAGAAGAGGCAGGGAAAGCAAAGATGCAGTGAGTGGATGATAGGTGGTCCCAGGTGTCTGTAATGACATCAGAATGGGAGAAAACCTGCATCTGCATAGAGGAAGAGATCCTGTTTCCTGAGAAAGTCTCTTCATGAGAGACAGGTCACGGCCAGTAGCCTCTGTCTGACACATAATTGGTGATATTGATTATAGGTTATCATATGCTGCAGGCCATTTGTAAGACAATGCTGCAGGGGTTAATTTGTCAGCCATTAACCTCTAGGATCAGTGAATTTGTCCATTTAAATTAAGTTTAGATTTCTTAATGGGTCACCTACCCTCATCTGATAAATGCTAATGTATTTAAGTTAGATGACAGCAAAACATACACAATGACAGTTTAGACACACATTGACAGGTGCAGGAATACCTGCAGGAGAAGGTTCCCATTCCTGGGAAGCTGTCATATTCTCTCTGAATTAACCCCCTTTCAAAGCTGCTGGGGCAGCACCTATCATGAATTCATGTGCTGACCCTTTAGAACAATATCTCTTCCTCTAAAAATCGGAGTGGCATTTACAGGAAACACCTTTTCCTCTTTCCTCAAATCTGTGAGGGAGCTGCTAGCCAACATGCCAACAGGAGGCTGAAAGTTGATCCATCAGGCCCAAGAACTGAAAAAGTTACAAAAGCAAATGAAAAAGTCACTTTGTAGCTCCTCAGTGACAAAAACTGAAGTACATTTTTATCAATTTCATATTCTTTTATCAACCGAATGTATGAATGGGTGTGAAATTTGTAGATACGCAATTATATTATGCAAAACATATTTTATTTATTCATTTAGCTATGCAAGGTCCCTTCTTCAGGGAGTCCTCATAAAAATGATCATGTCACTAGTGACCAGTAAATCAGGACCTTAATGTGTCATTTATCATTAATATTATATATTCTTCAACATAAAAATGTAGGAATGAGAATGCATTGTACATCGTAATAAATAACCTCAAGAACAAGTATTGCCTATGCAAAAATATATCATGTCAACATATTTTTTATGATTATGTTTGGGTTTTTTTGCATGAAAAATATCAATAATTGCTTCAGGGTAAAAAATTTAAAAAAGGAGACAGTTTGCAAAACAGTCCAAGACATTTAACTGCTTCAGTATCATCCCAGTTTTTCCACCTTTTTTTTTCTCAGCAAGGAAGAACACATCAAATACACAAAATCATAGAAAAGAGAAAAGCTGTAACCTTTGAGATAGTCGATCAGAGGCGATCAGAGGTGTAGAAGCACCCGGTACAGCCCAGAGCAGTAAAGACAACCCACTTCAACTTCAAAAACATGACATTTGCCACCTCAGAGCACAAATCATGTCTCTCCAACTCTACACCTGTAAACCTGCAAACCCACACAATGTAGATCAAGAGGAAATCCAAGGTATTCTCACTCAAGCAAACACTATTAAAAGTTACCAGTAATGCGTGTGTGCGCATGTGTGTGTGCGCGTGTGTGTGTGTGTGTGTGTGTGTGAGTAAGTAAGAGAGAGAGAAGAGAGAGTGACAGAGAGACAGACAGGGAGGGAGGGACAGAGAGAGAGAAAGCATGAGCTGGTCAGTCAGCAAAGCCCAGTTGACCAAGTGAACCTGAGCAGGTTATCGCCATGAAAAAGGAAGGCACCATTACCTGTTTGGAGCAATCCAGTGGTGGGGTCAGCCCTCCAACTTGGCATGCATTAATTATCCCCTAGAAAGATGGTCGCTCTACAGGCTCACTCCTGACCTGGCACTCCTTCTGTCCCACAGTCAGAGAAAAGGATGGATGGAGAGGAGCAAGAGAGAGAAGAGGAAGAGCAATAGGAGATGAGTAGAGAGGAGAAAAGAGAGCGGGAGAGAGAGTCAGATCCACTGCCGCCCCGGACACCATGACTGGTCCACGTGAGATTGATCACACACTCACACACACACCGAGGCCTCTGCAATGACAGGGGGGGAACTGCCAAGGAGTAGCACGCTTTGTCTAGCCTGGGGACACGCATAGTCAGACACACAAACGGCCACAACACACATGCACGCCCACACACGGACATACACGCATGCAAAAACACACACCCACACAACACAGCCGATGACGAAGACAGGAATTTTAACCTTAAGAAAAATGGTTCAAACTCCAAATAAAATGACTTAATCCATCACTACTTTCTTTCAATTTACTAACTAGTCTATAAAAGTGATGTGGTGTTTGAGAAGCTCTTATTAGCATTCACTGACTGCTCCACGCACATCTGTTGAGTAGGCCAACGCCTGTTAGGTTGTGGGGCAGCTGAAAATGGACAACAAAATAAAAGGGTCAAAAGTCTAGCAGCGAGAGGCGAGAGGACTGTGATTACACACAATAGACAATAAAAGAGATGCATATGAGTGGCGGCAGTGTGCCTGGCCCCTGCACCTTCAGGGAGGACAAGGTTCACTCTAATCTCATGAATGTCACTCACACACACACACACACACACACACACGAATGCAATATATCTACAGGCAAACAAAACAACAGTCAGAAACCCTGAGAGCAGAAATAATAAAAAATGACATTTATATGCAAATGTACTTTTTAAGTTGCCAAGTTCAAGGTTTAATATCAGTTTATTTTAGACCATTTTTTTTTTAGAATAAAATAATTATTGACCGCATCCCTCCATTACATACATACAGTAAGTCAAATAAACATGAAACTAGTGAGATATAAGCAGTGATGGTGATGTTGAAAATCAATTTGCATTGCATTAAGCAAATAAAAAGGCCAGCAGTTGAGTGCTCTACTGCTTAGAAAAATCACATTTCCCAAATCAAGCGTCCCCTTCAGCCATCTTCTGCTGTCACTAACCAGGAGGGGCCGTCTCACTCAGCTGGCCTCTCTATGCAGATTGATCCAGATGGACATGGCGTCCAGACCTCCAGTCCCCCATAGACCCTCTGGCTGAACTTGACTCCCTGGACTGCAGATGGGAGGGAGGGCCCCTCACCTTTAGTGAACCCTGGACCCCAGTGCTGCCCCCCCCACACACACGCCCCCCACACACACACACCCACCCATACACACACACACCCCACAGCAGACTGCTGGCTGAGCCTCTCCTCTAGTGTCCACTATTAACAATCATTCCAGATTGAATTCAGGTCGCATTCCTAACAGCTACCATCACAGATCACCTGATCAATACTGGGAAATTATCACACAACGCTTCCTCAAACAGTGTCAACATGCAAGTGCTGGTCAGGGAGTGTGTGTGTGTGTGTGTGTGTGTGTGTGTGTGTGTGTGTGTGTGTGTGTGTGTGTGTGTGTGTGTGTGTGTTTGTGTTTGTGTGTCTGTGTCTGTGTATGTGAGAGAGAGAGAGAGAGAGAGAGAGAAAGAGAGAGAGAGAGAGAGAGATCGCTGGGGTGGAAAGGAACTGTGGCCTGGTGGTTACACAGAAGGAGCCTCAGAGAGGCGAGCCCTTTGAGCAGAGCCTGAACCCTGGGGGGCTCTAGGTTTGACTGGCTATGTTGCTGAGCATGCTGGGCCACAACTTAAAAGGAGATCAGAGGGCTGTACCTCAGAGAAGCAAAACCCTCTTCCTTCCTCTTCATCTTTCTCTCTTTCTGTACACTCACAGCCTGTCCAATATCTCCATACTTGTACAAAACACTGTACAATTCACTGCAAATTGAAGGGCAGCATTCACATTTGAGCACAATTTAACGCGTTGTTTCATGTATATGGAAGACAAATTTCCAATATTTTCATGACACTCAGCATGACATTCGAGGCAACACATTTAAATAAGGGGCATATATACCACACTTGAACCAAGTACTGGTTCAACATCGGCCATTAAGAGTAGTGACTCAGTGACAAGATGAACCACACAGGTTTTTTTGTTCCAAAGCAGAACCCAACTTTTTTGGGGTTTTTTTTTTTCCTAAAAAGCTGTTGTAAGTGAATAGTGATAAAAAAAACGATCTTAACTGCTGTTACATTGTTTGTGTCCCCGCCCTCAAATATAAAATCCATTTGAAATGAATTTTTTGAATGTCCTGTGCCACAAAAAAGGGCAATTTACATGAAATTTACAAATTAAATTCCATTTCTTCCATTCCATTTATCATTGCACAATTGAAATATATATATGATCTTTCCAATGCCAAAAAGGCAGTGCTGAGTGAAAGAGATACCTTTAAGAAATGCTGCTACAAGTACTTCTCACTGGAACAATGAAACATCCCTGACAATTACATTCACATCATGAGCTTAATTTGTGATATCTTTACAACCAAGCCAGGAGCATTTTAAGAGAGATTAACATACACATTCCATGTAACCCAAAAGCAAAGAGTCCAAGTACACTGCAAGTGTCCCATGCCCTCCTCAGTGACCCTTTGACCCCAGGTGCTACAATCAGTGTGCAGTCAGAGCTGCTGTCTAGCCTGGCTTCCCTCAGGCCCTTTGCTGCCATTCTAACCTTGTTTCTGATCTAGCCCTGCTGCGCTCTGCTCTGCCTGGGTAATGCCGTATCCCACTCCCCCTGGTAAGTGCTTCATATATTGGCCTTATCGGAGACCTATCTACACCACACAACATTTACCTTGCTGGAGCCCAGCAGAGAGAAAGCCCGTATCTTCATCAAACAGAGAGAGAGAGAGAGAGAGAGAGAGAGAGAGAGAGAAGGGGGGGATTGTGGGACTGCTTTATGAATTATTAAGATTAAAATCTTTCTCATATTACCTATCCTTCCCTCCCTCCATTCCATTTTCTTCCCTTTCTTTTTCTTTTTTGGTTAAATTTTGAAACATTTATATCCCTCTGTTCCTGAGTAAACGAGCTCGGGGTCTATTTTTCCATTAAAAATAAAAGCTGAGGAGACGAGGAAAGAGAAGAAGTACGTATCGTGGTCGGTTTTAGGTTTTAGTCATCTTTAATCAGCCCTGTGTTTCTGGGCAGGGGAAGAAAAGAGTCAGATGAAACAAGCACGTAATGATTTTTTTCCTACTAGTTTTCCTCAGTCTTGGATGTTGGAAACTTGAAAGGCATGGAAAAGAAAGATTTTCTTGCCTTTTATTATTACTGTCAGGGAGTCCTTACTCATTCTGACTTTGTTCAGTGGTCTAAGCAAATTTCCAACTTATTAAAAAAAATGATGCATTAAAAATGTACTTGCCATTATCCTGGGTCAGGTATTTCTGAATGGTGGACTCATGGCTGAAAGCATGAGCACTTTAATGATAGTCTGTCTGTATCAAAGAGACTGGCCTTAACCTGTGATATGATCTCTTTCTATTCTCCACGTGCCTGCTTTGAATGCTTTGCCTCCTGGCTTAAATTGCATTAATTCATTAGGAAAATACATGAGCAGAAGCACTTTTTTCACAGCTATAACGGTGATGTTTTTACTGACACAATACCGACTCTGTCAGTCACAAAACCCTTTCAACTGACAAAGCTTCCAGGCAAGAACACCATTGCTAAGAGATGTTCAAACAACTTGTACAAGAGCGTGAGTTTTTAATTTCAAATCTGTATGTTTTGTGGGAATTTTTTGAATTCAGAAATGTAATGAGGAGTCTTTCTGACTGCTTTATAATTCAAAGTGATAATGACATCATTGGTTAAATACATTTTGATAAAATCCTAAATTGTATCCAGACGAGGGTTTGGGTTCATGGAGCATATCCATTTTCCTAATACTGTCTCATCAGTTTACACATAAAATACACAATGGCAATAAAGAGGCAGAGGACCATTATTCAGGGAGATGACCTTCGCCTGACTTGCGAGTATGTTCTCTTCTCTGAAGGGCCATCATAACTAGAGCATAAGAGCAAAGGTCATTAGGACCCACAGGGGCCATCAAGATCCCGGAAATAATCCAAGCACTCCATCGAGGGCACTCAGCTTCGTTCCATAGGCGACTCAGACGAGAAGACAGAGTTAGTGGAATCACAGCAGGCAGCTTAACCAACGTGCGGATCTCACATTCAGTTTGTGGTCACCTGCTATTTGTAAGGCAGACGTGATACGGCGGGCTCACCAATGTGGTCATACATCCTGAGTAGTGTGTGTTTAAATGTGCTCTTAATAAAATATTTCTGGGGCTGCGCGGAGTCGTGGTCCCTGCGCTCATTAGAGGTCTCTGACCAGCTTGATAAGTGCAGCTCTGCTCCATAATGATTTATTAAGGCCGGGGAGGGGAAAGCTGGTGGGTCCAAACTGCCTCAGGACACTCCAACCACAGAGACATTTAAGAGTAAAGGCTTGAAATAGAGGGTGCCTCTGAACAGATTTACATCATTCGAGATGCATTTCAAAATGAATTATGTAGGACAAAATGAAATACATAGGAGTTTTGCAATATTTGCAGTGTTTTCTTCCGCATAGCTCTTTTATCTACCCTGCTCTTCCTTCCGATGCTCTCTTCTGCATTGCCCTGAGGTAAATTCATGGCCACTTACTTTATATACAGCAGAACACTAATGGATAGAAAGAGGGACAGAAAGGGGGTAGTGTTTAAAAATGAATGGAGGAGTAATGGTCAGAAGTGAGCAAACAAACAAGTCTGACTAATTCAAAGATTTGTACGACACAGGTATGCTTTGCTGGCCCGAGCCAGGGTGGAACAGGGACGCTGGGCTGCTGAGCTGATTATCCTAAAAGTCCTTTGTAGGAGAGGACAACCAAGGTAGGTCTTTATGGGGTCAGGAATATCTGTCAAAACTACAAAGTTCCTCTGCCTACTTTAACTTTCTAACAGGTGTTTTTGCTGAATATCCCATACATACAATTTCATTTGGTTGAGAAAAGAATCTTTGACATCTGCAAGCAGTCTGTGTCTCAGATGTGTTTTTATATTAGCATGGCTTTTGAAGCTGTATGTGAACATAAGCTGCATACTAATCAACAAAACACTGCCAACAAAAGATTTTTTGAAAACATGAAAAGAAGTCAAGAAACCAAGTAAGGAACAGATGTGGGTGAATTACAAAAGACCAGGATACCCCGCTCCGTCAATTGAATGCACACTGCACTTTTGTCATGCAGTACCTAATAAAAGTATCATGTTGCTACAATTTTAGGCAACAAGCAAACTAAAGATGTGGCTGAGCTTGAACAACTGTATCAAAAAGATGTCATAGTTGTTTTTTGGCCCACAATGGAAGAAAAAGGCAACTGTGTTTTGAACTGACTGGTGTGAACAGGTGTGGGCTTGAGCTGGTCAGCAAACATGAGAGAAGAGCAGGAAAGACTGGCCAGTCATGAAGGCATCTCTACAGAGAAAAGCTTGGTATCCTCCAACAGAGGAAACAGGCTTAGTGGTTGGAGGATAGATCTTTTTTTCTTTCCCTTGCCACAGTTAATTTTCAAATCTCCAACATCCTATGGCTGTCTGTTTTTCTTCTTCTTCTCTCTTTTTTTTCCTGCTTTCATTCTTTTCTTTTAAAATGAAACTGGAGCTGGGGCAGTGATAGTGATAGATGGCTCAGCGCTCTAACACTTTATCCAATCTGGCGCAGATTTCATCCAATAAAGAATCACTTGTGCACTCTCAAACTAAATGGAAGTCAGGCAGCGGAGAGAAAGGGGCTGCCGTGTGTTTCTGAGCTGCGAAAATCAAATTTTCTTAAAGCTGCCACAGCAGTGGCTGGCGGAAAAAGCAACAACAGCCATGACTGGCCAGGGCCACAACGTCTGCACACACAATTTAATCCATCACAGAGCGCTTGACACCATATCAATCAACCTTTCATCAGCATGCCCCCCCCCACACACACACACACACAAAAAAGAAAAAAAAAAAAACAATATTTCTATTCAATCACCTCTGACTGAGGGCCTGAAACCCACTGACCAATGGGGAGGACCAGAGAACTCCAGCTGGTTCAGAAGTCATTCCACATGTACACAAGCAGAAAGTTGAGCTCACTCACTCATATGTGCCACCAGAGTTTCATTTGATTCCTCATAGTAGAATAATAACCTGTCATATTCAGAAGATTTTTTTATGCATAATGGATGCTTATTGCTAGGTGGGTCTCCCTTCAGCATAACTTTCCAGCTGTGATGTCAGCGTGATGGAAGTATGAGAGGATTGGATTATTGGATGGTTGATAAACATGCACAAATGCCATGGCCCAATGGAAAATCTTCTCTGTTGTGTCTGCACCATTAGAAACATCTCAAAAAGACGTGGGAAAACACCATCGGTTTCTAGATGAGAGGGCATCCTGCAAAGATTAAGCAGCAGCTAGCATTTCATATCGAATCATAAATATTTCATGGTAATTCCAAATTTAATTACAAATAGAAAATTTAAATGTTTTTTTCAAAATGACCTCATGTATCCCACTTGCAGTTCCTCTGTGGCCCTCTAGGAAGCTGCAACCCACACTTTGGGAATCTCTTGGCTATGCTAACATTTGCTATTTTTTTCTGCATTGAGCTGCGCCCAGAGATGCTGCTGTGCCTACGCGACTGACCTCTGGGTTTCCATGATTATTGACCAGGTACATATTTTTGTAATACACATCTATATTTGTTCATTATAATGCATGATGGTTGGATTTACCCTGCAAGTTGTGGCTGGAAACGAAAAACCTGACATAACAATGGCCTTCACCACATCCGATGATAAAAGTTGGTGCAAAAATTCAAGCAAACATTGGATCTTTTTTCACAAAACACAGGAAGAGGAAAGTTCTCATGGTTACACCATTGCACAAAATCTTCAGAGAGCCATTCCTCACCGTAAAGTAATGTAGAACGACTAAGCCAAAATATGCAAAAGACAATGAAAATATCGTGCATGACTCCTGAAAGCATTATTCAAAAAATGTCATTTGTTAGACAATATCAGCAGTGACACTCCCGTAAATTATCTGTCCTTCTTTAACTTTTACCGTGTGACACCACCCCACCAACTCTTCACCTTACCCCCTCCCATCGCCATCCTTTGTTCCGGGAAGACAGTCCCTCTTACCCCCTCTGTATCCCACAGGCTGTGGCTCCAGTGGCCTATGATTTATAATTCATAGGGGCCGCTTTTATATGGGACCTTAGTCTACCTGATACCCTGCCACTGGGCCCATCCCGGGACAGTGAGAGGGGGCTCTTCATTACGCCTGGCACCAGAATACTAACATGACACCCGTCTCTTTGAAGCACTAGCACTGTATGTAAATTGGACATAATAATCTATTCTTCCCAGTCAAGATCCTGAGACGTATTCCCGACATGGATGCTGCCCCCCCATCCCCGCATCCTCCCCCCCAATGGCCATTTTGTTTTCATCAACATCCTCTCCTTTATGTACTCCTTGCTCTCTCTCTCTCCTCCTTTCTGACAAACATTAAAATGCTACTTTCCTCCCTGAAAATTAAAATGGACTTTAATTTAAGGGCTTGTCGTTTTCATGGGTGTGTGCGATGGTGCCGTTTCTCCCTCTGGGTCCGGTAAAGCTCAGGTCTTAGGGTATCCAGATTACTTCCTCTCCAGTTCACCTTCTCGCTCTGACCTCCCTACACACAGCCGAGGTCTCCGACCCAGGCGGTGCTCTGTACTCTGTGCTCATGGCCTAGGGCTCTGCTTGGCCTCTGTGCTTCATTGGCTGCCTAAACCCTGGTGAGGCTGCAAAAGGCCAAACACTGTACTTGTTGTGGATGCCCCACCACCCACCAGTGTCTCTGGTGCTGCAGCGGGGAGGTGGAGGGGCCTTGACTGATTGCCAGCAGCAGCTCAAATGACAAAGTGAGAACAGCTCAGCCTGGACCAGACGCGTGTATTATTGTTGTTGTTGCTAAGTGTTCCTGACTAATTATTCCTCCCTCATTTGCAAACGTGGCTGCTGCTCATTTACATATCAATAGGGGCGAGCGTAGGGTATGATGTCAAGAAGTTAAGCGTGCGGCTAAGCTTGGGGAGCAGAGCGGCCCTCATCCCTACAACAAACAGAACCCCCACGCCTCCAGAACCCACATCACTGCCATGACACCCCCTGCTGTGTTAGTCTAATAAACAGCAGAAACAGAATGGAAGATAGGCCGTTGTTTGGGCGAGGAGGGTGGGGGTTGGTGGGGGGTGGACTGACATAGCAAAGCGCTCTCTGTCAAATCAGCGGGTTGCCCCTGGATTAGTTCAGTTGTAACACAACCCTGGGCTCCATGGAGATCATTTAGGCAATTATCAAGAACAAGGCCGGCTGCAGTGTTGAACAGCTCACTTCAAAGGCCTACACCAGATGAACAGTTACAGCACACTGGTCAATTTCCATACAAGCCACCCCCCGCACCCCCACCCCACACACCCCCCGCACCCTCCCTGCTCGCTTTCACTCACTGCTCCTCCGCTTATGCCTGCAGGCATTTTGACTGTGTTAATGAACATAAGACCCCCCTCTCCACCCTAAACTCACACACTCATAGCAACTATGATGAGAAGTTCATGATGCTCTTTGTCTTTCTCTCTTTCCATCTCTCTCTCTAGTGTCCCGCTGAAACAAAAAGAGTCACAGGCCCCAGCGAAGGACAACTGTGCCTGCCAGACACTTGCTTCATGTGAGCTTCATCAACTGTGAGAATCTGACAGGTTTATTTTGAACAAGCTGTATTTCCCTGCAGTTTGTAATGCTGATAGAAAACCAGGATCGGAAGAACACATCACTTTCTCCAAGTTAGTATGCATGAAGATGGTGATTAAGACTGATCAACGACTGCAGACCGTCTGACTCATAAGAGAAATAACATTAATATTTACATTTATGAAAGATGATGCAGTGTAACAGAAAATGATGAATAATCCACTGCACCTCAGGTCAGTAGCCTACATAGGGTTTGGTAAATTGTTGAAATAAAGGCTAGAAACTACAACACAAATGAACAGGATGTAAAAGCTTTACAAAGGAATTTGATTAATTGATTTTTGTTCAGATTTATAGCCTTTTGTTTGATTTGTTCAGATTTTTGAGGTTACTGTCATAGTATTTGTAATGTTTCATTCAGTCAACATTATTTCAGAAGGTTATAATGTCACCGAACAGCGTGACAACAGCATTTACTTCTACACAGAAACACTAAAAGTTTATGTTACTCTCTGCTTCATCCCGGAGTTCTTCAAATCAACACCCTCCATCCAGTTGTCTTCTCCTCTGTCTTATTCTGACATTCACAGTCACACACACTCACTCACACACACACACACACACACACACACACACACACACACACAGACACTCAACAAGCTGGGTGGCACCGGACTTTCTAATCAGACTACTAGGTCATGTTTTGTTGTAAAGATCCAAGACAAACATACAAGCAACAAGATCCTCCTTTCAGTATAGAGTTTCTAATCATGCACTATAAATTATTCAGCCTCGAAAAATCTGCCCTCTCCAAATGTTTATTGATGCAGGATGGACAGTGTCAGACTAGTGACATGGATATGGATGCTGCCATCAAAGTTCGGAGGACGCCAAAGGGTGAGGCGGAGGTTGGCCTGGGTCACGAAGCCAAGGATAGATAGGATGAAAGCCAGAACCTCAGCTCTGGAGATAATCGATCGACTTTGAGGATGAAGAGGAGGATCAGAGATATTAGAGCTGTCAGCAGACAGAGAAATTAAACGTAGCAAATATGGAAGATAAAGGAATGGCACAGGAAGCCAATCGACAAAATAACACAGGAAGAAATAAAGCTGGTGCAGCAAGGATGCAACAAGAGGTTTCCCATTGAGTGTAAGTATGCGAAAGGCTGCTCTTATACAGCAAAACATAACAGATATTTTTCTAATTATATATATTCATAAAATATACATAAATATATAAACACACACACACATACACATACATATGTATATATATATACATATATATACACACATACACATACACATACATATGTATATATATATACATATATATACACACATACACATACATATGTATATATATATACATATATATACACACACATACACATACATATGTATATATATATACATATATATACACACATACACATACATATGTATATATATATACATATATATACACACATACACATACATATGTATATATATATACATATATATACACACATACACATACATATGTATATATATATATACATATATATACACACATACACATACATATGTATATATATACATATATATACACACATACACATACATATGTATATATATACATATATATACACACATACACATACATATGTATATATATACATATATATACACACATACACATACATATGTATATATATATATACACATACATATGTATGTATATATATATATATACACATACATATGTATATATATATATATACACATACATATGTATGTATAAATATATATATACACATACATATGTATGTATATATATATATATACACATACATATGTATGTATATATATATATACACATACATATGTATGTATATATATATATACACATACATATGTATGTATATATATATATATACACATACATATGTATGTATATATATATATATATATATATATATATATACTGTTCAATAACATGGACACATGTCAAAAAGATGCTATATGAGATGAAAAAGAGTTCATTTCTGAATACAATTTTTTTCTGCATATCAACTCTGAAAAAAGCATATTAGTAATTAATAAACTGAAACTGAACTCTAGTGATACGGAAATAATAACAGACCATGTCTGGGATTATTCTTCTCATTATTCAACAAAAGAAATAAATCTGATCCTGGCCATAATCAGGGATGCTGGCTTAAGCTAAGTAAAGAAAAAAGATCTTTAAATGATGTTTCTGTGGAAGACTGAGGTCACTTAGCGTTCTTATTGAAACCATCTTGGAAATATCAGCAAAGAGCCTCTTTTCATAAAATCTGTTCTCAAGCAACAACAAAAAAGCCAAAACATGTTTAGATTCACATGGTGTTTACTCTTCATCGCACCATATGTTTTTTTATATATGCATATTTAACCAACTTTATACAAAGGCAACCGCTAACAGAGACAGAGGACGTTCTTGTCTTCCAATGCAAATCAGTGGAAAACTAACTCTAATGAATGTGGAGGATACTTAATACAATATATTAAATCAAAGAAAGAGTCTGTAATAAGTGTAATTCAGTGTTAAAAGCCCTGCACTTCCGAAAGAACAAAATTAACACTCTGTGACATGGACTCATAGAGAGAAGTGTTGACATTAACTCTGACGGTGTTAATTAATTCACCAGACTAGGAAAGAGTTATTTTCAATAATTTTATGCACACATGCATTCCCATATCCTCTTATCACGGTAGGAACTGTAATTTCCAACAGAATTTAACGCTGCCTTCTTATCAGCAGCGGTAATTTAAAGTGATGTAATTCTAATGTGATAAATTTTTCATGTGGAAATCCAATACACCATCACACTCCGCCCCCTTCTCCATATCTTCCCTGTTACATAAGAATGGGTTGGTAATTTGTAGTTATTGTTGATTTGTTTAAATCTTTATTAAAACAAGGATGAAATATCAGAAATCTGCAAGAAGCAAGAAGGAGTAGGAGTTGTTCTAACGTGACTCCTGTGAGGTTTTCCGTGTGTGTGTGTGTGTGTGTGTGTGTGTGTGTGTGCATGTATTCATGCTCATATTGTTTCTATTTGAAACATTTTATTATTTTCTGGTCACATGAATGCACAAACCTCTGGCAGCAATTCCTGAAATATTTCACAAATGACTTTCATATATCCTAATGAGTTACTGGCTTTGTGTCGAAATAAAATCACATTTGAATGTAGCTGTTGTTGCACAAGGCCAGAACACTGAGCAGGAAAGACACACTTTGTTTGAACAGGTCATGGAGGAACGATTCTTTTGTTGGAAGTTATTCTGCAAATATGATGACTGTGTTTCTCTCCCCCACGTGAATTCACTGAAACTGTTAAAAATATGTATTCCAGCCGTAACCGTTAATCCACATGCTGGTTTATAATTTGTAACCTGAAAAAAAAAATAATCTAATGGTTTGTTAAGAAAAAAAAAAGAAAATGTCAAAGGTTATCTTCTCTGTCATGTTCATCCTGTAAATGTTGGGAGGTTGATGAGACTCTTCTCAGTAGATAATGAAAGACCAAAGTCATGTTAATCATCACATGGGACGCCAAGCAAAAGCAGAATACATGCCAACAGTCGCAGTCTGAATATGGACATTAGGGAGGCAGGTGACCCTCGTGTTTCAACTTAATCATTTGACGTGTGAACGTGAGCTTGTGGGCCGGGTGTTGGGAGGACTTCCAAGTCTGTTCAACCTTTTCTTCATCTCGGTTGTGCTTTGATTTGAGCATTGCAAGAACAAGACGAAGAAAAGACAGGTCTGTTGCCAAGAAATACTGAGCGAACACACTGACTGAATGTTTAATACCACAGAGGATGAGGTGGTTCAGCAGCCATAGGAAGAAAGAAATACTGTAGAAATGCACTCCACTCCCAAACAACGGGAAATACAATAGAAATATTTTGAATGTGTTTTGAATGTTCCTGCATTGCTTTAGTCACACTTCTTCTTTCTTCTAAGACATAAGACAACGGAGAGAAATTTCCACCAATACATCACTCAAACTAAATATATGCAGAACTTGAAGTCCACTAATCAACTACGTTACAAATAAAAAGACTGCGTACTTTTCGCACACTCCGGATCTCTCAGGATATTTCTGTTTCTCTCGTGTGACATTTTGTTATATTTTTGTTGCACTTGACAAACCAATCATGCACAAAACTCTAATCTCACGGAAAATATGTGACCGAGACCTCTCAACACAGCACTGGGTGATGGCAGCAAGTGTTAAAATCATGTGGCTGCACCATGGAAACAGTACCGATGGAAATCAATTAGGAGCGTTTCTTGAAGTGGGTACAGAAATGCAGTGGTGCACGTGACGGATGGTGGCTGTCTGCATTGGTAGGCTGGTTGAGGTGGTGATGGCAACAAACATCTTTCCACAGAGAGACAGACGTTTGAGTACCCTTCTACTCTGGATCCCAACGTTCAGCTAACAAGACCTTAACTGTGCCCAACACATCATAAATCATTATTCTCCCATCAGTGAACTTCATTTCATGAAGCTGTTGCCAGTGAATAACAATAAAATAAATGTTTTCTAAATGAAATAATCCAAATTAACACCCGCCTACGTTGTAGAAGCAGGGATGATTTTCTGTTGGAACTGTGTCTGTGGTGCATGTCATCCCACTTCTCCCACGTGATGTGGGATTAAGATGTTGTGGTCATTTTCAAGGTCATTTTGCGTATTTCTACAGGATGGGTTTGCTCCGGTGGCCACACAGACCCGCAGCGGATTATCTCCATATATCTAAATCACACCTGACTCTGATCTCAGTGTCAATATTTGTATCAACCAGCCTCTAAACTCTAATATGTGGCCTTGCTGTGTTATTTGTCAGTCAGAGGAGCACCATCTGCTGATGTGGGAGTTAAAGCGTGACATCCTCCGTGCTGTCTTGTCCTTTTAAGAGATCAGGGCTGGCATCTCTCTCCACAGACCAGGCTCAGGTCTATCATGCCGTCTGTGCAATAGAGACTGACTCCATCCCCACAGGAACACTATGACCCTCTCATCTAAATTTTGCATGAATTACATGTGCTGAGTTTCCTGTACTGAGTGAACCAAGGCTGATAAAGACAGATGTTCATCTTCTGCACAGGGACCTGTTAAATTCAGCTCCCCCAGATGGCCGCAGTCTTTATCCACTGTATATGTCAGTGATACAGCTCCTGCAGCTGGCCGTATAGTGACTCAGGTGAGAATACCCAGGCTGCTATGTTACAGCGGATAACATTATGGTTTGGACTTTGGAAGCTTTTCAGCACTCAGGGTACTGGAGGTTGATGTAAAATGTAGTCATGTTTTACTTCCCCTCAGATTCTCACCTCAAAGTGACAAAATATGTTTATCCATTCATGTACTCCTACATCTAAAACAAAGGAGTCTCTGTAAGAGTGTATTTCTGTGTCACTTGATTATCTCAACAACCATTCATCCAATCGACGTCAAACTCCTCCAGCGCTGTGATTGCGTCTCGAGAAAGTGAGAGTGAAGTGGTTTGGGTGGGTGCACAGTTCTCAGTTTTTTGGCCACCAAAAGTTTTTTTATTTTTGGGGTTTGTTTTTTTTTCTGATAGGTTCTCAACCTGGTGTGCCTGTTGATAAAGAGGCAGGGTCTGAAGCAGTAACAAGTCCAAAAGACAGAGGAGACTTTGGCTAAAGCTAAAGCTTTGATCAAGAGTCAGGTTAAAGCACTCAAATCATTTTGGGGGGGGGGGGGGGGGATTTTGGAAACAACAGGGGTTGGGTTGAATTTCCTACTGTGTAAAGTTTAGCGACCTCTGTTCCAGGTTACTTTACCATGTTTAAGATTAATAAAAGGGGACGTGGTCATTGATTCAAAAAACAACAACAACAATACCATCACTACTGAACATTGATTTGTGCAGTGCTTTGGTTTGTTAATATTAAGACCACTAGTGCCTCTGTGACTTGAACGCAAACATGTGATCTGCGAAAATATTAAGTAAATATATGTCAACAACAACAACAAAAAAGACACTGAAAACCCTAAATATTGCAGTGTGATTGGGAGTTTGGAATGACCTCAATTTGAAGCCATCTCTCAGGCAGTGATCGAGTGCTCTTTCATTGATGTGTACACTATCTGCCAGGCTCAAATCAGGTTGAGAGCCAACAATTATCAGCTACTATTCGTCTTCTGGAAATGGTGAAAGAGCGTTTTATAAAAGCTGTCATGGAGATATGAACAAAGATGATCAGAATGCATTAGATTTATTGCCTGGAAGCAAGCTCCATATTATTAAGTTTAATCCCCCTGATCTATATCAGTAATTGTGGTGCATTACTTCTAATTATGGCAGCAGCACTGATAATCCTGTTAATACCAATCAGATAGACAGTGGAATGAGAGTCGGGGAGGGCAAGAGGGAGGAGGACGATGGGGGGGGGGTTGCAATCCGGAGTTTGACCAGTGAAAGACCACACTTACAGAGGGGAAACGCATGATGTAACAAATCATTCAAATGCAGATTCCATCCATCCATCCATCCATTGTCTTCTGCTTGTTCCTATTAAGGGTCACAGGGGGGCTGGAGCCTATCCCAGCGTCTATGGGCGAGAGGCGGGGTTCACCCTGGACAGGTCACCAGTCCATCACGGGACCAACACATAGAGACAGACAACCATTCACACTCACAGTCACACCTACGGTCAATTTAGAGTATCAATCAGCCTCGTCCCCTCTTGATGTCTTTGGACTGTGGGAGGAAGCTGGAGTACCAGAGAGAACCCACACAGGAACAGGGAGAACATGCAGACTCCACACAGAAAGATCCTGTGCTGGAGCCGGGACTGAAACCCGGAACCTTCTTGCTGTGAGGCGACAGTGCTGACCACTGCACCACCGAGCAGCCCCAAATGCAGATTAATGGCTGTAAAATTTACTACAGATATTCAAGATCTCTTGCTTGAAGACAAATGGATGATGTTCTGATTCTACCTGCAGCACCATCAGTGAGGCGTGACCTCCACTGAATGGATCAGCACACATTTGTGAACATACTTTCAACAAAAGGCGATGTACTCTAAAAGCATTGGGATCCCAAAATTGAAAGAGAAATACTCCCTTTTTGGATATTTTGCTGTAAAATTTACAAGTCCTCCAAATTAAATGACAGAATGAAAGTTGTTCATACCACAAAGACATGGTTAGATAAAAGCATATAAAATATTTTGTTAAAAACTACAATTTGTTTGGAAAAACATCCCAGTTTGTATTAAAATTGCAAATTTGTTAACTTAAAGGGACTTTTAATTACATTTAAAACAAGAACTAAAAGTGCCCTTCTCTGCAAGGGTCCATGAAATGTTTCCTGAGCAATTAATGAAAACGTCAAGAGACAGGCGTCACTACCTGTTTGATACTCTATGAAAGTCAGCATATCTCAGATACCAGTTTGATTGACATATCCATGTTTGATCGATTATTATTTTTACCTTACCATTATTTGAATTATTAGCTAAAACAGGCGTTAGATTGACAAATGTCAGGAAAATGTTTGGTAAACACCAGAGAAGCGGTCAAATCAGCTGATCAGAATCAGATAAGAGACTTCAGATGCAGTTATTGGTTGCCATGGTGATGATAGATCCTAACTAAGGATTCAGCTGCGAGACACCACTTGAATTCTGGATTGCTGCTCGAAGACAAACAAAATTAATGACATTTATCTTCTTTTTTTTTTTAAACTTGAAATGAATCTGATTTGGCATTTTTACTGTGTGTTTTCTCTGGGTAGCTTAGTTTGGCCAGGATGGTGTAAAATAATAACAGAAAATGTCCGTCCCCGGTCCAACAACAGAAGTCTCCCCTCACCCTCTGACTGGTGTTTTCACACTTCCAATCTATTCGCTCTCCTTCGTACCCACCCTCATCTCTCCCTGCCCAGCAGGGAGATGCTGCAAAAAAATATGATTTTAAACATGAGGCAGGATGGCATCTGATGGGAAGGTGCTGATAAAAGGGCAACACAGAAGCTGGATGAAAGGCAAAGAAAATAGATGCAGACCAGCAGTGGAGGCAAATCCCTCCCGTCTCCATCAAAATGAATCAGGAGGGGACCGAACAAAATGGCCTCCCATTCAAGTAGCCCTGCCAAACAGAATCATGTTAAAACTGGAAATGTCTAGCGTTGTGTCAATAAGGTTTCTTAAGTTTAAAAGCAGCTGTCCAGAAGAAGACGAAGATGAGAGAAAAAGATGAAGAGAGGAAGTGTCTCATGAAAAAGTTAACTTTCTCTTATTTTCGCTATGTTTGCCTGAGGAACGATGTTAGTGGAGGAGCGAAGAAAACTCAGGCAATGCTTGAGCTCCTTCTTCCTGCTTATTACAGTGCTGCCCCAGCTCTCTGTCCTCAAGCCTTTCTGCGCCTCACTATTTTAACTACACCTGTCATTTGCGGTCCAGTCATTTTACCTCTCTGCACGGCTTTCTTTCCCCGCTTGCAGGGACTGTTAACTGGGCCTGTCTGTCATGCTGGCTGCGGCTGGATCTGGGGCTGGGGCTGGGGTGGGGGCAGATTTAGGCTCGGGTGAGCGGCGAGAGTGGGGCAGGTGGGGATGGGAGTGATTTTGGAGGGGAGGGCTGTAATGAGCTTGCGGCAATGCAGGGCTGTAGGAACGCCACATGGTTCTTCCCTCCACTGTGAGGCATCCATCTTAACAGCTGCAGTGATGGAGGAAGAAGAGGGAAGGAGGGGGGAGGAAAAAAAAAAACCTCTGACACAAAACAGATGTGGTGGATTCCATATTTTCTCTCCACCTTGTCTGCCTTTAAATCTTTAAGTCTATTTCACTCTCACTCACTTTCTTGACATTTCAGGCTTCTTCTCGTGTTTCATGTAAAATACTTTAGGTGGTATATTAATATTTCAAGCTGACTTTCTGAGCATGAGTGAGATGCATTTTACCTATATGTAATCTCAGTAAGGGGAGAAATAACTGGCCTATATAATCCCTGTTTTATATAAAAAACACATCAAATAAGACGATCCAAAACGTATTTTCAAATGCGATCACCTGCGCCAGCCAACAAGTATTTTGGAGCAGTCGCATTCAATTCAGCATCACTTCTCATTTATAGTTGACAGTCAGCTTTTACATGGGTACTTTTAATTACTTGGAACTTTAAGATCATCCAAGAAGAACTGACACGGATGCGAGAAACAAAACGGCTTAGCAAAAATTCCGAAAGATAAAGACAACACAGTCAAATACTGGATGTGGTTTTGTATCTATGTCGACACGACAAGCTGCAGCACTGTGTGCACTCAGACTGTATTATTTTCCTATATGAATTACGTAATATCACAAATCATTTGAACTTGAGGAGGGAACAAAGTTGGCATTCTCAGTGAAGCACATACAAACATTGATACAGTAAATATATACTGTAAAAAAATAACACTATAAAAAGAACTGAGTGAAAGAAAAGAGCCGCCCACTACACTTACAGAGCTTAGCAGAGAAATGAAGGAGAGAGTAAGAGAGAGAAAGACACTCGTTAGCTCTGAACCTTCCCTAAAGTGTAGACAAACAAGAGCCAAGTGGTGGCACATCTGTTTCTTCACTGCCAGTACCTTAGTGGTGGTGTTGCTCAATTATTTCATTAAGTGTAAATCCTGTGAGTGCCATTCCACCCCCAGCCTGGTCCAGTCCTGCCACTCCACCCTCAGCAGGTTAAATTATAATTTAATTACCAAACCTTAGCTGCATAAGCTGCTGGGGAGCATTGGCCCCCCAGAATAATTTGAAAAGATGGTGTCTCCCCTCATTTTTTTGCTCCTGATCTGCCAGACCTGAGACCCCTGGAGGCCCACTTCAATATCCCACCTAATTATCTCTGTTAAATCAGCCACCTATTACACAGAAATATCAGTAATTAAATTGGAAGGAAGTAGGAAAAAAAAAAGCGTACTGTTTGAGAATTCTTCTTTTTTTCTTGAAGACCTGGGTAGAGCGTCATGTGTGCCCCAAGGAAATGTTCCTGCAAGCTATTTCTAGCCAGGTTTTACTGCAGCGTTACTTTTTTAAAGGTCCTCAAACCACTCAATAACTTGTGATACCAGAGCTTTTTCCCAGTGAGTTAGATCACACGCAACAGTACAGGATATTTTCCTCTTTGTGCTTGCGCACGTAATTATCTGTAATTAATATGTCACAAATATCCCACTCTGGAATTTACACATTAACAATTTGCAGGTTTATCCTATTCAAAGACAATTCTATTTAATCAGAAAACTAACATGTAATTAATGTACTGCACAAAAGCAATAACAGCCAGAAGAAAAAACTTCTAGAGTATTTCTTTCTGTTTCCTGTGGGATTCTGTCATTTAGGATATCGCACACTTCTTCTGTCCAGGTTGTAAAAAATTGTCGGATTTCATTCAAACTGACGCACTTCTCGATCAATTATAACGCTGGCTCGGCAAGTGGGAACCTGCGTTCTACCATAGATCTTGAAAGTGATCTGCTTTTACGATATCATTTGGTCACATTTTCACAGCCAGTGAAGTGAACTCAAGATCGCCATGCAGCACTGAACTACACCGCAGTTTACACTTGAAACAGCAGCACAAACATAAGCAGTGTCCTCGCCCTGGAATCAGAGAGAAACACAGAATCTGCATGTACAGTTAAGTGACACAGAAATAAATTCTCTGTGAATCTGCAGCAGTGACATTATGTCAAACTCTTAGATACTGGAAAAAAAAACAAACCTGTAAATCAGCTTTGACAGTCATTGAGGAGGACAATGACAACTATGTTTTATCGTGTTGCAAACACACGAGAAAAATCTTTTTATATGAGCTTCCTTTGTCTGCATTTATTTGAATGTAAATACGACTCGGCTGGTGCTGGTTTATTATATCTTGTCAGATGATCTCTCACCAAGAATGAATCATTTATGAGGAGGTTTATTTTCAAAGAGAAACAAAACCATAAACTCCTTTGGCACATGTTGTAAAAAAAAAAATAAAAAATTATATATATATATATATATATATATATATATATATAAATTCTTTCCCAGAACAATTAATTAATTCAACACTACAAATGGAAATTTCATCCAAAAGAAGCCATTATGTGAGACTGCAGGCAAATGTAACTCAAAATTTTGCAAAAACAGATAAAAGCCATTATGAAAATGTAGTAACACAGAATACAAAATATTTGAATAACAAAAATGAACACATCAATTTGGAAAATGTATGTAATTTTGTTGTTTTAATTTAATCTTATTTATCATTTTAGGACTGTCTCTTTTTGTTATTGCAAATACCGTTTATGACAGCGATAAAAAGCAGAACGTACTAATTTGTTATTCATACTGCGTTCATCACATAACTGCGGTTTAGTTTAACTCAACCACGTCAGAGCATAAAGCTCAGTTAAAAACCCTCTCCACATGAAAGAGCCCCTTTAACACACTTTTTTTTCCTTGTAAGAAACAGATAAGTAAATACTGAGGAGATAATGAATAGACAGGGAAATGAGCATTACTACTCTGCACTGTTCAATCTTAGGGACAATTGCAGTATTTTAGGTAAAATTGCTGGCACCCACCGCACCCCCATCACACACAAATGCACACACCTCCAACACACACTCATCTCATCTTATAACACTCTAAGCAAACCCCTCTCTGTCCATGCAGACCCCCTACTCAGAGGGACCCTGCCAAGGCAAATTAGGGTGGGAAGAGGAGGTGGTGGTGGGAGGGGAGGGGGGCTTTTGTTTCGCAGCGCTCTGCAAAAAGAAAGGAAAAAAAAATCAAAATAATTTCTTTAACTGGAGCAATTTGACATGCTGTGATAACTGCGCTGTCAGAAACTTCTTTGACATCTCTGAAAGAGAAGATTTTCAACCACAAAACCAAACTCATTAGGCTGTTTAATTATGGCCTGTTCATGTCTGTCTCTGTCTATTGCTCATGTCTGTCAAAATAACTGTGAAAACAAACTGTCCCCTCCACAAGAAGTCCATATTTCACCCATCTTTGCACAATATCTCATCTGCCTTTTACCTTTTCCCTTCCCTTTTGGACCTGGCTTCATTTTGTGCACATAAAAACAATCTCTTTTCCCTCCCCTTTCCACTCAATCTATCATTCTCTCCTTTGTATTTCTGTCCAAACCAATAAGTTGGCTTGTTGTCTTGCTGTTACCGCCAACCCTTTGTATAGATGACCCAGTTGTATTCTTAGGGAAGTGATGTTTGAGCGTAGTTCATTTCCTAGCTTGCCTTGTTTGCCAACAGTTACTTCTGGAACTGAGGGCAGCTGCCATTGGATGTACAATCACACAGAACACAAGCAATCGGTCTACATTTTAAAGGTAGGATCTTCTCAACATTATAGGTCTTGTGCCTCCTTTTGGAAAACACAAAAACAAAAGCAAAAAAAGGTACTTTATTCATGTCAACGAACTTTATGCATTTTATAAGATGAGATATGAGATAAATAACAGAAATTAAGAGTTTCTACAGTGTATCGCTGTCAATCATCACTGTGCTTGTGTGACTACTCCTCTTGGCAAAGGTGGAACTGACATGCCAGCCAGCCAACAAACATGGATACACACAACAATATTAATGTGCTTCCTCCTGGCAAAGAAAAAATTCGGTCCACATGTGCAAACTGAACTTTGGGTCGTGTATTTAAAGATCGCTGACACAAAAGGTCAAAATTAGTTTCGTGTGGAGGGTGGTTGGTCTGGGCAGCTGCACCCTCACACTTCTACAGTGTGTCACTACCACCGTGGTCGACGGTTGATAATGTAACTTAACTTCAGGCTGAGCAAATACATTGAAATTGCAATATGGCCTAAAAGAGCAAAAGGTGCTGATATGGCAGCCTCACATTACACAGACTTAAAAAAATATTTGCTTGGTGCAGATTCCTGCAAAATCACAGTATTATCATTGTAATATTTCAATGAAAATGTGACCAAAGACAAGAAGTCACAAGTCAATATGGCAGCTGGGCCTATTATGGCTTCACCTCTTGCTGTTCTATCCAAACAGAGCTCTACATCTCACTCTGCCCTGTTCAAACAGGGATGTACATGAGCATTCTTATCTGACAGAGAATATGTTTTGTATCGTTTTCTCAATAACCTCTTCAGCATCACTTGCATTTTTGACTCACTCGATATCTAAATCAAATTGTTTCAGCCAAAGCATTTTTTACCCACCCTTTGAGATCAATGTATTTAACATTCTTCATCCCCATCTGCCAATATCAATGATGGAAGAATATCAATAATGACAGCTACATTTGTATCTGTATCATTTCAGAAGTGGAATCTATTCCTCCCCTGCCCTCTACTCCCTCTTCACCCGCCAGCAGCTACACAGCTCATGTTCAGCCAGGCGCACAGGATATTAGCTTCTCTACCAGCAAATTTGCTTTTCACATCTATTTCTTTCTTCTTCTAACCAGTTCTTGGATGGCTTGTTATTGAGCTTAGTGTCCACAAATGCCATTGATCCAAGCCACAACTGGGATCCATACTCAGGCACTTTAACACTCTCTCAGCGTGTTAGTAATACTAATCCTGCTCCTCCGGCAGGCCCATTGATTTTATAGATTTCCCCCAAAGTTGTGATAATGATATATCATTGTTAAATTTGGTAGAACAAACTGCTTTGCCAATCTATCAATGCCGTGTAGAGGCTCTGATTCAAAGATGGCCCCACAAGTCCACTAAACCTTGAACATGTCAGTTTATATCTTTGTTTCAGACAGGGGCATTATTCTAATACATAAGCACACACATGTGGGTATACATAGTAAAGTCAAATAAATACAGATCTCTCACCACCTAAACATAGGATGCAATCCTGCACCCCACACACTGGCTTTATCAAAAAGACTTCTCAGTGCAGGGGGAAAGATGTGATGGGTGTGCATGGCTTAAAGTAGCTTCAGAACATACAAATTACCTAGACAGGACCAGACCTGCGGAGGGGAGCCTAAGAGAAAAATGAGAAGAAAAATGTTTACTGTGAAAGCATGCTCGTATTAAAGCTGATGAAACATTGGGGAACGGGGAGCAGAGCAGGCAGAGGTGAAAGATAGTGCTGGGAAAACAGTGGGGCTGGGAGGGGGAGGGGGAGGGAGAAGTAGGGTGGCAGAGGGATGAGCATGGGGAATAGTGAGGCCTGGAGAGAGGACTAATGGGCAACACGGCAACAGTTCAAACCAGAGGCAAAGCAAGGCAGCAGTGGCCTGACACAGCTGAAGGCCTCAGAGGAGTGCCAGGCCTATTAGAGCAAGATAAGGGCCTGTTTGGAGAAAGCATCCTCTAAAGGGTGCACTGGGCAACAACACAAGCATGGGCATCAATTAAAGAGAGAAAATATGACATGGAAGTAGGAGCACATTAAATTAAATAAAGAAAAAAAACAAAACTGCCAGGGCTGTTGCCCTCCTCTCTGAAGGACTGGGAATGGGCAGGGAGCATCAGTGCTGAAATATGGTCGATTTATTCTCCACAGCATTGTCGAGCTGGGGGAGTTTATGATGAGGTGCAATGTAAAAGCTGGGAAAGAAATGAGTCTAGATGCCTTCTGGACACAGACCTGCACAAGCAGATGAAAGATGAGAGACACGGAGACCCACCAAAAAAAAAAAAAAAAGCTAACCACAATCTTTACAATAGAGAAAAAAATTGCCGGTAGATGACTTCTGTGATAACGAATTTAGCTTTAATTCACCTTCAATTCCTCTCCTTTAAGCCTACAGGCAGGATGTGACGTGTGATGCTGCTGTGGCCTAGATTGTATCCGGATGTGGAAATAGACACCGAATCATGTGACCTGTTTGAGAATCTAAATTTATGTAATGATATACTAATTAAAAGCCAGGTTTTAAAATGACAGCCTCGTTATTGCATCTATTGTTATCATTTACTGTCTGAATAGGTCAAGCACTGTCATCACCCACAGGGTTTTTACATCTTCAGCCCAAGGAGGTGTGGGTGGCAGACGGCCTTCATGAAACACCAGTAAACAACAATGAGCTGAACTGACACATGCTGCTGATGAAGGGCCAAACAGTGAGATTCTCCTGTTTTTGTTTTGTGTGTGTGTGTGTGTTTCCAATGCATGTGTAAGCGTATGTAGGCTTTTCTTTGGGTTTGGGCTGGGTTAATGTGATTTCCGTTACGCTTGTCGGTTCCAGAGACCCAGCTTTGTGAGCAGTGGTCAGGTGAAGCCTGGACTCAGCCCCCTATGGCCATTAGTGTGGAAAGAAGACAACCCAATAAACAAAGAGAAGCTTGATGTGCACAGGTCACTGCACAACCAGCAGTCAAAAAGCATCTTGCCCTGGAGATTTTTAAAGCAATAACATGCAGAGGGGATCTGAGGACTTTAATTACTGGTCACTCTCTCGTGGAGGAGATATTATGCAGACTGTGTTTGAATCCAGGCTGGCCACTGAAAGCAGTGGCAACACAGATTTGTGCATCGAGGTTGTGGCTATGAGCATCTTCAGGCTAAAATCTTAAAACCACTGTCCACAAAATAGGGCAGTGAGGGGGGTTTGCAATATAAAAATTATCCATTAACAATTATTGTGTTTCTTTTTGTATTTATCACCCTCAGTCTAAGTTTCCCTGCATTTCTACTGCATGCAACCTTGCTCTTTAAAAAGCACTGAGAGCGAAGCCGGCAGTAAATCTTTAAGGATTTGACTTGCAAAAAGCACCTCATATATTGTTTATGAAAAAAAAAAAGCAGAGGTTTTTTTTTCTCCCTTCACCTGCCTCCGAGCATTTTAGTTTTATTTACTTATTTTTAGATTCGCACTAGTTAGGGAGAGGCATACTTGTCTGACTAAATCTATACAAATAAAGATAGACTGTGTCCTCATCTGTCATTTCTCATAAGAGGAGTCAAAACTATTCTATTCACGTTTAAAATTCTTGGGTGACATCTTCAATTGAGTCAAAGAAGCAGTATTTTGTACTTTACCCCTAAAGAAAGAACACAAAATGGGGGTAGGATTTAATAAAAATGCAGGAAGTGCCATCATAACATTGAAATATTATTAGGAAAAAAGATTTAAAAAAGAATCTGTCACCATGTGTCAACTTGATCCACCCTGCAGAAACCTTCTTTTGTTGGGAACATGTGGAAGAAAAGGGGTGAGCAGGAAAATTACCCTCTGTAATTGGCATCCTGATCAAGGACAGCCATGGCAGCTGAACAATAGAGCCTTTAATTTATCAGAAGTCATTATGAGCTACCGCTGTAATGCCAGAAGATATTAGAATAAATAGTGACAGAGAGCAGGGGAATCAAACACTCGGCTCCTGAATGGTTTTGTTGACTGCGTCTTCCTTGAACTACTCAGGGGAGTGTGTGTGTGTGTGTGTGTGTGTGTGTGTGTGTGTGTGTGTGTGTGTGTGTGTCTGATCACACTTTATCCTAATCATGACCTTGACAGATAAACATGACATTGAGCAGAGGAGGATATGAATATATATGGTCTACTGCCTTCGCCTTATTTTGACTGTGAGTGGTAAGGGCACAGAAGAAGTGAGCTGTCAGGGTGGGGGGGGTCTAGGGACTTTATTCCATGCTTTAACACATGTGGCCCCTACGGGACAAGCCTGCTCAACTCCTGTGTCCACAGCAGATAAGGGACACCTTACAGCTGAGTCGTCAACTTTGGTGCAGGGAGTTGATGGCGTGGAGCGACAGGAGAAAGCCCTTTTGGCTCTATTATTTATCTGGGTGCAGGAGGTTTGTGAGAGTCAGCAACATGCAATGCACTGACCAGAGGAGCACTCATCACTACACAATGTGTGTAGTGATGAGTGCAAAAGAGATGGGTGTAAGGTATGTGTGCGAACAAATACGGCAAACACACACCTCTGACATTGAGACATGTCTTTGACTGAAATACAACTTGTGTTTGAACTATTAGGCAGTACGAATATGGTTTTACAAGTAATAAACTATGTCAAACTGCTTAATTCATGTAAATCAATTCTAAAACTTTCCTGATGTCCATTAGCAAACATTTAATACTAAAAACAGACAAAAAAACAAAACAAGAATTGGAGTGTTTACTAAAAGCTGTACATGGTCAGATCTTGCCCTCCTCTGAAATAGATTTAGTGAGAATTGACAAGTGACATTATATTCTAACTTGAATAATCTTCAAGTTGTGAAATCAACAAACAGCAGCCTCTGACACTCCATCATCATCATCATCATCATCATCATCCCTTGTGACAGCTCAGAAGGATAAATCTGGGTAGGAAAATGAAGAATCAGAGGTGCCACTGAGCAAGACCTTTAACCCTGACTGTGGGTGTACGTGTTGGCTCTGGTTCTGATTAGCTCCCTCATCAATGAAGCCCGCCCCCCCTTCAACTGCACACAGTGAAGAAAGTGCCTCTGCAGCCAGGGAAAGACTTTCTTTTTTCTCCTAATCTCCTGAAACACCACTGCAACACAAATATGTTCTTCAGGGTCTGTGTGAAATATCTGTGAAATTAGCACGAAGCGTTCAAGTTTCTGTGTAGAACCTCTTCTCACCTGGAAAATGAGCCTGTGCGTTTACTATCTACCTTGATACAGGTAAAAGAGGATGTGGTGCGAACACATCACCTGAAGTGGTAATATTCTACTTGTAAGGGATCAAATTGTCCTCAACATCCCTCCCCTCTTTATTACCCGGCTACTACATTGGAGGTGGCGAGTGGCTTCTTTGTGGAGTTGATAGTGCATCTCTCATTAGCTCCCGGTGAGTGCAGCAGAGTGGAGCCAAGGCAGGTTTTTATGGCTAATATGATATATAGTGCTGAAGACACAGTAGTCTGGCCCCAGACAGGAATAAAAGACAGGGGTCAGTGAGGTGCGGGTCAGGAAAATCACATACGTGTATACACACACACACACACACACACCACATTCTGCCATCGCACAAATGCTGTAATATTCAGTAAATATCTTTAATGTGTATCACAGAGAGACCATCCATTTGATATAATTAAACAATTTAGTTACAAAAATGGCATTTATGCTCATAACACATGAGGACAGGCTATTAAGAGGTGCAGAGGTCACTAATCACCCATCGTTGTCGAATGCAGTCATTTGCACCTCCACACTTGGCCTCTCGGATCATGCCACCAAACTCACCCTGCGCACGCACACACACGTAGATTTCAAGGGCAGGATGTCATGGTGACTGGCACTCAATGCAGGTGCTCATTATCACCTTCCTCTGGCTGAGTGGCCTCCTGTCCCGGGCACTGTGCAGGATCCTGACCATGCTACAGCAGAGGCTCTTCCTCTTGGTTATCAGGCTATTGGGTCAGGGTTCCCGCTCCAGCTACCTCAGTATGACTGCGCTCCAGCATGAAGACATGAGCTGAGAAGAGGGCAAGTCGTCCCACTCAAAACTGGCAGGTATAATTGAACTGAAAATCACTCTAAATCTGCTCCTAAAGGATTCTGGGGCATGGGATATGTCAGCCCTGGTCCCAAGTAGTGAAAAATGTTAAGTCAAGCTTGTTCTGTCTCTCTTTCAAATGCACAAATACACACACACTCCCCCACATTCAATTACACGAAAGCACACTCACATGCCACATATGAGTACAATGTGTATGTGCAAAAAAAAAAAAACAGTAGATACACACTCACACATTTACCAGAGAGGACAGATGAAGCTGTAGGGCTGATTCTGCAGGTTTCTTCTTGGCATCAAGTCCACTCAACTGAGAAGACATTTCCTCATTAGCCAACCTCAGCTTTAGACAGCTGTGGGGTTCAGAGAGTGTTCATGAGTGTATAAGAAGGTGTGCACAGTAAGTGTGCGTATATGAGGGAGTAAAGATCATAGCACAGAGTGAAAAAGTGTGTGTTGAAGAACGGAAGCAGGGTAAGGGGGGAAAAAAAGAGGCCTTCTGCAGCTCAAAAGCAGCAGCTAACAATAACAATGAAATCCCAGTAAAAGAGTTTCTAGGGTTCACTCTGGCAGTGCTCACGGGTCTGCCAGCTTGACCTGTTTCACTGACCCCTCATTGGTACGTTGCTAACCCTGAGAGCTTTCCAGCCCAGACTGGGTTATGTTCCTTGGACAGTCAGAAAGTCAAGGCCAGGGCCAGAGCTCTGAGAGGTGCTATGTGTTTTAGCCTGCTCTGCTCCACCACAGGGTAAGAGAGATGAGGGGATATGTAGGAGATAAATCACTAAGTGCCTCACCTTGGGTCACCGATCACACCAAAGGCCACCAGCAATCTCTATTTGAGACACTGCATTTGCTGCTTCAGGGCTTTGCTCTCTGGCCTTGCTATAAATCAGCATACGCCATCTAACCCCATAGCTACCTCCTCGCCACCCCCCCCTCCCTGTTTACTAAAGCAGCGATATTATGTCCTAAAATATCGACAGTAAAATACTGAAAAATAGGAAAATGTAACAAAACGGGTAAAAAAAAAAAAAAAAAAAGTTTGTGGAATCTATTTAAAATGTGTAAATGTCAGTACTGTTTTTTTTTTTTCATTTAAATTTAGTGCATCTTAAAAAACAAATCTGAGTAAAAAGTACATACATTGCATCAAAAATTCATGACCATTTAGCATGACAGCTCCACTTTATCGCAACAGTCACTGGGGGGCATTCAGAGTGTAGCCCACCACACAGGCCAATGGCCCTCTCGTCTGATACATGCAAATCTGCAAATGAAATAACCATATATGGCTGTACATATACATATATATCAATATATGCACACACACACGTGTATATATGTATTCATATATACACATACACATCTATATACATACATATACAGATATATACACATATATACACATATACGTGTATATACATATATAAGCATATAAATACATATATAACATATACATTATATATACACACTCACATATACATATATACATATGTGTACATATATATATATAGATGTGTACATATATATATAGATGTGTACATATATATATATATATATAGATGTGTACATATATATATATATATAGATGTGTACATATATATATATATATATAGATGTGTACATATATATATATATATATAGATGTGTACATATATATATATAGATGTGTACATATATATATATATATAGATGTGTACATATATATATATAGATGTGTACATATATATATATATATAGATGTGTACATATATATATATAGATGTGTACATATATATATATATATAGATGTGTACATATATATATATATATAGATGTGTACATATATATATATAGATGTGTACATATATATATATATATAGATGTGTACATATATATATATATATAGATGTGTACATATATATATAGATGTGTACATATATATATATAGATGTGTACATATATATATATATAGATGTGTACATATATATATAGATGTGTACATATATATATATAGATGTGTACATATATATATATATAGATGTGTACATATATATATATAGATGTGTACATATATATATATAGATGTGTACATATATATATATAGATGTGTACATATATATATATAGATGTGTACATATATATATATATAGATGTGTACATATATATATATATATATAGATGTGTACATATATATATAGATGTGTACATATATATATATATATATATATATATATATAGATGTGTACATCTATATATATATATATATATATATACACACATACATATATTTATATTTCTCTCTATATATAAAAGGCCCATTTAATATTTCCTAAGAAATTATTGAAAATGTCAGAAAATGCCTTTGCACGGTTAAAAAAAAAATTACAAGACAGTAAAATAAATCTTGGATCTTCCCACTGATCCACATCAGATCCAAAATTTTAATGCGTTCTTCCTTTGTTCATGCGCCACACTCAAGAAAATTGCTGGATAATTTTTGGATACTAAAATAAATTAAGTGTTTTGTTAGGTTTTGATGATGATTGACAGAAAGAATACTTTAAAATATAGCCTTGACATTACACTTCAGTGTGACTCAAGCATTAATTTGGCATTTGACACCAAAATTACGTTGTGTCACTCAATCCCCTGTGACATACATCTGCACACTGAAGGTTTCTCTGACACCGGTTCCTCTTCACCGAAAATTGAAGTCCTTGCTATCTCAATATTTGGAGTAGTTGTTTTATGAAAGATAAGAGTCCTATGAAACCAAACATGGAGTCTAAACCTGTTTGAGACAAGTCTCATTTCAGTACAGTGACTTGATGGTCAAGCTACACAGATCTACACAGATTTCGATAACCTGGATCCAGCTTCTAACATGTTTTGGAAGCGTTTTGAACACTGACACCCTGGCAAATTTTCCTTCATGAAATTTCACCTAAGAAAAGTCAATAAGGGTGAGACGCTACAGGCTGAGTTTCATGATTCTCTATTTCTAAAAGCGTGTTAGATATTTTGTCTCTATAATTGTAAACTTTAAAAACAAGAGCCTCTCCAAGAGGCGGGGGACTGGAGCATACAAAACCTTTCACCTCTCCCTGATGCTGATTATTCATCACATATCAAACTGTGAATACTTTTGCATTTATTATAGTTTATGGACTACAGACTATGTCACATACATTGGAACCCAGTTATTGGCATGAAGCCATGGTTCAAGATACTTAATTAGTAAAAATAAATATATGAGTGGCTCAATCCAGAGGTCTCAGAAAATACATGAAATCCTCCACCTCGTGAAACAGGAAGAACTTCAATGCATCAGACAGCTCATTTCAATAGACCCGAAGCTTCCATTAGAGTTCAGATTAAACATATTTAAAGTCTTGATTCACAGTGCATCTTTTTGGCTTAACTCAACAACAATGTGTGATTTAAGTTAGTGGACTCATAACTTAAGCTTTAGAGATGGCCTTTATTGTGAAATGGTGTCCTATATAAAATAAGAAATCCGTCTTTTGGAGGTGAGTGCCTAGAAACTGTTTTTGTCCCCGGCCTGTTTAAAGGACAGTCTGTCAGGCTTGTAGCGCCTTGAGTGTGACTGTTCTCCTTCTTTCTCTTCCCTCCTTCTCTCCTTCGGTGTCATAATGTCAGCAGACCGAGCCTTGATGGAGGTGAGATGGGAGTAATAAAGAGTGATCCACAGGGAGTTATGGGGGGTGTCACATGGACGGTATTGTCGTATCACTATGGCACAGCAGGTCTCAGTGCATCAGGAGAATGC
Organism: Aulostomus chinensis; assembly: GCF_037954235.1. NCBI lineage: Eukaryota > Metazoa > Chordata > Actinopteri > Syngnathiformes > Aulostomidae > Aulostomus > Aulostomus chinensis. The sequence goes on from NC_141321.1 coordinate 20,628,748, forward strand.
TTTTACTCTGAAGGAATGCTGCAGGTGATACATAGAATTACACAACATGGAGAACCCTGACAGGCTGACACCCACTGAATGCAATCATGGTTGTATACACATGCGCGTGTGCCTGTGTGTGCATGCGCATACAGCAAGCAAAAAAAAAAAGACGACAAAAGATACTATCAAATGAAAAGAGAATTGAAATGAAGAATATATGCCTTTATTTATATCCCCAAAAATGAGTATCTAAGACTGGAAAATCAGTTTTCTCACTCTCAAAGGACTCTGTATTAGTCATTCAGGAAAAATCCTAATAACAATCAGAACACTTGGGGAGGAAGGATAAAGAATTTTAAGGAGAGAAAAAAAAAAATGCTATTGCATAGTTTGGCTTCAAATATGCCCGTGATTGAGGGAAAAAGGGTATGGATGAGAACATGTCAAAGGAAGGAGTAAATAAGAGTAATTTTACTCCCTCTATTAACCTGACGTGATTACAATAGCCTGATCGGCTGCCTTATTTCATGGGATATTAAATTCAAATGCGGCTCAGAAGGAGCCCAGTGCAGATGGGACACTATATCATCTCAGTGAAGCCTCAGGAAGCTTCCACTGACCGGCGGCGCTTTACTGCTGGAGCAAACAAACAGTCTCCTATTTCTGTGACTGACACAATGTGTGAAGCCTATTCTTTTAGTGTATCAGACGAAAACGATTATATCAATTATACCTTAAGAGAAACCTGAAAGACCTCAAGAGCGTGTGTCTGGAGTGTCAATTAAAACAGAACTGATAAAAGAAAAAATATTGAAATAGATCGCGTGGATCCTTTTTCTTTTAAAATCCCAACAGGAATTAATAGAACAATTCATAAACTATAGTATATTTAGAACGAAAGATTATCTGATGTGTTAATGACAATTGTATAGCAGGCAAAACTGAAAAAATATAAATAAAAGCCCAGATTTTTTTTTTTTTTTTTTCCAGGCAAGAGCTGGTAGCAGTTGATTTTACGGAGGCAATTGATTTTTCAGGCATAAGGTCAATGTTTATGGAAGGATGGTTACAAGCTGTAGTGAAACTGTTGTCTCACTTTAGAAACAACAGGAAAGCATGTGATCGAAACAGATTTCATGGCTAGTGACTATTTGCCTTGTTACCTCATCGTATTTAGTGTAACACACTTCACCTTTGCAGTTCTAGTTGATGTAGTACTTGAGATTTCTTCCTCTGTGGCACACAAACATTGCAATCCAGCAGTGCTGGGTGTTATATTCACCATATCTTACGGTGACAAGTTGAGCTAGTCAGTTTTACATATTTTTAGACCCACTAAAAATTCAAATCAGCTATATTATATCATTCCAGTTAAATATAAAAACCTCTATAGCTGTAAGATTTTCAAAGCATTAATAGTTACACTATCAGAGCAATGATGATCAAGCATCGACAAATTTAAGTAAAACTTGACCGAAAAAAAGGGTTATTTGCCTGTTAATGATTCACCGTTAGACATCTTGAACTCATTGAGATGTTTTCTATCACCCGCATGACTTCTTGGTCAATCCAGAGTTAAGAATAAGCGAGCCACATATTTAGCTTGACGCTCATAGAGACTGACTACGACTAACAGCAGCAAAACTATTTAAGTTTGAGCTCACCTGAATATTTTGAATATTTTCGAAGTACGCAGCATACTGCTGGATAAAGAATATTTGAAATTATACTAGATGATGCATTTGTGAACTTGTAAAGGAATGTTTTGTTTTGTTTTTTTGTTAGCAGTAGCTCTCCATTAGCTCTAAGCTAATATGGTGTTTTTCTTTGTATTCTGGTGTTAAGCAGAAGTACCAAGAAATAAAGCAGGGTGTGAAATGAAGACAGTTTGCGGTGAGTAGCTGCAAACTTCATGAAACCTTATGGGTTAAATATCGCTTTAATCTGAACATCGTTAGTATCACACTAATCACAGTATTACACTACGGCCTCTGAAAATCACTGAAGTACTGAGGAAGAGACGTACCAATCTGAGCTGTGCAGTGAATCAGTGCCATACAGAAACTTCCTAAATTTGATGGTTATATCAACATAGTTGAGCTTGAAGGAAGCGGAGTGATATTATTGGTGCATTTAAGTGTGAATGTGTCATCACACACTTTCATGCCCGAGCGGAGAATGCTGCCTCAGTTTGACCGTATGTAATTCATAGCATGTCTTCCCTGTGCCACAATATACGATATATACGTAAGTGGTGCACACTTCCCTAAAAGAGCACATATACATTGTTTTAACAGCTGTGGATAAAGAATGTATATTCACAATGTCACAACTTTTTTTGCATTAAGATTTAAATTATATAAAGTTTATATGTTGTTATGATTTGAAGTCTGGAGTTTGTTCTTGCTTTTTTTCCCATCTTTTAAACACCCTTTAGATAAGGTTTGGGAGTTTATTGAGATCTCTTAAATAACAGGTAATTAATAATCAGTTTGACTCAAGAATGAACATGGAAATATTTCAAAATCCTACTGGGTAGGACCTATCAACAATATGCCTTGAGAATACTTGTTGTTGTCTTTTATTCTGGACAAAAGGGTTTTTGATGAATTGGGTTAAAAAAAAACTTTGAAATTTCAAATCATCTAAAATTTTGTCATAAAAGGTTACTGAATGAATGACTTTGAAATAATATACTTCTGTAGAAAAATTTCTATTTCAAATTTCCAGAATTTACCATTGAGTGAACAAGTTTACTCTGAACAGTAGCATCACAGCCCAGGTAAAGAGAGGACTCCCGTTGTAATTATCAGCAGTGTGTGCGTGTGTGTGCGTGTGTGTGCGTGTGTGTGCGTGTGTGTGAGTGTGTGTGTGTGCTAGCAAGAGGGAAAACAAGAACAGAAGGAGAGAAACCTGGCCTTATTCTTAACAGTTTATTCAAAAAAAATCCTTCTGTCTTGTGAAAAAGCTGGACTCGAAATGCCTCATTTCACAAATGTACCACGGACACGCCGTCCACAGCTCTATAACACTTTGTCAATGAGAAAAACGTAGCTGCAGTGCAATGCTGAGAGGAAATGAAGTTAGAAGACAAACTGATTGTTAGTCTTTAGATGAAATCAGATGAGAGCGAGTGTTCAAGCATCATTATCCAGACTGGGCTTTTATGAGCAAACACTGTGCTTTCATATGAGATGCACAATAAGCACCTCCACCCTGTGGGAGTGGCACTGCTGCTCTGTGATAAACCTCTTCTATCAGCGAGGACCTACGGTGACAATCAGCTCTGTGGGTGAAATAACAGCAGAAGACGCCATCTCACCTGCTTAAGGAGAAAACCTTCAAGAAAGATGGTAACTAGGAACACTGAATTGCAGTTGTATGCCTCCATGTCTGACCTTTGACCGTCAACATTTTTTTCAGGTCAACCTTGAATCCAAGTTGATGTCTGTGCTGTACTTCCAGGGGTACCACGTTGGGGCGGACATATAACCCACTAATATAACAGCTTTGGTAGGGATATAAACATGTAGAGTATAAGTGCTCCAGCTTGGCCATTACATCCATCTACTGCCACATTTAATTCACCAAATACAAACATAAGAAGACAAACTGGCATCATCACCAGCTCACACAAATAAAGAATAAGAAAATGTTACTTCAATGCTCTTATGAGGCCGACAAAAAGATGCATTGGGGAGGTCTGGCAGGGTTAAAAGTGTAAACTACCGCAAACAAGAGAAGAATAGAATCCTAAACTGTGATCCCAGGTCAGCTCCCTCACAGAGGGAAATATTACTAAGTTGGTGTGCTTTTCCGAATGATGTTTTTTAAAATGTATACTGACAAAATATTGCTTTGTTGGATAATTCAAACAGCCTGAATTCCTTCTGAACAAATAATACGTGCAGAGAAAATAGTCAAAGATGATGCATTCGAAGATAACAGTGCAAATACAGCTGCATTTATGTGTTCGCTTGCTGCATTTTGTTTTGCCAAAATACGAAAGCCCTGAAACTGACTCTACCAGCTAGAAAGCCTCAATCAATAATGTAGAGAAACTGTGAAAGAGTGTAGAGTTTAACTATTTCCATCAGAAGTATAATAAGTAGTATAAGTAAGTATGATACAGGAAGTTCACGATGTCCTGAGTACCACTTTGAACTCCAACCTCAGCTCCATGGTGACCGGCCTTAGTGCTCCAAAGAGGGAAAAAAGATGGAGTGAGAGAGTGAGTAGGGGAATGGGGGGTGAGAGGAAGAAACCTACCTGACCTGAATCTGGACGACTTTACCATTCAGCTGATATTTTTTTTTAGCCTTATACATTTTGCCCTTTGAATGACCTTACTGCAGCAGCATCAAATGTAACTTTCCATTTTTACAATAATATTTGGATGATTGACTGTTACCAAGGAGGCCAATCTTGTTAGAGAGAGAGATAGAGAGATAGAGAGAGACATCTTGCTGTCATATTTATCTGCAACGGACTGAAATTCAGAAAACCAACTTGCAGCTTTGAAATCAACACGTGGTTTTGTTTTGGTGTGATGCAAGAGAGAACCACATACAGGGTGTTTACAGATCTCTCCAGGCTCACCACATGTGATTACAGAGATGTTTAACAGACCAATTAAGGTTTTTATGGAACGTGCGGCCTTTTCTGCAGGAGGGCTGGCATGGCAACCCTCTAGTCTTGTGTGTGTGTGTGTGTGTGTGTGTGTGTGTCTGACACTTCACAAACACTTTATTCTACACTCAATTGTACCGTCACAACCACATTCGTGATCAGGTGCAAAGAAACAGTGTTACTGAACAGAATACACACATCTTCAGACAGAGGACACAGCAAAGTTAAGTGATCTGTAAAGAACCTTTAGTAGTAACATGATTGGTAGATTTCTGAGACAAATTGTCATGGCACCATAAAAGTGAGAATAAAGGCTTGGTGCTTAAACGCTATAAGAGAGCCTCAGTAAGGTGCAGGAAGTGAGTGTGGAGAAGCATGCCCTCAACAGCCACCAGAGGAGAGGATTACGCCCATGTTAAGAACACAGGCCTCCAGTCTGCCTCTCCCCACTGGTAGACCTAATCCCCTTGGTGGGTGCCCCAGACACTGGGGCTGTCACCACACCGGACCACAGGAGGAGCAAGGAAGCCCTCACTGCTAGGACAGCTCAGCCTGGGGTTTCAGCTGGGAGGTAGCCTCTCTGTATTTAGCATTGCAATACATTACTTAAGAATCCATCCATCCATCCATTTTCTACCGTTTATCTGTTAAGGGTTACGGGGGGGGGGGCTGGAGCCTATCCTAGCTGCCTTCGAGCGAGAGGCGGGGTTCACTCTGAATGAGTCGCAAGTCCATGACACATAGAGACAGACAACCATTCACACTCACAGTCACACCTACGGTCAATTTAGAGTATCAATCAGCCTCGTCCCCTCTTGATGTCTTTGGACTGTGGGAGGAAGCTGGAGTACCAGAGAGAACCCACACAGGAACAGGGAGAACATGCAGACTCCACAAAGAAAGATCCTGTGCTGGAGCTGAGGCTTGAACCTGGAACCTTCTTGCTGTGAGGAGACAGTGGTGACTACTTCACCGCCTTACAAAAGACTTGCAGAATGGCATAGATAGACTGGCCCCGAACATTATTACTACTAAAGCAGCTGGAGACAGATTCTTTCTGGCCATTTTTGACAGGCTATTTGTTGTGTGAGTGTTAAACAGGCACTCAGCTTCATCTCAAATGTCAAATTCTGTGAAACCACAATGCAGCTAATAAATACAAAACTCACACTTTTGCTTCCTTGAGATTTTTTTTCACACAGTAACACAAAAACTGTTTTGTGTTTTATCGTAAATCAATTGTCTTGCAATTTATTGATTATCACAGAATGAAGAAAATGCAACGTTATCGTTGGTGACGTACCGTGATTTAACTTTGTCATGTGTTACTTTTGTAGACTAGTCGGCGGACATGCCAAAGACCTGATTTTAGGTTACTTTACAGAATTTCAGGTAGTACAGAGCTTATGAGGCTATTACCAAAACTAGCAGAGTCTAAATCATGACACGCCACAAGTCAACATTACTGGCCCCCCCTATAGAATGGCTGAGAATGAATGAAAGCTGTAAGTGACACCCCCTGAGCCAGTGGAAGGTTTATACCAGTTCTCAGAAGGTTTGAGTTCTATGCGTTGCATAATTTGGCACCTAAGAGATTCTGCTCATGACAAGTGGTACCAATTCATGATGGAAATGTGTTATTTATAACACAAGGCAGATAGTTGTGCCTAAATTTCTGAAAGAATAATATACATACAGACTAGTGGCACAGGTCTGAGTCGGATATACTCAGAGAACAAACCAACAAACCCCAAACGTCACTGCTACGTTTTATTTAATTTTGATTGATTGATTTATATTCATAGTACCGTATATCGCCGGAAGGATTAGTTGGCATTACTATTTGAAAAAGAAATGCTGAAACTGAATATATTGTAATTCTTTATATTTTATTCAGTATATTTATGTATTTATGGTGTTTATCCTGCTTTTGGCATTTACTTGTACCTTTTTTATTAGTTTATTTTTACAGTTACTGTATATTAAGGCACTCACATCATTTGGACAGGGGAAAGATCGCAATTCTATTTTACACAAAAAAACCTTGAATATAACTTTATACATATTCAATTGAATACACTATACATCCATGTTTCCTCGACTTCAGCACGTTTTTCAGCAGGGTTTTTTGGCCCTCACTCGTGTGGTGTTTTTTAAAGCTGTAAAACCGGTGAATTCATGATTTTCTCCGTATTTACAAGACTGCTGTTTGATGTGTCATAATAATTGAGGTTACATTAAAATAACATGTCATTTAAAATTATGTATTACATAACTCTAATATCTAATATATAATATCATACCCTTTAAACACACAAGCAAAAGGCCAAACAAAATTCATCTGTGATGCTGGTGACAAGCCTCGTCATTCTGTTTAAATACCACCGTACGTGTGATCGAGGAAGATTTATGGTTAGAAGATTCTGTGCTGTGGAATATTCCTCTTGACATTTATAAATGACACGATTTATATGAGCTCAGGCCAATATATAAATATAAATATAAATATATATATGTGTGTGTGTGTGTGTGTGTGTGTGTGTGTGTGTGTGTGTGTATGTATGTATGGAGGGATGTGGCAAGGCCGGGCAAAGACAGTGTAGGAGCTGCTCTCTACTCTCAAGGTGAGAAATGTGGTCGGGTTTCATCTCCTCTCTCTACTCCTCTTCACATCGGTCTGTTATCAGCCCAGATGATGTGGAGAGATACGCCAGTGTGTGTTTCTGTGTGTGTTGTTTTGGGTTTAACTCTGGTCTAGATCTGTGTTTTTAGAAGACCCGAGGCATACATGTAATATATCACAGCGCTCTAACACTGTGGTTTTCCTTTTCCTCTCTCAGGCTCCAACCTATCAGACCTCCTTTGTCCGAAGCCAGCTGTCCAAATGAATTCACCTGCTAAAACTTCCAGAACACAAACAAAACATCTATCTTATGTGCCTGGGATTTGAAAGTTTTGCCAAACTGTCTTATAAGTGGTAGCGCATGTATGTATGAATATACATTGTCTCTCTCAGCATGTTTTGCTTGTCACCACCACTGCAACTTTTATGGCAGTTTGTCCTATTTATTCACATTTTTTGGGCTTTCACTTCCTCTCCAGATTATGTAAAGACTGAAAAGACGACCATGGCTCCTGTAACACTTGGCTTTGTACTTGCTAAAAAGCTGTCAGTGTTTTATATTTGACTGCAGTTGGCTACCGACTATAAGAATCTCATTGAAGAAAAATACAGTATATTATTGGCCCTGGCTGGTACGGCTCACTCAACAAAGTCATCCAAGCCATCATTTGTTCTGATACAACTTTTGAGTGTGTATCTTTTCGGCCCCCTACAGGTGGTAAGAGATATCCCAGATTCACACCCTCTAAAACCACTACAAATCACTGTTGGGAGAAGAAAAGAAAAAGCAGTGTTTTATGATGTGTCAAAGCTATGGTTAATGTCTGGTTAGCTTTAAGCACATAAACACTTGGTTAGGGTTAGGAAACCATGGTGGTTTGGGTTAAAGCCGGATTGTGGAACTTTACCATATAAATCAACATCCATTCAAGCCTTTTTCAAGCAAGTTCACACAAAGTAGCTAAAGCTAATCACCACCAGATAAATCTCTCCAAATCTGCTGTGCAGTGGGAGATTCCTTCACTGGAGCACCAACAGTGACGCATTTTTCACCAGCTAGCTATGACTGGTTGCCTGGGGTTAGAGAGGGGACGGAAGCGGGTGAAACACGCTTAAGACCATGGCAGTCAGTCTTAAAAACACACGTGCAGTAAAAGAAATAGAAATTTTAGTCCCCTGAATGCCTTCGAAGCAGCGCTAACAGAGTGCTCTGTCAAACCTACTCTTGAGCATTGCTTTTACATGAAAGTGCCTATATTTGTTATTTTACCGTTAATAATTGTTTAAGTGAGTTTAGCTGACGAAAACCTGAAAAGTTTTAAGTTTTAGTCAACAAAAAGTTCGAATTTATTCAAAATGTATTCACATTTGATTGTTCACCTTGGATCAAAGAGTTCCCGGATGGAAGGATGGATGATGGAGGTGCACTGCGAGTGCAAGGATAGAAAACGCTGGTGGGACAGAGGGAAGTAGTAATGCCTTCATCCACCTGTCGTCCCTAAATGTACTGCTACTTCAGCTTCTGTTATAATTACTGTGGCCACTAGAGGGCATCAGTCCTTTAAATGTATAGGTTGCACTGGAGCGATAACCTGTCTGATGACTTCCTTCTACTCAGCATTTATTTTTAAGACTCTAAATACTGGTGACATTAATATGCATTAATAAATTTAGGCACACCTACTGCTTGTAATGTTATAATGCTGTTTGCAATAAATATATTTGCATTATTTCCATTATTTTCTCATTTGAAAATGAGTGTCATTTAAAATCTCTCACAAATTGCATCTTTGTCCAAAATAAAATTACTCAATTAAATCATTTCAATTAGGATGTTTTGTTTTTAGTTGTGATTTTCTTTAATCGGCCACTGTTTCTCCAGCAGCTCTGTTAAATTTATACTTGTTCTGTTTCTTTTAACACTGTCATCACATGTCAAAGAGCCGAGCAAAACAATGGTCAGAACAATGTAACATAACACACAGAAGTAACAGCAAGTGCATCCAAATCCAATCCCAATCATAAACTGGAATTTTCAAACCAATCAGACCAAAAATTGTAAATCGAATCAGACATTATTTGATCAAAGAACACTTTAACAAGATTGATAACCTGGCCAAGCATTCAGTGCCAACAGGGTTTGAGGTTTGATACCCAACCCTTCCTGCCATTTGTTGATTATGACACAGTACAGTTTGTTTCTCAAAATTAAATCTGTTACGGCTCAATAGCTCATTAAATAGATGTGAAAATAATGTGTGAGCCAGTTAGACCAGGGATTTATGGAAGGAGTGAGGTTTCGACAAATATCTCCGATTCACATGTAATTAATCTTAACATAAAGGCAAAGGACAACACTCATCTGTGAGCATTAACAGGATAACACATTTTAGCTGTCATTAATTCGCATCACAGGTGGCAGCAGCACATGTCGACACGCTGCGTGAGTTAGGGGCATGGAGGAGAAGACGTCACCCATCATCATCCTGCACCACGTGTGCAAGGGTGCAAAACACTCTCAAATTAGACTCACAACTGAGGTGATGCAATTACCATGACCCCCCTCCCCCATTTAACTTTCAAAAACAATCTCTTCTTTGGTCCTCTTCTCCCATTTGCATATTGTGCTTTTGCTGCATGGTGGGGAACAGGAATTCCTGAATGTCAAATTACTGAATTAAACAGAAAATGCATGTGTTTATTATGTTTCATCATAAAAAGCAGAAGCCCATGTGGGACATGCTTGCTGCCCACCATGTTGAGATGCCCTCCGGGTCAAAACCCTGCTAGGCTGAGACCTTTTTAATTTAGAACCCGTGTAACTCTCTCTCTCTCTCTCTCTCTCTCCTTCTGTCTGTTTTATTTTTCATTCTCATCTGATTCAGTCATCATTTCATCATTTGGATGCTGAGATTACACTCCAGGTTGTGCTTGTGGAGAGGGGGAGATAATAGGAAACAAAGTGAACATGTTGGTGGGAGCACAGAGGTGTTGACGTGAGGGAGAAAGAAAACACCACTCAGAAGTAACCTTTAAGCAACATGGTCATTAACACCTCCATTACAAACCATTCTGTATGCGCAGCTCTATTAGTCATTGGCAGCCCACGCTTGTCTCCGAGACAGACATACATGTTTTGAACAAGACAGCAGGAGTGCAGAAAAGACCAGGCTGTTTTCTTTTAAACAACAAATCAGTCATCATCATTGCAACCACCAACTGTTATCTGAGGCTACAGCACTGAACCGATCTGTGTACGGAGCTGCTGGGATATTCCAGGTCAAGACTGACCAGGTATGCTCCAGAGGTGGATGAATTCCATATACACACACACACAACAACCTCACCCAATAGGTTTTACCAACTATAAAAAATAAATAAATGAGGTAACGTCTTTTCTCCACGGTATATCTATTATCTATTATATCTATTAAAACATATGCAGTGTAAAAGATTACTAATCTTATTGATTCCACCTGCACATTTACTCTTTTAGTTTTCATCATATGGCTACATGAAGGCTGGATTTAATACCAAATTTTTTGTTTAAAAAAATACAGCTGAACTCCTTAATGACTTCGTTTGAGTTTGCAATCAAAAAGGCCACGTTTCTCCTCAAATATTAATAGACACCTTTTTCTTGCAGCTTCCTCATTGAAAACTCTTTGAATTCAATGTTCTTTTTTGTCTTTAGGTGTAGATACTTGACATTCTCCTGTCATTTGTATTTCAAAGGATACACCTGCTTCATTCAAATGAGAAAATTATATATATATATATATATATATATATATATATATATATATATATATATATATAAAATAAAAAGGAATCATTAACACCTTTACCAGGTGTAATGGAAAAAGTGATTTGTTACAGGTCTGAAAATAGGTTCTCTTTCTCTACCTATAATTACTGCTTTGAAACATATTATGTTCCAAGGTATGGCTTCAAAAGTGTCTTCTGTATAGTACTAACAAGGCCGACAGAAACTCCAAAGAGGCAGGCAGGAACCTTAATTACGCAGGTGCATATATTACTCCATCTCAACTCTTGCTGCTCCAACATTAATTATACTGTACAGACATATGCATCAGACTTGGCCATTTCAAAGTTAACTTTCTCTTAATTTCAGTGGGTTTTTTTTTTTTATTCCTTCAGTGACGACACACATACCATCCGATTCAGCCTAGAATCAACATTGTACGTAATACGAGGAAAGGTGTAAATATTTCAAAATGCATTCTGTTTTTACGACACGGTTCGACTGCGGATATCATGCAGTCAAATTTGGAAGTGCTTTCAGGTTGACATTATCAGAAGAAATATCATATTTAGGATATTGGCAACATGCAGAACCTGCATCTACCTGATAACAAGGCAAAAGTCCTTTCTGAGCAGCATCGGAAATTATATGTGATGTATTGGCTGTAATGGACTTGACATGACATTTTGCAATCCTGAATTTTGATTGATAGTGACATTATCTCATAGTACAACTTCCTCTCAACTCCAAATCAAATCATTATATATATATATATATATATATATATATATATATATATATATATATATATATATATACACACACACACACACATATATATATACACACACACACACACATATATATATACACACACACACACATATATACACACACACACACAAATATATATACACACACACACACACATATATACACACACACACACACATATATACACACACACACACACACACATATATACACACACACACACACACATATATACACACACACACACACACACATATATATATATATATATAATTTGTAAAAGGTATAAAATAAATAGAGTACATAACTCTTTTTGCACTCATGTTTCAAATCCGCATTTTTGGGCTGAATAATATATTTACATATTTTATGAGTGTAATTAATCTCAAATAGATTTTTACAAAAAGACTTTTTTTTGTTTTGTGTTTTCCGTGTACGTGTGTACAGGTCTGTGCAATATTCCAGCACAAACAAGCAAGGAAGCAGACAAACCCACACATATGAACACACACCACACACCTAAACATCTTGTGCAAATATGGGCAAAGTCAATTTCAGCCGAGGTCGTGCATGGTGATGCTCCGGCTGATATTGTAGTGGTCACGGTCTGTGTGTGTATGTGCGGTGGACGTGAGTGGATCCAGCCAGGGGAGTTAGTGCAGGGGTGGAGTTGGGATGGGGGTGGTGGGGAGGGTGGTGCTGGATGGGCCGAGGGTTTCTTTGAAGTCTGGATTCCAATTAAACCCCTGACTGAGTTCTAAGCGCACAAGAAAAATGACTGAGGTACATGACATGGCCAGGTCCCCTCGTCCAGCCAAGCCTTTCCATTTTAGCCCTTTGTCTCCCTGCAGCTCCTAATATTTATGATCACCCCACCTGACATAACCCCCCATATCAGGCCGACCACCCCATCCACCCCTCACAATAGAAAAGAACTGGACGAGATTTAAAAAACAAGGATGGCTGAGAGGAAAAGCAGAGTCTGTCCCTGATATTTCACCTGATACTGCAACATAGGGAGTGTTTTGAAAAATATCCACACGGACAATGAGATCAAGATAATCTTTTTTTTTTTAAAGACCAAGCAGAAGAGTCAGAAGACAAAAAAAAGGAGGACAAGTGGAGAAAAGCCATTAAAGAAAATTCCGGTAAAATAAGAGTCTCCAAATCCCTTACAATTTTTTTTCTGCAGGAAATGGGCTATTTCTGTAAACAATTATTCATATTCACCTTATTGGGAATGCAAGAAATAGCAAAAGAGAAAAACTATTTAAAAGAAAAAACAATCAAATAGCCTGTAAAACACAAGTGCAGCACAGCTTATGAGAGGCCACGCTTATGAGAGGTCATTGTTAAAAATGCAGCTTATTTTCTTCTTTCAGGGGAATTGTGATGTAAGCGCACACGTTTTAATAATTTCCTTAAAAAAATACACAAGTAAAACGTCTGATGACAAATTTTACTTGACAAAGCATTACAACAGCAGTAATTTGTAGTTATTCTGATCTCATCAGCTAGCCACATAGTGTGAAAAGATATGTGGAATGGGACTCTACTTCAATGCCAATTTACCTTCGAAAGCACTGCGGTACACCTTACAAAACCCAATATCTGGCTGCTACTCCTTACAGTTTTGTTTTCTCTTGAAAAAGTGATGGTAAAAAACAGTGAAGGTGCACCTTAGCTGGGGAACGTGTTTTTGTTTAAAGGGAATGGATAAAAATGGTGGATTTCAGAGGTTTCAGTCCTGCAAGGCAAGCAACTCATACAGTACCTGACACGATGCCTAAAATACACTGCAGTTTTTTCTGTTTTTATTTTGGCACCTTTAGCACATGAATTGTATTCACTCACGCAGTCTGAACAACTCACAGTAGGTAACAATACATACTCCATAATTCATTTGCCATTGAATTTCATTTCCTTTCCTCTTTTTTTCTTAAATATACACACTGTACACCCTCACTCCGCACCACACAGACATACAAAGTGCAAAAGTACGTATTTGTATTGCCTCCCTTTCGAACTGAAAACACAACACATAAAAACACAAGTTCACACACTAAACACGCAAACATGCTCTGGAATAAAATATTGAAAAATGTCACATACACCTGGTCAAATGCTCACATGATTCCCAAAGAAACCACCCTGAATAAACAACTTCCTTGGGGAGGTAAGAGCATTTGAGCAGAAAGACAAGGTTTATATTATGTCTCTTCCTGCCAGAGATGGAGGTGGAGATGGGACAAAAGCAGGAAGGGGTTAAGACTGGAAGCCAGCAACGTTTTATCACACTGGAGGGAGACGGGGAGCGGAGAGGCACAGGATGGTAAATATTTCAAGATGATAGGTGACATGAACAAAAGGTTTATTCTCATTCCCACTTTTTAAGTTGCAAAAATTTGGGGTCGGTAATTCATAACAGCAGTCGTCGCTGACACACGAATACAGCACTGAAGAATTGGCCCATGCAACCCAAAACACGCAGCCTCCTTCTGCTTCCTCTAAAACGCCGTGGTCCTGATCACACAGTGCTAAACCCATCCTGAGTAATCTACGCTGAATGTTTGATTTAATGAGGACTAAAAAAACGACCATGTTAAGACACACATACCTTTGATGACTGAATCATTCAAGCTTTCTTTTACATTTCTTCACTTTACAACAGCTTTCATTCACTTGAAGTTTTGAACACGTTCAATGTTTGAACTTTTAGAAGATTTTTTTGACCAATAAATGAATCTCTTTCCTCTTCGCTGTCAGAGACACAGCGCTCGGCCTCTGCTCCATGTCAGAGAGCCGTCTGTCAGTGCGCCTGTGAAAGCCAGATAACCCTTTGATGGAGAGTACCGGTGGTTATTGTTGTCTGTACCCTCCACCTTCCCTCAAACACATATGAAGATTTATTGAAGGAGAGGGCTGAGCAGCGGGAGTCTGCACTAACATGGCAGGCCACGATGGCAACAGGAAAAGAGGCAGGAAGAAGCAGAGGCAGGAGGGAGACACACTAGGGGGTGATGGGAACTCCTATGACCTGCCAGGGGAGGACACAATGCTCAGATAGAGATGGCCGTGATTATCGGACTGTTAAGGAAAGCAAATAATCACGGGACTGCTGTCACTACGCGTCAACCTCCCTGACAAAGGAGAGGCAACTTTGACAAAAGATGAATGAAGAAGAAGCATCTGGTAAATCACAGAGAAAAATTTGACTTTAAAGTTACTTAAAACATTGCTCAGGTAGACAGAAATGCATAATCTGTGTCGCCATCTAGACTCTTCAAAAGCAACAGGAGTAAGAAGTTAAAAGTCTAATTATGCTGAGGGTGCGTGCTGCAGTACGTGGCATAGAAGTAAAATGTTGAACACGTCAAGTGAAAAAGGGAAATCTTCTCATGCATGATACATCTGCAGCAGGCACAACGCCATCGAGTAGCCCTTTATCTTGTGGTTAGGGTTTTATTTTGTTTCTCTTAGTTATGAGAATTGGAAATGTTCACGTTGGTTCAGTAACTGGTTGTACATCCCTGTGTTTGAATGATTTGTCTGGTAAATTAAAAAAATGAATCACAAATACACAAAAAATGCAATTTTATACATATATATATAAAATAATAAATGTGATTTTTAAGAGGAATGTAAAGAATTCTCATGTCTGTTGAATATAAAATAAGTGAATTTGGCCAAAACAGGTAGAAATGTCCATGCTTACTTTACAACATTTGTACTAAGTATGTGTTTTTTCTTCATATATCATAACATACATTCATGCTGATTGTGGCCTTGCAATATAAAAACAACACAGTGTTGCATAGTAAAGCAAGTGAGTGTAAGGAGAGAGGACAGAGGAATGGAGATGAGAGAGAAAAAAGGGGAACACAGAAGGAGAATGCACATCAGCGACTCATAGTGCCCTCTTCTGCTCACAAGACGCATGATGCAGATGTTTTTTTCTTCCCTTTCATCATCAAAAAAGTAAAAAAATGTAAAAGCATCTGTTCAGAGTGCTGCCTCCTTCCACTTCATACTGGGGTTTACCTCTATGTCCACGCAGGATTGTGGAGTAATTTCACATCAATCTACCGACTGCATCATCAGGTATAAAGCTGTCATTATCAAATAGAAGGTAAACATAAATTCGCTGATTACAGCAGGCGTTGGCACGTGCATGACAAAGGAAACTGGACACAACAAAACCACAGAACAAGAGTCAATTAGATGTTTTGCTTCCAGGTTCAAACACAAACAGCGATGTTTCACGTTCAACTCCAGCCAGGGATTCTTTACCTGCATCTCCCCACATCATCCCTCTCCACTGTCTGCTTTAAATACTTCCCATTTCTCACCAAAAACAGATACTGTGTATTAAAAAAAGGCAATATGTTTTGCAGACTCTTGGTGTAGCCTGCAAAATCAGTGATTGTTAACCTCTTTTGCTGGATATTCTGAGAAACCAGATTCACACACCAAAGAAATTATATGCCTTCAAATTCTCAGATTCCACATCGACACGAATGCAATACAAAGCTGTTTTTGCTATGTTTCTCTCTATGCAGTGTGAACATAATATACTGTGCATGCATCGGGTTGGTGAAGAAACTTCCTTACGATTGCTCCAAAAACATAGAAACTTATTAACTCGTTGAAAAGATTTTGAATGAACGACACAACACCGCTAACATTTCAATCAGTTATTCTTAAACGAATTTCAATCGAGTGTAGGTTTTGCTCATGTGAAGAGTAAACGAACTGTAGTTTTAAACTGGGTACAGAAAGTCTACATGGAGAAGTTATAGGACTGAATAGAATGTATTGTTGGTTAAGTTATATTGTGTTTAAACACAAGGAAACAATTTATTGGCACACTAAGAAAAGATGTATACCATGTACTGTATGTACTGTATAGAGATGGTGTTGGGGGGGGGGGGGTGGAGTTCTTTCCTGAAATAAAAATGTGTACATAAGAAACTGATGGTGACGAGACATCGGTGGGGCTGTGAAATGATGACCCATTTTTAAACCCATATTTGATTACCTGGTTTTATTAAAATTGGATCCAAAGAGACCCGTTCCCCATTTGAATTTAATGAAGGCTGTGTGGCTGACAGGAGGCTTTTGATTTATACACTGTTATTAAATCCGACAGGAGAGCCAGCCAGGTAAGCAGGCAGGCAGGAGGAGGTGGAGAGGAGAGGAGGAGAGAGGGATCGAGAAAGAGAGAGACAGACAGAGAGAGAGAGAGAGAGAGAGAGAGAGAGCAAGGAGGACCCAAGATCCCAGCCCTGCGCCAGGCACAGCGAGACTCAGAGTCCGGCAGCCCTCCTCATCCACCTCCTTCAACCCCCCCCCCCACCCACCTGCTCCACTCTGAAGAGCGCAGAAGCAGCCAAGGACACATGCTGTGTGGCACCCCTCTCTCACATCCTCCTCTGATACCGCTTCCATTATTCATATTAAAATACAAGTGATGTAAAGATGAATAATAAATGCAGTCAACACAAAACAAAAGTTGGCAGGCCAGAGCCATCGAGGTGGTCACTTGACAGAAATGGAAATGTGTATTTATATGTCTATCTATATATACAAATATAGATAGATGGATGGCTATATCTCAGTAATGGGGAATGTTAAGAAACACACAACGAAATACAGATTTAACGTTCTGAATGTGTTAATGTGAGCAAATGTAGTCAAATCACAAACCTGAGCAAAGACACTGGCCAGAGACAAAGACAGTAGCAACCTCTGTGTATTGTTGTTGTTTTTTTTTCCCTCTCCCACAGTTCAGTGTTGAGGATGTAAAAGCACAAAGAATGAATGTTCAACCTCCAGCTTCAGGACAGAAGCAGCGAGTTGTTTGACGCTGCCTACGCTATCATTATTTTCCTGGAGTTGAGTGACCAGTGGAGAGGACAGACACTGGCCAGACGCACTGGCCAGACATTAGCTCAACAACATGTAGCGCTGAAGAGCTTCTTCTAAAGTATCACCCAAACAAACTGGTACAAATCATACAAGACTAAAACATTCAGGGAAAAGGTCTATCAGATTTCTACCCCAGTGTGCCTCTTTTAAGCTGATTAGATAAGTGCCTTTATCTGCAAATGTGTTTTGTATAAAGGCTATCATTTATTTCAAGTAATTTAGACAGCATGAATCAAAGTGTCATTGATGTTTGCTTAGCGATTAATATTGTGTACATTTGTCATGCAGCGTCTCACAATTAATACAGGAGCAACACACCGAATGTCAGCCTGAATATCTAATATAAAAGAAAAATGGGTGAGGATTGCATTTTGTTTTTAATGTTTTTGCTCAAGCAGAGCACTGCTGTCATGCCTGCTTTTTTTTCCAGGATGTCAGACAAAAAGAGAGGAGCGATGGAGAGGGAGGGATCCTGGAGGTTGGGGGTGGGGGGGCTGCTGACATGCACTTGTCTCCAATCTCTTCGAATCCATTGCACAATTCATCTGCTTTGTCTCTAATGCCACGACTGAGGACAATCAGACCAGACGCCCATTAGATTCCTCATACAGCCCCCCCCATGCACACACACACCCCTGTACCCCCACCCCACCCCCCCAACACCTTTTTTTTTTCATGTGACATGCTGACTGAAAGAGAGGTAAGGCAATTCACAAGCCTCCCCCAAATGGGGAAATGTCAGGAAGGGAACCCACATCAAAACCATGTTGTCATGGAGATACAGTACGGTCCAGAAATTACAGACTAACACATAGGCACTCAGGATTTACAGTGTACACACACACACACACACACACACACACACACACACACAGCACATAAATACATTTGCTTTGTGGATTTTTTTTGACAAACATCAAATATATATTTATATTCAGTATACACGAGAAGAAAAGAGAAAAGGAGAAAAAAAGTATTTTGTTTCCCAACAAATTACTTTCCTCTTTTTCATCTAAAAATCTTTAGTGACTATATTTCAGATAAAAATCAATTCACCAAAATAATATTTATAATAAAGAATTATTCTTTTTTTGTTCATGCAAACACAGAAATTCTGTTTTACATTTTACAGTTGTCAAGGTGCTTTACAGTGATTTTCTACAATTTGTAGAAAAGTATTTATAGAATTTATCATTTGCATGATTATGATTTTAGGGTAATTTAATGTTTTCTATTTACAACAATGAATGGTAACAGAATTTCTCTTTTCAAATGAATTATGTCATGAACAAAGAATTTAATGTTTCCGATGACAGAAAAACAAAAAACAGTGCATGTACCATTTTATCGTGTTTAAACTGACGTTCAATAACAGCGGCTGTGATGCTTAAGACGGACGTGTTAATGCTTCCGCTTCAGGGATATTCTACAGCAAGGTCATGTGACCACTGTACCCATCCACAGTAGCCATTCCTCAGCCAATAGTGTTATCAGACAAACAAGTGTTCCTGGAACGCTTGGCATTTCGATGATCTCCTCTCACAAAAAAAAAAAGCAGAGAAAGAAGATAAAAAATGTGCTCCTTCACCTCACTTGTTCAGGACGCTGCCAGCACTTGGCTTCAGCTTTTGAGCAGAACTTGAGCAGCTCTGCCCGAGTGCAAGAGGATTCTCCATCCCAGCAGCTCACTGGGGTCACTTTATTGAGGTTACTCTGCTCTGCACTACATAAAAAAAGAGGAGATTGAGGGATATTAATGGTAAATGTGGCATAGTTACAGCTGTAAAACCACTTCTTTGTCCTCCCTTTTTTTCTTTGTTTGGCCAGAGGAGCTGAAGGCTTAGGGATAAAGGTACTGCTCAAATCATGAGACAGGGATAAAAGCCAGCGAGAGATGGTGAGCTCTGACCGAACGACAGAGCAGTGGATAATTAAAACACCCAGGGCCCCTGAACTGCCCTCATCCATCTCTCCCTTCTTTTTCTCTCCTTCTCTTCCTCTCCTCGCCGACCTAACCTCTCCCTCCTCTCCAGAAAACACACATTCTTACATTCTCAGACAACAAAACATACAAGACAGCATGAATGCATGTTGAGATGATTTTGAATTTCCATTCAGATGACTGGATCTTTTCTCTATCATCTACACAAGCGCTCACAGTTCCCACCGGCTCTTTGCTATCTGTTTATTTTTCATTTTGTAAATTTTTAGGGATCCTGTTTTTATGTGATTACTCCCAGACAGTCTGCCTCCACCGCCTCTTAAAATCACAAAGGGTAGAAACAAAATGGCACACAACCACTGTAGAGTTTTTTAATCTAACAATTGTCCCTCTGCTTTTGCCTCTACTTCATCTTACATTAATTCCAGCATTAAAATGGAAGAACTGGAAGAAAGTCATTATTTATAGAATGGACGGGCTGGCTTTTGAAGTAGAATATATTCATTCTGTTTGGACAATCATCAATTAAAGATGAATTGAGAGGAAATTAAGCAGAACTTATGAGAAAGGCATGCATGCCAGAGAGAAGATCAGAGACTTTCTCCACGCCACCATGGAAAAAAAGAGAAAAAGACAGCCATGTCTGTATATCATCTTTGTATATAATAACCAAACGAAGGACAGGGTGTGTGTGTGTGTGTGTGTGTGTGTGTGTGTGTGTGTGTGTGTGTGTGTGTGTGTGTGTGTGTGTGTGCGCGCGTGCATCTGTCTGCTTATGTCAGGTGATCACAATGTTCCAACCATGAATCGCAGCTGCTAGCCATGCTCTCAGGCAGGCCACACTGCCCTCTCTTGGTGGCTCTGCAACAATGTCAACAATTTTATTATGCAATTTTTATGTCATTTAAAGTAGAAAAAAAAATCTTACACATGGCCTTACTGGTACATGCCATTTCACTGTGATTTATTATAACATGCATTTCTTCTTACATTTGATGAAGTGTGAGCGATTGAGCAGGCAGGTTCGAAGAGAGCTGGCTCCATATGTTGTTTGTGTGGTCACTGACTTAGCATGGGAGAGCCGCACAGCACCCTATGAATAGCCCGTGAATAAGGATGTGTGAAAGCAGTGCAGTGACGGGGGAATAGCAGCTAAAAGGATCCCCACACTTAGCCCAGACTGAAGTCATTACCAGCAGGCCTTTGATTTCCACATGCAAAACCTCAGGTTGAGGACCCATGTGTTGCTCCCCTGGAGTACATTTTCTACCGCTGCGTTCATGTGGTATGAATGTCTGAACCATGCACGAGCAGTTCGGAAAGAAATACGGGGAAAGAGTTAGCTCAGATGAATTTTGAGCATGTTGAAGATGATTTATTGACGCACTTAAAACATCTGTAGGATGCCCTTCACATCCAGCTCAGCCTTTCACGGCACACAGGGTGAAACGACGCTGTCTTCACCAACCATAGCACTGTTTTTAAAGTCAGAGAGCTTTTCCTTTCACATCTGTGGACGATAAGAGTAGCTACACTGAGTATGATGTCTGCAAAGTGGCTACAGTGATGGTACAATCAGTGTAGGAGGTGTGTGTGCTTTCTGCAAGATTACAATGTTTGTTGGGCTGCAGATAAAGAGGCGAGAGAGAGGTCAAGGGGCGTGAGAAAAAGATCACCTGCTGTTCACTGACCCGCTTGGTCAACCGCAAGGTTTGTCTGGCTCGCTCGTTGAGTTTGTGTGCGCACACGTGTGTGTGTGTGTGTGTGATGTCAGTAGGTTACAAACACTACCACAGAACTTAACACATAAGCACACACATAAACATAATGATAAAGAAGTTTAAAAAGTGCATCATTACAATGATTTCTACTTTCTGATGCATTTTCAGAGCACATATTTCTCTCTAATGATGTACTTTAGGTACACTAAGCTCATTTAATTATATTCTCCATTATTTCTTACACACATTCACGATGAATTGGGGGTCAGAATAAGTTAGTATTAGCATAGATGGACCAGTTTACACATGCAATTGTTTTTTTGCTTTTAATTGTTCAGTTGTGCTGATTCAAAAACACTTTAACTGGAATAATTATTATTGGTAGAAAAAAACTTGCAGTTTATAAAACAAAAGGCTGTAGTAAGCAGAACTACAGTTGATAACATTAAAACACACCTGAAAATGACAAAATCATTCATGGAATAAAAGACACGGAAGACCACAAGGTGAAGGACCGATGCTCAGGTGCACCTTTCTATTTTTTCGCTATCAATATGATTGTGATCAACACCAGAAAGCTATTCAAATTTTAACATTTGGTACATGGTACCTGCTGGTATCTGCCACCCATGGTGGGGTGTACTGGCAGGCAGCAGAGCAGCCCCCTGCACACCTGACTCTAGCAGAGGGTTAAAGTCAGCAACAACGGATCTTACAGCTTTAGTCCCCAGAACAGCCAGCTTACACAGATAAGTGGGCCAGGCTGGATAAGCCTCACTGAAGTATTCTATTACAGTGCCAATTACCCCTTGGTAAATAATACAGGGATGTAGACGAAGCTACTGACAGAAGTGGAATGTGTGCAAGGAGTCTAAAAAAAAATCTTATTTTATCTTATTTCCTTAAATAACAGTTCCAGGCATTTTGATGTTGTTTTCTACTCAAAGACATTTGTTACTGCATTTTTAAATCACATATATCTCCTGATATCAATCAGGTGACAGTAGCCAGTAAGGGTTTCATTACCCTAAACTGGCAACCAGGCTGACCGGGGCAAGGCCACAGCCATGTCCTGGCTGCTTGTTCTCCAGTGAGGCCTGCGCAGCCTCTCACAGCAGACACCCACGAACCGGGTTCTCTAATAGGGACAAATTGGCAATGTCTGTGCGGGCCGGTGCTGTGTGCTAGAAGCTGTGAATTGATAGTGATGCCTAATGATCCCCCTGGGTAGATCAATACCAATAATCCTCTTTCCCGCCTATCCTCCTCATTGACTATACAGAACCTGGAAGAGCTGGAGAAAACTGCAGCCCAGAGTGACAGGGCCACAAGTTCAAGGCAAGGGCTCCGACTCACATGCTTGCACACAACCACAACTTTTCCACACGAGAACACAAAAGTGTGTTATGAAAAACTGGAGCACAAGCCAACATAGACACTTTATAACCTTTCCTTCCCCAAACATAATATTGAAAGACCACAGACAGTCCAAGCAGGTGACTGCTGGTGCACACTTGCATCAGGTGAACACAAACACCCAGATGGCCAAATAAACACACATGCCCCTCACCCCCACCACTAAGACACACACACACACACACACACACACACACACACACACACACACACACACAAAAAACAGGAAACAAACAGAACACACCACAAACTGCAAGAATCAAATCAAAGCTATAGCATTCTTGTGCACTGAGTGATCAATATTTATTTTTCCTTTATGCAACTATTAGTGCGTTCAATTTCACTGGCCTCTCAGGCCTACTTTATATTTAGTGTATCTGTAAAGCACTGTAGCCACAGGCTCCAAAAACCTGAATAAAGTTTTTCAGGAAGCTAATGCAATCACACACCACCTCGAGAAATATATAATGCATTCATTCATTTTCTTGCAATATTGGAAAGGCGTTTCTAAAAAATACTGCATATTCAATATTTTTAACAACTGAATACTTACTCACTAAATATAGCTTTATATTTGTGAATGTCAGCCAAATTAAATATCAATTGATTTTCTGATGTGCAGAAAAGTTTCAATGCAATCTAACTTGTTCACTCTGTTCACAAGGATGTATATTTAACCCCCCAAAAAATTCTCATTTTCATAGAGAATTGGAATCACATGCTGAAAATATATTTTCACTGAAGGCGAAAGGGAGACACTCGCTTTGGTGAAGCTCAGGATATGCTCGGCAGTGCAAGGGTTAGGTGAAGCATGCAGTCCCAGCGGACCTCTGTGTGCATGAGTGTGTGCGCCCTGTGTGCGTGTCCATAAGCTCTGCAGTCATAAAGCCTCACATCACCCCCTTGAACCCCATGGACGGCAGCTGATTACTCCCACCAAACACATCCATACACTTTATCCCAGCTGTCACAGTGCATACTCATTACCCCCTGCACCAGCCAGCTGACTCCACACGGCCACACCCGCCTGGACACGGCTGCGGGGCCACACTGGGGGCGCTTACAAATCATAAACCAAGAGAATAAATTTATACATGTCCGGTTCTCTTTCTAAATTCACCAGTAGGTACAACTTTGATATCTTTATAAATAGGACTTTAAAAATATCTATAATTGCACAGACAAATTTTTTTTATTATGTTTTCTGTAAATAAATCAATAAATTCAATAATACTCCACAGATCCTCCATGATATGTCCAATTATATTACTGATGATCTAGTCAATTCTACTTCTCTGAGAAGGACCATATTGTGACCGAATATGAGACAACATCAAGCTGGCGAAGCTGAATCTGAGGAGCAAATCTCCAATCTCAAAACCCATCAGCTGCCATCATATGCAGAATCTGTGTATGGACATATAAAGCTCAGCTTGATAAGACTGGAGAGAAGTAAGGTTGCGTGGATATCACAATACTTCTTGTGAGATGAGGCAGATATCCATCACATCAACAAGTCCCCTTTACTGCCCCACCTATCCCGAACAGGTGACCGAGGCGTGTGTGTGTGTGTGTGTGTGTGTGTGTGTGTGTGTGTGTGTGTGTGTGTGTGTGTGTGCGTGTGTGTGTGATTGTGTGTGTGTGTGTGTGTGTGTGTGTGTGGTGACAAGACTGACATACTTCAGCTCACACACAGTAGGTGTTTCACCACAGAGACACAGGTGTTGTGTCTTCATAATAACACTGCTTTAGCCAGTGCATCAATCGATGATATACGTGTTTACCGTCACTGCACAGTCACTGCTGCTGCTCTGGTTTCGAATACCATGACAAATTACACACAAAGCAAAGTAAATCCACATAATAATTGTTAAGTTCATATTTTAAAGGAGCAAAAAAAACAAAACAAAACCTTAATATGGTCACTTAGAGAGAGAGAAGATAAAGGGAAAGGAGCAAAAGTGCATGACATGTTCATCTTTTTTCTTTACTTTATATAACAACTATACAAAAACAAAAAAACTGAAATAAAAAATATTTCTTTGATTTTTAAACAAGATAGGATTTAAATGCAAATAAAATGATAGAGACCTACAGTTTCATTTTTGCATAAAGAAATTACATTAAATCTTTTGCATAATTTGTCATGTCAAGAGTGAGCCCTGGTTTGTAGCGTACAATTGATGAGGAGTGCAAGGTTAAATGACAATAATCATCATAGAGGATGATAACAGTCAAAGATATACACAGAGCTAAAATATGTAAATATAATTAAGCTCACTGCAAACCCAGATGTAATGTCGTAATCAAATCAAGAAGCAAAGGTTATTTCAATCAGCGTTCCTCGGATGAGTGTAAAAGACAACTCATCAGAAAAGCCCGCCAGTGTCTCATCCTGACTTGTGCCTCTCTCGTGTGCCCCTTCATCCCCCTGTCCTTGCCTCCCACTAAAGCAAAGTGCAGCGCTTCAACAGGAGCATTTAATTCATTACATCATTATGTCATCTCATACTAATCTGTGCAATGGCCTCCGCTGCTTTGACATGCAAATGGCTTAGAAAAATGTCTGGGGAGGTGAAGAGGAGGAGGCGCGGCGCAAAACAGCAATCATCACATCTTGTCAATGGGGTGAAAATGTGCCCTAAAGCTGTTCTACCATAGTTTCTCCCTTCTCTTTAACAGTATTTTTCTTTTTGTCCCCCCCCCCCCCATCCCCATCTTGGCTCCCCTCTTCGTTCTATCTCTGTCAGTGAATGCCCCAAACAAAGCAGTGGCAAAATCACACCAAACTCCAGCAATCTGTTGAGGATCAGGCTCCCTATGGAGAACATATAAACAGTAAAACGCGTGGCGCACACTCACGTCGAGCCCCCTCCCGCTTACACATGCCCTTCATCTGCATATTCACAAAAAGGCCCCTCTGGCTTTCCCCTCATCAGCAAACCCCTCCCCACAGCCTCATCAGCACACGCCGGTTTGACTAAGGAAAAGCAGGCAGCCTGGCAAAGTGTGCCGAGTGGGACCACACATCAAGATGATGCACAAATACACACAAAATGCACAAAATATTTTTTTTTCCACATGCAGTATAAAAATGTGCAATGGCAGAGTAAACAGAGAAATCAGAAAGAGAGTTAGTGAGATCTGCGGATGTGAGCCCTGGCCATGCTCATCTAATTTCCACCCCTCCTTTCCTCCCACCCTGCCTACCACCCCCCCAACCCCCCCCCACCCCCACCACCACCACCACCACCTCCTCTTCTCTCGTCTCTCTCTCCTCTCATCATCAGGTACCTGGTGACGAGCGGCCCGTGATAATCCACAGCCTCTAACCAATCAATCAGTAGCATCGTAATCAGCGGCGTAGAGAGGCAGAGAAAGGGGGGAAAAAAAGCCCATAACTTACCCTGGGTCGCCTCCAGCCTGCTCAGCACAAGTAGAGGTCTGGTCAGGGCTTTGGCTGCAGCTACGTGGACTAGTTCACCAGGAGAAAAAAAAATACTCTCATGCTATCCTCAAGCCTTATTTTTTTTTTAATCTAAATTGATATTTTTCACTGCATGATAAACATGTAACCAACATATAAAGCACTCCCCCTCCCTTCTCCTATTTCAGTCTGACTCTCACTCTACCTTTCTCTCTTCCTCCCTCTCTCCCTTCCTGTCACTCTCTCTCCCTATTTCCCTCTCTCCTCCCTCAGTGTCTGCCTGTTGCAACAGTGTGGACATATACACACCATACAGTGAAGATATATATTAAGAAGCATGCACCTCTGTGCAGAAGATAGAAAAGGCTGACTGGTGCCTGCAGATCTGCTGGACCCTGCTCTGTGTATGAGTTGGGGGGGTTGGTGGGAGGGAGTATATGGAAGGCAAGGGAGGGTCAGCGCTAAATGTTCTACAAAGAACAGGGGGACAGAATTGACTTTTTTTCTTTGAATCACACATATTCCCTCCCTCCTCTTCTCCTTCTATTCATTGCCTCCCTCCCTCCCCCTGCACTCCCCTACCCCATCCAAAACCTCCCTCCTTCTTCCCCATTTCTCGCTCATAGGCATCCCCTCGCCAGACATCAGCATCCTTTGAGGGGGGTAGCTGTCTCTGGGAAGAGGAAAAGGTAACGCCGCCAAGCAGCCTTGTACATTTTGCCTTGAGGGTGAGATAGCTGAAAAGCCATGTGCTATCATCATTTTTGAGGTGTGCAGGAAAAGTAAAGACAAGAAAAACATACTGGTTTTACACACCTCCCCAAAAGATCTGATGCTGAATTTAGCATAGGATTACACAAAACCCTCTCTTCTGAACTTCTGAACAGAACCCCCATTTCTACAGTCTGTGATTCCTCTCCTCCCCCTCACCAAAGAACGAGATGTAGAGAACTCCATACAACCTGCAGCTAGGGCATGGTGCCTAAGTTTAGTTCTACAACAGAGCTCAACCAAAGAGGCACACGGAGAATGAAATGTAGCAACACTGCAACTGTTCAAGGCGTCTCTCCGTGGATTTATTCCTAAAAGAATACACATACGCTCTGTATTTTTGTATCCATGTACATGCTAAGAGCTGCCTGTCTGACTGTCCTGTTGTATCAGTATGTTGGAGCGAGACATTTGAGGGTCCAGACGGAAAGAGGAACCCAGTGCTCTTGGGAGGCCCTGGCTGGCCTGGTGCAGACAGGACAAAGGTGCTGGCTAAGTACTGTAGCACTGCATCTAGAGGGAAAACACAGCCTAAATGAAACATAATGATGCCTTCCCAAGGACTCGTGGGGATCCATCTCTTGTTTATATTATGGTAGAAGTGGAGGAGCAGAGGGAGGGTTAGAGTGAAAGGGGAGGGGGAGAGGGAGTCTGTTGGTACCCTCAGAGTCCTTGCCTGTGTTCAGTGTTGTTTTATTAATCTTGTGTATTTCTTTGGCTACAACCCACAAGAAGCCCTTCCACTGTCAGTCTCCTCTGCCCCCTTGACCCACAGACCACACCCCCCCCCACCCTGTCCTCTCTGCCCGTGTAAATATACACACAAAACCGCACATGCGCACACAAATCTTGTATGAGTCCTCCAATTTATTCATGCTCTTTGTGTTTCAGTCCAACCTGAGCCCATTACTTTGCATGGTTTCCCCCTGTGAGAGGAGAAAGGTGGGCTACACCTGCAGAGCATATGTATTCTTCAACAACAAAAACACCTCGGAGTGTAATGCTGGACTGCCAGTCAGCCTGACAAAGAGAATATATAGAAAAAGAAGATACAGTGGCATCAAAATGAATGAGTAGCCTACACGTGAATGTCATTATGAAACTCCAGAGATGAAACAATACAGGAGTAAAGAAGCTAAAGTGCACTGGTGTAGCACGCTAGATGAGAAGCCTCCATGTTCTCAATGAGGAGAGACAGAATTTACGCAACATGGCAGCGCTGTGTTGTAATGCATCAACCCTACTGAGAGCAGCACTGTCACTACCACTCATCATCAGCAGGAGCAAAACACCAGCCATGCATTGTCTTTGGGGCAAAAAAAAAAAATGTGGGTGTGTGTTTGCAAGTGCGTTTTCTTGTGGGTGTTTGTACTGTGTTTGTGTGTATGAATGTATGTAGATGTGTCCGCCTCCCCGGCATCCATATTAAACAGTTTTGGAGGTGACTGTGCTTCTCCGGATGTCATGAACATAAGAGAAAGCATCCATCTTCGTGGAATACAATTTCACAGGTAGTGACAGTAAAACTGACTCTGACTGCAGACGCACAGAAAGAGAAAAAGACGGGGTGGAGTAGGGAAAAGACAAAGAAATATAGACGCAGATAGAAGAGGCTGCCGGCCGTCTTTAGATTTTTAACACACCGTTAGATTTTCCAGCAGCACCACATGTTAAACTTAGACTGTTATGTTTCTAAATGGATACTTTCTGCTAAAAGCTAACCACGCTGATTGACTCAGTTTGACTCAATGCATGCTGACCTTATTCAAAGTACTCTCTCTCTAAAACAAGGCTAATACCTGTTTCACACTCATCAGAGGAAGATATTAGGTCACCTTTCCAAGTCTGTTCCAGGCATAATGATTAATTACAATGTAAATTCCAATAAAAGCAGAAATACTTGAAAAACCTCTGAACTCAAATCTACTTTTACTTTCTACTCTTTTTACTTTTTTCTTACTGCCAAATTTCTGAAGGAAAAAGTTATATTGATATATTATAAGTTACATTGAAAACATACTGTAATACAGACAAGTTATTAACACATCACTTTTACACTGTTCAAACCATCGTCTGTAGTAATTAATTACTGAATAAAGACACATGCATGTCTTCATCAGATGTGATTTTTCATTAATGGTGTGAAAGCAGAATTGCAGGTGGGAATTTTCACAATTATACCTGGTGTATAACTATGTATAATTAATCTCATTAGCTAATCAGGGGAAATTCTTCCTGTCTAACGGGGGGGGGGGGGAAATCACACTAGTTAACACTGAACTAATTATCTTAATCATGTACATGATAATGAAATAATTAAGGCAATTAAATCACAATTAATGCCAAAAGAATAAGTAATTATTTCTTTCAAAGAGACAGCGATGGTTTAGCAGAAACATGTCCATGTTATTTATCTGAATCATATTTTTAAAAAAAATACGTTGATATCAAAATAAGAAATAAAATGAGTGGAAGTGAATAAGGACATGACAAATGATAAATGACAGCTGACTGAGAGGCCATCACAGGAGGGATACATCTTTTTTGTCATAGCCGATCATTCCGGCCTTAAAAATAAATACAGAAAACAATGTCAAGTTCAGTATCCAGAAGGCAGAAGAAATTGCACCAAAAAGTATGAAAACAACAACAGCTGAGCTGACAAGCAGCCGAGCCCAGGTGCAGAGGAGAACACCAGTGATAGGAACTGGCTGCTGCCATCGGAGAATCGAACCAGAAGGAAACATTACAGTAAAGACTCTGCTCTCATGTTTTTGCCACAAGAAAACACAGTTTTACTCCAAATGTCTGCGCATCTCACAAAACATCTCGCAAGCAACTCTCTTAAGTCTGTTCAAACAGATGTTTTTTTGTCAAGTGTACATACACAACAATTCCAGTTGTTGTCTGTTCAGTCAATCCACCTCTAAAAAATGCACACGTGTCTCAGATCAGAACCATTTTAAGGTTTATTTCAGGAGCCGGTTGCTTTTCCTCTCTCCATACGTCTCCAGCTTCACCTTATGTTGACACTGATGCTGTGTTCATGTGCGGCTGTGTTTCTGACCACTGCGTCCGCTCCAGTAACCATCTACGGACTCGCCACATGCTTTGTGGACATGAGTTGATGAAAAACATGAGTGACAAGATTCATGGCTATCAGAGCAGCTGATGAAAATGGTAGGGCAAGAGGAGGATAAAAAAAAAAAACAACAACTTCCTTTTCTGTGAGAATCCATTTGAATAGTCGACAGAAGATGATGAATACAGATATGTCAAGCGACAGAGGGCGAAAGAATAAAGAATAAATAAATATCACTCATGTATATGTGCAAAATAAGAGAATGACAATACATAACGTAACACTGGATATTAATAACATTATAAAAATAAGTCAAACAATTTAAATAAATCTATGTACATTACTTTTTTAATTATCATATATTTATGTTTGCAAATTTTCTAAGATTTATGACAATTTAAAAAACTAAGTATTAAGATTGAAGTTATTAAACATAAATATTTTGGGTGCTTTTCTTTTTCTTAAATTAGCTTTTAGAAATAAAAACAAAACCTAAGCAATTAACACTGACAGAAAAATGATGCAAAAATAATTCAAAGCTCTTTTCTACTCTGGAAAAGAAAATAAAGAAAAAACTATTAAATAAAACTGATAGTCTGCTTTAATTACATTTTGATATTATATGACTCTTTCAAAAAGCAATGAGGCCAGAATTTTTTTTCCCTTTGTTGGATTATGTTGGTAGAGTATTTCACTGTTTGGTGCAGCCCAGCAATAATTCCATCACGCTTGACATTACGGACACGCCAGGGATTTAGCCCAATCGGGCTGTGACTTTGGCAGAGTGGCCAGTGCTAAAGCATAACAGCTTCTTTCACTTTGAGCTCCCTGAGCGAGGTCAGCTGATTACAACCAGATGCATCTGTACATAAAATACACCATTAGACTCAGTAAGGGGAAGTCCCTTGGTTAGGTTTATATAAAAAGTAAAGGATGTCAAAATATAAAAGCAAGAAATGACGTGTTTTTAAAAAAAAAAAAGAATACTGTTTTAATTTGCTGCTTGAACTTAAGTTAGATATAGCAAAATATGCTTTATTGGATAGTTTGCAGCAATTAAAAAAAAAAAACATTTATGAAATAAAATTTGTGCAAAATAATTTCCTTAAAATTTACATTAAAACACAACCTGCTGCAGATTAAATCTTCAACAGCAGCAAATAAAATTTCTTGAAAAAGTGTTTGCTTACACTCACGGTATGAAATATGTGTGATAATGTGCCGTTTTACAAGAGAGTGAAACAGGACAAAAATGGCACACGTCACAACACCTGTGCAGTAGCCGGCTGAATTGGTGCTTCAGTGTCGGGCGAGGGGCTCCGGGGACAGAGCGAGGAAATGGCTGCTGTGTTTGTTAGAGGGGAGGTTAGTAGAGGGGCATGCTAGATTCTGCTGTGGCCCAGATTTTCTTCAATCCCTTTTGTCCATTCAACTCCATGTTTGAGTGGCTTCATGGAGAAATTGCTTTTATTGCGTCCACTCAGGAAAAACCAAAAGCAGAAACACCTCCAGCATTCAGTCTGAAGACAATGCTCACAAAGGCAGAGAGGAAATGACATATCATGCAGGATCAACATGCAAACAATCTGCTTTAGTTTTTCTCTGCTGTTTTCAATGAAATCTTACTGAATATCTGACCACATGCTGCCTCTTCAGAGAGAACTTTCTGAATGTGTCGCGCCTCCCCTAACATGAATTTCTGGAAGCTCCAGAAGGAAGACAAGAGATGAGCCTGGCAGCCTCAGTGGACATGAAAGTTATTCTGAAACTAACATATGTGTGTTGAATGGTCATCGAGGGAGGGCACAGTGGAAACACAAGCTGTGGTTCCGGTGCTAATCTCAGGGCTTTCAGATGCACATCCCAGGCCAGAGGTAATAAAGTGAAGTACAGCGTTATGCTGTGGTGGGATCACTCAGTACCTTCCTGACCTACTGTTTGCAGAGAGGCCACAGGTTACGTCAGTAGCACCTTACTAAAATACACAGACCCGGCAGCACCTTTCCAACGCTGCACCGCATTACGTGTTGGCGGCATGACCTTTGTTAAAATTAGGCGTCAGCACGATGGAAAGTTGGTGGACACACAAAATTCCAGGTTCAACAGTGTGAGGCTATGAGCGGTAGTTAAGACAACATGACCATTGATCACTGACAATAGAAATGAATTCAATAGCTGGAAAAATAATGTTTTATGATGAGTCACCAGAGTTGAGGAAGAATAGCACTCGTATAATGTTAGGAAAACATTGTGATTTGGGTTTAAGTGTGGAAAAAGAGTGTTGTAAACGGGATACTGACACTGATTCGATGTCCGCTGCGACCAACCACTGCCTAGACCACCTGACCCCTGACACTTTAACAACTGTAACAATCTCCAAACACATGGCTTTGTTGAACCAAGCAATTCTTGAGTCCACCATAAAAAAGGATCCTAACTGCTTTACATCTTCATGATTTTGTGGTGTCACCATGTCATTTTAACACAACGTGCCACAGCCACGGACGCTGAAAGGAAAGGATCTGTACACTGGCAAAGGTAAGTACCAGAGAGATATTACTGTACATCCTTAACATGTTGACATGCAAACAGAACGGCTCTGTGAACATGCCAAAGTGGAAACTAAACTTCTCAGTAATACAAGAAAATAAGTATAAAATATAATGAATTTTCACATCACAATTGGGTGTCTCATTTGGATTCCAGCAACAGGACTACTTTTGCATCTTGAATGTCATTAGTGCTTTAAGTAAGTATGAAAAATTATGAAACAAATCCTACAAAGAGAACATTATATTCTTCACAATGGGAGGTTTAATTGCAGGGCTGTTGTATTATTCTATATCAGTTTTGTAAAGATGTACCAAATTTCCATACATATCTTTTTTCTGTCTACGTCAACAAACAAACCAAAAGAACAGTACAAGCACAAGAGACAGTTGCGGCCAAGCAACAGAGGTGCTGCTGATTTCTGTAAGTGTTGCATATAGAAGCAGGATCCATTACTTTTATAGAACTATACAGGGTTCTCTCAGATGGGAATCTTTAACGCAAAAACATCTCGCAGAAAATAAAAGGCTGAGTACTGCAGGTGAAGCCATATTCGGGGTGTAATTCTTTAAACTCCCAGAAAACACCAAGGAGACTAGAAAAGAGAAAACATTTTCGATATTGTCATTTCTGTATGCATTACATTTTGTAAATTGTGAAATCATTGTGAAATGTAGGTGCAGGACTTTTACACTGCACATATAAAGGCAAAATAGGGGCATAAAACTGAAGCATTACCATTCATGTTATTATATACAACATTTCCTATTCCCTCCTCTTGGATGAACAATTTCAATGGCTCGTCTTCCATGCCAAGAGCATTTGTGAACATAAATGATAACACAGGCTTTTACCATTTCTGTGCACTTCCTTGTTTTCTGGCTTTAAGAAAAACCATAAAGCCCTGCTTCTGTATGTGTTAAATGAAGTGTGCAGCAACCACATGAGTGTATGCGCATGTATACTTTTGCGCATATGTGTGTGTCAGTGTGTGTGCATATGCACGTGTGCTCACACATGATTGAGTATGTGCTGAGGCTGATTTAAGTTCCTAGATGGGGGGGGGAGACTTTTTTTTCCCCATAATTCGTTGTTGTTGTTGTTGTTGTTGTTGTTGGAGTGACCTGACACCACAAGGGAGATGCAAGACATAGAAGAATAGCATCTGCACCATAAAATGAAAAGAGAGATGCGGAGATGATAAAAACAGGAGGAGAGGAGGAGATGGGAACTTGACACAGAAATATAAAATGACACGGAGCTCTCTTTTAATGCCAGTCCACTAGTCAGTGAATCCTTGGTGGCGTTTTGGTCCCTACACCTATCCTCTCACAGCACATGAGAAAACACACACACACACACACTCTCTCTCTCTCTCTCTCTCTCTCACACACACAAACACACACACACACACACACACACAGTCAATAAACTTTTCACAAAAGCATAGAATATACGCTTCAAAAACAATTAATGACTTGTTGTAACTATTGTGATTTTCTTGCACATCTAAATGATGTCATGGCAAAGATGTCGACTGTGGAGGGCTATCCTTTGGCTTATCGTGTCAGGAAATACAAGTTCATTTCATATTCATCAGAATGGTTGTTCTCTGCAGGGGGTTCATGGCGCTACCTATCCCACTCCCCCTTTTCTCTTTGATTTGGCTCATTTGAGCAGTGCGGTCCTCGGCAGCTTGTTAGAACTGCCACCTCAGTGACTCTGCCCCCTGGATGGAGAGAGAGTGGGGGCGATGGGGGAGATGGCAGAGATGGAAGGGGTGCTCAGAGGGGTGTTGAGGGGTGTGCAGGATGATAGGTTTGGGAGGCCTACCCGAGAGCGCTTTCACAAGTCACGGGTGAGCAAGCAAGGCTCCGTGAGTGGAAACAGAAAAACCTAAACATGGCACACCATCTACTGGCGAGGAGTGGGTACTGCTATCTTCTCTGAGGGACAAGGATGGGGAGAGAGAGCTCCCCTCACTAGAAGGTCAATAACATAGTCTCTGACTACTGTTAAAATTGATTTCCGTGTGCAACTGTCCATATCCTCTGAAATATTAAAACAGTAAAATTCTGATTCATTCTGACTCCACTTGCTCTGCTACAATGTAGTCGTTTTCATCAATTTTGCCAGAAAATCTATTATTTTGCTCTCCCTCAGCGAAGAAGCTAGAAAGAAACACACAGATGCACGGCAGGAAAATGACTGAAAATCAAACCATTCAGAAAACAGAAGAGAGGGGGACATTCAAAAGGGAGCTGCTCCTTTTTATTATTACTGACAAGGTGCAAAAAATGATCCCTTTAGGTCAAAAGGACAAGAGGCAAAACTGCCTAAATTACACATAATGGCTCACATATGTAGCGTGCACTTCAATTTCTGCTCAATAAATTTCAAACACTTAAATATATATTTTTATCAAACATAAGAGTGTGTCACATTAACCCATGTAGGAGCTGAACTCAAGCGACAAAGAAAAAAGTGAATTAATAGAAAAATAAAAAAAACTGAATCATTGTTCTTCAACCTTTTCTATTTTCCAAGGTCGTGTTCATTTATCACAGTGGGGTGTGCAGTAAAGACCGGACAAAGGCTTGAATATATAATGGAAGGTATTGGATAAAATGCATAGGGTGTGGGTATGAGGTGTACAACATATTCAGCATCAAGACTCAGCCTGATTAGATGTCCAGACATGCCATAACCTTGGGGATCTGCCAGCAAAAAAGGGGAGCAGGAGGAGGGGTGGGTTTGAGTGGGTTAAATGCAGACAGACAGAAAGTGCAGACACAAACACAGACGCACAGACACACACACCCCTATTCAGAACACATTTTCATTTTCTTCCATCTGTACATATAAGAAAATACAATGAGGTGACATTACTGAACCCAACAATCCCCGCCTCACACACACGATCATCCTTCTCTTCACACCATGAAAAAATAAAACTAATTTTCCCATCCTCGCCACGGACTAACCCCCCCCCCCCACATACACACACACACACACACACACACACGCTCATCCCAAATAGCCCCACCCACCACTGCTCCCAGTCCAGCCCCTCCCAGCTTCTCTCGCTCATAGTGATGCACCATTTCTTTCTCTAAGCAAGGCTCCATTTTGTAATAAGTTCTGATCAGTGTTTTAACAAATTTGCATTCAATCCCGAGAAAATGGTGGCGCAACAGCTTTAGTGGATGAGAAAATGATAAGAAGGAAGACGCAAATGGAAACGTGAATATACTGCAGGGTTATCGAGTGGAGGGTAGCGAGTTTTCTATGGCTGTGTGTGTGTGTTTATCGTTTATCCCTATTTTCAGGAATAAATAGTGAAAATAACCGTCTCTGCTAGCTACAAAGCCATGCTTACTCTTAAATTAGACAGGCAACAACGCTAAGATAGGGAGGGAGAATAGATGGCTTGTTCCACTGAAAAGTAAGACGAGGAAAATATGCTTCTGACAGGCTTTTATGACAAAAGGTTAAGATACGGAACAGACAAGAAGACTGTTACAATACGGTGCTAAGTTATTTCAACAAACCATTCAAAGTGCAGAGAAGGCCAGAACTTGGAAACATGCAACCTTGAACTGAACACATAAAGAATATAAATGTATTCGACACTTTCCTAGCAGTTTCACCGCCTTGCTCTTTGTATGCACCTTAAACTCACTTTCATCTCTAATGTCAGCTATAAATACAACATGCACAGCTCAGGTTACACTTTTTATATTCATTTTGAGCATATGATGGGAAAGCAGAACTGATACATCAAACCACTACCAAAACTAATCATCCGCGCATGTCATGATGGTCCGGATCTTCAGACATGTGAACAGGAAGCAGGCTGGAGGGCAGAGCTTCCTAAGGTCAGCAGCCAGAGATTGGTCTGCCTGCTGGTACATAGCATTTTGGGGGTAATGTTAATGGGTGTTTCAAACAAGTTCAGGGCTGGAGAGATAGCCAACTTAATTACAACATTGCCGAAGACGGGTTTTTTTTTCCCCCTCCCTGAATCTGAATAACTTTTTCATTAATGGTGTCAGAGAGATCAGCAGTTATCATTACCTCCAGAGGGATAGCAGAGGAGGAAACAATCACTGATTCTTTCCTACAATTTCACCATCTAATTTCCGACTATGCATTTTGGAACAAAATTAATTTCCTTGGCTATCTAATAAATCAGAAACAAGTGATTACTGTTGGTGCCAATCCAGGCAGCTACAATGAGATCCCTCCGTTCCCTTCTGACAGAAAGAATTGCATGTCCCTGAAGTCGGTACACGTCATGCAGACCGGGGCTGTGAGTTTGAATGGGATCTCCCTCTTCAGCCATTTCCTCATCATCATACTCACCCTGGCCCTCATTCAGACAAAGGTTCCACTCCTCCTTTTATTAGAAACAAAGACGAGGCCATATTCTCATTGATACTGGAAGTTATCATCCATCATTCCAGTAAGGCCTTGCTAGCTCATATCATATGGTCATCCTTATCAATCTTATTGGTTTACTGAATAATTACCAAGCCTTCGTGCTCAGAGGTGCACTATATTAGAGTTATATTATTCTACAGTCTATGTATATAATGTGCTGTATGCTACATTATACATGCAGCATCTTGTAAGGTTCAATGTGCGTTTTCTGCATGGCTTCCCTCAGTGTAAAAAAAAGAAAAACCAGAGGGTTTGAAGATCAGCTATATGCTAAAATGCCTCAGGCAATCTTTACAAGGTTATAGAGCATTAAGAGTAGGAATGCACACCCAGGGAGGTGAGGGGGTGAACGCCACACACACACACACACACACACACATATATATAAACTCACACCACTACCACAGTCTAGACCTCAGCTCTAGGGGCGGTCCCTCGGTAGAGGCTTCAGAGACATTGGGGGCAGCGTGGAGTGGGTAAGAAGGGTTAAACGATGGTGTTGTAAAACATTTATCTGCTTGTGATAGAGCTTTAGTTAGGTTGAACCTCATCCCCTGCCATTACAGAATTACCCTAACTGCCTCCATAGTGTGGTTGAGCATAGACATGATGCCCGATCCCTCTCCGCCATTCTATTGATTTTCACACCCAGAGACAGTGTGCTCCCAAAGGGCAGTAAATTATAGGGCATTTTACAAGGAATTACACCTGCACTGGAAACTTTACAGGGATACGGGAGTCACAGACCTCTTCTCACTCTCTCCCACAGTCTACAGTGGACATGGAAAGCTTTATTCAGCCCTTCACATTAAAACACGCCCTCCCCCAACCACATAAACAGAGGCTTTCCCCTGCAAAAAAAAAAGTATATGCCTGCTGTGACATTTAAGAGAATTCAAATCTATAAGCAATGAATGATTTACTGGCATTTTACATTGTTTTTGCAACAACAGAAAACGAGGGGGTATCTTCGTAGGGGGAAGGAATCAAGGGAAGGAATGGTAGCATAATAAAACTTCCCTAAACTTTGCAACACCTGGATTTATGGTTTCTTTTTATTTCTTCACCAATTCCACTCACTCCAAGTAAAAGTAGCTCTCAACACCAGCACTCACTGACCTCAGGATAGCCAAGCAAACATGAAAGAACCTTTATCTGTTCCAGGTGTGGGCTGAATCACAGTGTGTGTGTGTGTGTGTGTGTGTGTGTGTGTGTGTGTGTGTGTGTGTGTGTGTGCGCGCGCGCGCACGCACGCACGCACGCACATGAGAGAGAGAGAGAGAGAGAGAGTGTGTAAGGGGGGTGCTGGGTGAAATACAGTTTGTATTTTCAATTTGTGTACATGAACAGATTTAAAAACAATTTACCAAAACTTAAACAGGGTTGCGATAGAAACACTATAATAAGTTCCTAGCATATGAAAGCAATATAGCAGCCTTGCACTAGGCCCTGGTAGACCTAGTATCATGTAACCACACCAAAACTGTGCGTCTGGTTAGTGTTAAGACAGATTGTAGTTCACGCATAGGATCAGTTTATGATTCAAATACATCTCAGTTGACCACTTGTGGTCAGATGGAGCTTCCTGAGAGGCTCCAGTCTGAGTTCATCGGTGACCCAATAAAGAGCAGATAGCAGCAGGTACATCTCCACATGGACTCATTTGAAAAAAAAATAGCTGATGATATTTGGCAGATTAAAGATGGGTTGCAATACACAATAAATGTATCCATACACTGACAGCAGAAGTCCTTCACTTAACTTTAATTGAAATAATACGTGGAATGTTCTCCAAAGAGCAGATCACCATAAACATACGCAAACACTCACATATGGACGGATAACGTCAGACATACGTTCACTCTGTTGCTGAGCAATATTCTGTACAGAGGACACCAACGCGCCCCCCCTCCCCCCCTCCCCCTGCTCCATCTCTGTCTCTCTGTCTGGATTCAGGTTAAACTTGACCCCTCACACTTGACCTTTGGAGCTTGAGCTCAGTGATGGTTGAGCAGAGAGGGCACAGCTGTGAGGGAGGGACCACGGCAGGACAGACTCCCCTCTGACAAAGAGAGAATTCAATTGGAGCATATTAGTGTCCAAGTAGTTGAATATCACTCATTCTGGCTAACTGGAAACATCTTTTCTTCTGCACTCAAGGCAACTTCCATTAACCTCTAAAACAGTGGGAGGGCTGGCCTGGGCGGGTCACACAGAGCAGCTCCAGGCTTCAACTTTTCCTCTACTTCTCTGCAGCGCTCTATTTTTAACGTCTGATACATATTGCTGTGGTCATTATTTTCAATGTTTCTGTCCCGTCCTGTCAAACGCCTTGCAGGTTTGATGTATGAACGGTGGTCCATCACTTACATTGTTCCCCAGGACAACCAATGAATGGTTGGTTCCCTGCAGTGGGCCAGACAAAGACAGATAGATGGGCCTGGCTCAGGCCATAGGTACCAAGGGACACTTTGCAGGACAGCTTACAAATAGGACTGAGAGGGAAGGGATGAAGCTGAATAAAAGCTGATACTCCACAGAGTTGCTCAACCCATAACTGTCACCTCTGCAGATTGAACAGCCATCCTAAATGAAGATAAACTATCGATCCACAGAGTAATATCTGGTGTTTGGTAAGTCTACAATGAGAAGAAGAGATGCCAGAAGAAAAAAAAATCTCTCTTTCTTGCTATGTGAATATTGATCTCAACAGACACATGTAGACTTTGCAAACATGAAACAGGAAAGTGTTTTGGAGCTGGATCCAACTTCTCTCTGTGAGCTGCTTTATAACAAATTAAAAACAAGAGGAAAATCATACTGAAATTGGGTCCCATCTCGCAGCAACAACCCTCCACCCCCACTCCTTTCCCCCCTGCCATCCCCAATGTCTCTTTTCTCCACAATCAGTGTCAGAAGAAGCGGCGAGGAACGGTTTGTGAGAAACACTTATCTAGCACAGCGGCAGAGCCCTGTTCCTACACCCTTTATCTCACCAGGAGATGGAATTCAATATACAAAAACCCCATCATGCAGCAGCATCACGCCTGTGCTGGGGATAAGGGCAGGGTTGCCAGGTAATTGGTTGGTGGTGGACGAACACAAGGTTTGAGACTACCCGTGGAGGAGTGGAGATTACAGGAAGGGGTGGAGGGACTGGGTAACTGGGAGTCAGTGGAGAGAAGGGAGGTGGTGGGGGTTCTTGACAATCTTGCTCCCCCCTTCTCCCTCATCCACCCATCCTTATACCCCGCCTGCTCATGTAATCTGCAGCCCCACAAATGTACATGTGAGCGGGTGTTTTTCAGTTCCAGCACAAATAAAGCATTTTTTAGAGCCCCTATGTCAAGATGCAACCCCTAAATCTCCATAAAAAAGAGAAAAAAATTACAGTACTTTCTTTCTCTTATACAACTTAGTATATCACATTCTGTGCACCTATTAAGAAAATCCCTCACATACATGACATTTAAATTAAAATTAAACCAGATAATGTCATAACAAGCATTGAATATCATTATGGAGCCAAAATAATTTCTCTTCTGCGAGATAACGTAAAAGGGCGGTCGGAGGGTGATGATCCAGCACATTCAGTAAGAACAGTGGAAGAGGAAGAGCACACAGGAAATCCACCAGCACACCATTTCCCGTTTTCCAGCTACTCCTGGAGATAACAAGCGCAGAAGAGGGAGAGATAAAGAAACACGTGAGAGAAAGAGAAGAAAAAGTCATTTCTCTGATTTATTTATGATGCAATGAAGGTATGCTGAACGCATCAGAACATGCAGCAGTGGTCATACTGTCAGGGAAGATGAAGTGTCTTCATAGTCGACTGAGCGAAGGAGCGAGGGAAAGAAAGAGGGAGAGAGAGAGAAAATTAAAGAGAGAGAGTTGAGGATGGCTATACTGCAGAAGGGTGTTAACCATCTCATCTCTACCGCACCACCACTCTCGCCACAAAATGGCTACTTCGTTCCTTCTGACAGGCGGCACCAGGGGGAGGGCCATCTGAACCAGCGCTATCTCATCTCCCACCTCCGTAGCCTATTCTTCAACCTCAACTATTTCTCTTATTTATGGACTGGTTTCATCGAATGCTGAGGAGCTTTATACATGCACCTTTAATACCCCAAATCTATGCATTTTAACACTCAGCCTAATTTTCTGGTAAATCTTAAAATTACACACAACTAAAATTTGTCTATTTGGTTGCAAAGAGCAAGTCTCGCTGTATTATTCACTAACCCACAGCCAGTATATACTGTAGTTAAGGTTGAACGGTACTGAAAAACTAAGCACAGGTTTTCCACATAATGAAATATTTTAGTCCTGCAAACAAAAACACACTAAAGCAGCGAGGGGAAAAGCCAGTGCAGGTATAGCGAGTGTACCACAGAGGACATGAGCTCATGTCCAGGGCAACATCCCCCTCTGCAGGCAAAGAGAACACAATAACTCTCCATACACACACAAACACAGACACACACACACACACACACACACACACACACACACACACACACAAAAACTGCATTACAAACTAAGATGGAGCCTTGGAGGCCATTTCCTTCATTATTTCCAATCTATTCAACGTTATTCTGTCTTCATTCGGAAGCCACTTGTGATTTTGAAGTTTAAAATGTGTTGCTTAAGCAAGAAAGTAGAAGCTAATAATTCATCAGATGGTACATGAAGCAAAAGGTGTGAGGTGTGAGGCAAACCTCGGCTACAGTGGGCTACTTCTTGAATGTTGCTGAATAGGAAAAGGAAAATGACAACTGATTTCCTAGTTCTGGCTTAGTTCTATCAATTCTGCTCTTATAAAATTGTATGAGCAGAGCAATTTCCAATTGGAATCACCTTGACAAAACACCCACATAACCAGCGCTCTGCCCTCCTTTTTTGACCACAAGAAAGATTAGCAGTTTTCAACTGAGCAGGCACCTCACAAAATCTTCATAATTAACTGAGTCAAAGATTAACCAAATTCAAAAAAGTGAAGCTAGAAGACTATATTTTCAAGGCTTCCAACAAATGTGATCACGATGGAACGTAAAGGTTTTCTTAAGTCCTCCATAGTATCAGAAATAAATGCAGTCATAACAGAGCCTCTGCAACTTCTCAGCTTTATCCTACACATCACAATGATTTTCAATCCAAGATAGAATTAAAAGTATCCTGGAATTCAAGTTTTTCTTGACTGGTTATTTACCAAGCGAAACGTAACTGAGTTAAGATATTGTTCGACACATGTTAATATAACATATGAATCAAATACTGCCAA
Source organism: Aulostomus chinensis (assembly GCF_037954235.1). Classification (NCBI taxonomy): domain Eukaryota; kingdom Metazoa; phylum Chordata; class Actinopteri; order Syngnathiformes; family Aulostomidae; genus Aulostomus; species Aulostomus chinensis. Next base: position 20,671,086 of record NC_141321.1, read on the forward strand.
AGTCTTTCCTTCCTTCAAGCCTAATACGTCCGGTCATTTCATGATCAATATTTCCACATTATCATTCTTCTCAGAAAAATTAAAAAGACACAAGCCTGATAAAATAAAAATCCTCAGTGCTTATGTGGGACCATTTTTTTGCAGCAATATATCCAGCGATTGACCTGGCACTTCTCCCTCTGTGTTACGGAAGATTTTGCAGCTGAGCCTTTGAATCAACTGATGCTTTAGCACAAGCCCTCAACTCCAAGGTTATTTCTTCAGGATTTCCTATAAGTTCTTTAAAGAAGAGCTAGCATTTGGAATACATATTATACATAAAAACTCAGTCAAATAAACTAACAAAAGTTAGGGGATCAGCAGCATAAAAGCATTCCTGGACTGGCTCGAACCATATGATGAGCCTTGTGTCTTTGTGAGCAGAAGCTCCTAGATGTTCAGCACATTTCAGAGCCTGGCTTTAGCTTTTTTGGGGGAAGATTATCTCTTGGTCTTTGAAGCGGAGAACCCACCTGCTTCAATCCCAACAGCGAGACCCTGCTGGTTTTCAGGCTGTGGCTCCATTGGTCAACATAAACAGCACCTATGAGCCTCACCCTTGGGGGAATTCCTATTTATTACTGACCAAATCTGTGCAGAATCTCTGCGCAGATCTTCAAAAAGCACCGGCATATATATGCCCTCTACAAAAAATGAACCATTTAGAGTTTCAGGAAATCTGAAATAATTTAAAATGTGTGGATAAATCCTGATTTTTTTGTTCTTGATGCTTTGCCATGGATAAACCATGTTAAGCAAGGAGAAATGTTACCTGGACATTGACAAACATTCTGTCCTTTTATGAAATGTTATGTCTATTATCGCAGTTTTCTGAATTTGTCATACTCATAAAGAATTGATCATGAGGCTCCATTGTTTTTCAGATAAGTTTGTCATGCATAAAGCTTTATATGTGACAACCGAGGAACATATGACGAGTGCGAGTTTGATTACCTACATATATTTGACCAGTGGTGAAGACACACACCTAGGACATGTGATTTAAATGACAGAGGAATAAAAAAAGAAAATCTTAAAAAAAAAGTTTGACGATTTAAATTACAGCAAAATATATTGGGGCCACAGCTCTTAAAAGCAGAAGTATGCAGGCAAGTGCCTGAATGACAAGGGTTCCTCTTACAGGGCGCCCTCAGGTAGAGTGGATAATAAATAAAAGATGTAATAAATATTCAAATGTTTTGATATCTAATTTAAAAAAGATTGACATCTAAAGAGAAATGATCAACATTTTCTTGTCGGTAAAATGGCCAACATAGTCAGAATATTGACAATGAGTCCCTGTGGTGTAACAGAGTATATCTCCCTCTTTGGGGTTGCAGGAATGCACTACTTCAGGTGAGTTACCACAAAAGCCAAAGCCAAACTGTCATTTATATTCAAAACTATATAAAAAAAAACAACAACTGGTAGTTACAAAAGTGGGTTTTGCTTGGAAATTAAGCTCAATGACATTTCTCAGCAATGCTTACAACAGAACATTTAACAAAAAACAAAACAAACAATCAAATTCCAAGATGTGCTAGTGTCTGAATCCTCTGATGCAAATGAATGTAAACACTCTCAATTCCCCTTTAACTTTTGAGCTTGTGCATTCAGGCTCAAACTCTGGAGACAAATGAGATCTATTCTCCTACGAGTCTTTGTGTGTAAATCCTTTTGTCGTTGCCTCTCTCATAAGTGTCACTGTCCTGATTACCCTGCAGTGCGACAGAGAGGCAAATGGGCGAGCAGCTACGGGAGGGAGTGGGGTGGGGTGGGGTGGGGTTGTGTGACTGAGATGCTCACTGACCCTGCCACCATCATAAACCACCATTCTGATCTAATATCCTGGATGCGTGGGAGACTCGGTACAGATCAGGCCGGGTTGAAGTCCTTGTTTCAGCATCAACCGCTATCTTACAGTAAGTCAGTGGGCCTCCACCACACAACAGTATTAATTTGAAAGGGTAAAAGTAGTTCTGTGAGTAACTCACAACTTCTGATGAATACTAACACGCAGAGAAGCCCAACAAATCTTCTCCAGGCAAGCACACACTCCACTCTCAGAGCACATTTCTCAGCTTATTTTATTTCTATAATTCTGTAGTCTACACTGAGTGGTGTGACTTTGAAGGTTAACAAATCAATATTCCAGAAGCTCGTCGTTTATTAACACAGGAGATCCGGTTGGATAATGATAACTGTGCAGACATGCAGAGACAGTTCCGAGGAAACAGGCCATTAAGCATTGCAGACACCATAAAGTAGAGAAAGGCACTCTAATTGAGAGTATGATTATTTGTCTGTAGCACAGTCACCTCAAATATCACAAAGCTCTTCTCTGGAGCGAGACCTGTCAGCCAGATTTACGCCCATGCAACCCTGTCTAAACCATTCTAAAGTTTAGCGTTCACTTTCAGTCAACCAGCAAATGAGACCAACTTAATTTTTTAATTCAGGACAGTTCTGGAAAGTTTGTCTCAATCCCGCAGACACCCCTTGACTCCACATCTCAAGTCTAAGTTGCATGTACTCTGCTTTGGATTTGTTCAGCTCATAGAATCCAGCATCACAGCCTACAGACACGCCCGTACAACACTGCTCAGAAGTCAGCAAAACGGACAGTTGCACCAGGGACCGGATGCATCCCATGTCTGTTCAGATTAAATGAGAGGCTGACGATGTTAATTAGGCAGCGTAAATTTACATTGGCAAATTATGTAAGCAGCTAGAGGAGTAACAAAGCGTGATACCAGTTAAATCACAGCTTGGCCCACGCTGCCCTGCCACTTCATGCTGATGTGGCCATGGTCGATCAAGCAGAGAAGCCTCAAATGCCAATTAGACATGAGTGGGTAATTGTGTCGGGGGGGCTGGTGGCACAAGGGACTTTGTTACAATGTCCTGGGGCACTTTGTGTTTCCATCCTTCTCCTACATAGCAAGTGACACATCTGAGTTCTCTGATAGGGAAGTGCTCTTCACTCTCCCTCCTCTGTCTCTCTCACACTCTCTCTCTCTCTCTCTCACACACACACACAAAGGATGAGCTGTTTATCTGTTTGGAGAACATTCAGAGGAGCAAATTCAGAAGATAGGCAAGAAAAATTCAATGTATTTTACGTGATTTTCCTTGGCACGTCTTAAATCGTCTATTTTTTTTTCTGGCAATGATCCCAATCCGAGTCCTTTAATATTGGGTATCTGCCGATTGTGAGTCAGATCAAATACTTGTATTTACATAGCAGCGGAAGATATGCAGTGCTGCTTGAATATGCATTTGGCAGATACAAAAAACACTGCAGCATCTGACTTTACAAAAACTACTCCACCCCGCTTCTATCTAAATAGTGGAAAGGTTCTGGTTGACAATTATTTAACTGATCATGAAGGGGACCAAAAAGTGTCACTCCTGAAACTCACATGAAGTGATCCACTAGGGAGAAGAAGTATTACTCAGTTGAAATTGTTGGAAGTACAAAAAAACACTTGTAAATTAACAGCCATGTTACAGGAAGAAGTATCTAACCTTCAAATGACTTTACCCTGAGTACAGACTCAGGATTTCAGAAGTTAACTTACTTGGTCAAGTTTGATGACAACGTTAATGAGCAAAAGTGGACATGTCCTGTATGCTTTTAACATTTTACTAATATATTAAACAACCAGAGTTTCACACTGTGTAATGCCTGGGACTTGGCTCTTCCACGGGGACATCATGAGAGCGGACGGTCCTTTACCACAAAACACAATACGAACCCAAACTGAGACGGTGGTTCATGGAGATCCAACATCCTGATTCCGCAGGCCCTGGATAGATAGTAAGGTCCCTCCCCTGAGACATCAGCACCGTCCTGTTGCTGGTGACGAAGGTGATGCTAGGGGGTAAGGACGTTCCTGTTCAGCAGCAACCTACATGACAGACTTTGGGTTCAAGCTGGACTTTGGACCCCATCTCAACTCATGACATTCCTTCCTTGATGTCTAATAAATAACTCCTCTTATCATTATGTTGCCACAGAACAGACTGAAGCACAACACACTGTGATGCACAGGCTGTTTAAGATGTTGACACGATGACCTCAAGAGGCTAGCAGCGGTTTACTCACTCAAGCTCCAGAAAGGGGAGGGTGGTTTGAGATACCTGCTAAATCTATCACTGGAGTTGGAGAAGGTCAAGCTCGGTCTCTGGCTCTGCAGTGAGCAGCCTCACCATTTTGGCTGACTAGGGCTTTAGGGTCATTCAAACCTGTTTGCTCAAGTAATTTTTCACAAACACACTCATTTTCATTCTTCACTAGGAGTTAAACGCACTGGACCAAAATTTAATAGGGCCTTGCTGGCTCATGCAACATATCAGTCAAGAACTTTTGGAGTAATCCTGCTGACAAACAAACTGACAGATGCAGGTGAAAACATCACCTCCCTGGCAGAGGTAATAAAGGAGTGTAATTTCATGCATGCATTGTTTGTCTAATAGTGGATTGGTAATAACTATAATAAGAAACACTTAATGTGAAGTGGTTTGTTGAGCATCAAAACCTCAACCCCTCCAGGTCTGAATAATGGCTGTAAAAAGTTTGTAGTTTCATCCCTCAGAGCACAGCAATTGTGGTCAGCTTGAATTTACAATAATGGATTCCATATGGCGGTTTTCAAACAAAAGAAACTTCTCAAACCTCTCTTGCAACATAATCCACCTCTCTACTCTTCATCCAAATGCTAGCTATGTTCCAAAGAGTCATGGTGTCACCAGAACTTAATCCTGGTGTTAGTTACCGCATGCATCGGTTGGCATGCAATACTCCTGCGTTCTTCTCGCCAAATGCTAAGAACTGTCTTGAATCTAATTTTCCTTTTTTGAGGAATATGATGTTTGAGGGACGTACTTCAGAGAGAGAGTCAGTGAGTAAAATAAGAATCCAGGGAACCAAATGGAAGTTCATAAGAAAGACATGTTATAATGCACAGAAAGACACTTTTGTGCATGAGGATAGAACTGCTCAACAGGATGAGAGTAACAGTAACTGAAGGTCACTTGGTACAGCATGTGATAAATAGTGCAGCTGGTCCAGATTCCACCATTCCTACCCTAAAGTGTCATTCAAAGAGACCATGAGGCCCAAACTGCTCCATAGGCATGCAAGAGAAATACAGATCTTTTAACTAAAAGCTCTGCTGATGAAGTATATCTGTCATGTGTCCAAAGTATTCAAGCAATAGGGGAAAAACATATGATATTCAGGTACATTGTTAAAAAAAATAACAATCACTGCATACAGTGGGATTGCGTTCTTTATTCAGGGGTCAGTGCTTTGCTTGCTTCAACTAAAAGCAACTGTCTCTCCTCTCCACAGCAACAGAGGTTTCCATAAAGCTCAGGCTGTGATGTCCTCTGCTTCTCTTGCCCTCACAGCAGGACGTGGTACCAGAGGATACACACCCACATCTCGCCTTTCAAGACTCCTCTTGATTCTAATTGGCTCAGACCAATCTTGTGCCTCAGAAATCTCTGCATGTTAATACTCCCATGGTAACATTCTTTCACCTATTGGCCACACAGTGAGAGGGCTTTTCAACCACATTACCTCTTATTGAGTTATGGAGCCCCATCGTTCCAAATAAGACAAATTTAATTGATCCAGTCTATAAAAATCTCTGTGCTGCTGTGAAAGACCTGTTTCTTGGGTTTATTTATTTATTTATTCACTCTATTTTCCCACCTTAGAGAGTGAGCCACTGCATGAGGCACGAGGAAATTAGGTTTATTCCACTCCGTACCAAAAAAGGAAAGATGGAGAGGAGGAATTCAAAGGGTTCAAAATTAGATCAGTGGTTTCAACAATCTATCAAAGGCAGGGTTCCTCAGGTGTCAGCTACTCAAAATGAACCTTGAAAACAGCAGGTACAGAGTCCACTCTCAAGTGGACTATGCAGGTGGGGGGGTGACACAAGCTGTAGTGAATGAAGATAAAAAAAATAAATAAATAAAAATACAGCCTGGAAGGACGGGCGAAGCAAGAAGATATATTACATTAGTCACATTTTTAGTCTCCCTGTTCCGACACCTATCGTGTGATACATGTAACACGTTAAAGGTAAAAAATGAGGGTAAAAGGTATGACAAGCTCATTTACATTAATCCCTCCACATTTAAAATATGTATTCAAAAGTTATGTCAGACAGAGTTGAGGAGATGGACAAACTACAAATGTCAGCCAAGGGTTTCTCCATGGAAAAACATTACTTTTGAAAGTTTTACTGCAGTATATACTGTATATACGCTGTTTGTGCCCCTTCTCTCACCCATCATACACGGAATCCTGTTACCGACTGCAGATACAGAGCTCAATGTGATAACTTAGCGATTAAATAAAATAAATATTTGATCCAGTGTAAAAGCTATGGGGATTGAATAGAGCCGAGCATTAAAACACTGGCCTTAAACTCAGCTGTTGAGAAAAAAATGGATAATAAGGAGAGGAATCGTGGGCAAATACTTAGGTAATCCTACCAACAGAGTGCTTCCCCTGTGAAGGATTTATCAATTCCCAGCAACTAGATATTATACAGTAGTGCAGAGCAGAATGCAGTGGTGTACTATATGTGTGTATGCAGTCCAGGCTCGGTGTTTGTATGGGTGCAGAGAGGGTGTCACCTCTTTCTCCTGTAAAATTGAAGCTTGTGAGCAGGCCTTTTATTTGCTCATGAGGAGTTTTTGAGCCTTTTAATATTTTGACAGCCGCTCACTTAACTTCTTGCAGATTAACTCCTGCATACGATGCATGATTCATTCAAAGTCCTTTTTCTCAAACTTTTTTGAAAAGTAGTTCTTTTAATCTCAATCAGATCAGCTATAAAACGAATGATAGCATTATTGATGGGGCCCATTGTCGTTTTCTCAAATAACGGCAACAAGACTGCAGATAAAACTCAAGACTGGTGATTGATGAAAGCCTAAATCAACTACATTCACTTTAAAGTGTTCCAATGTTATTAACATTTCAATTTTAACAGCTCATTCCATAATTTCTCAAATAATTCTACCCAACCGAGCTTGGTTAAGTCCACGCTTGGCTCATACCACTACTTATATATGTTCATGTATATCCTCTACTCCTGTTTATGTACGAACTGATTGGTGTAGTTACTGAAGAGCCAACATTCCATCATTATGGACTCGCAGGTGTAATCCATTCTCTCTGATACCCAATAACAGTGCGTGATTGTATCACAAAGAAGCTGTGGCTGCACCTGGCAGAGGTCTGCTTCTGCTTCTGTTGTAGTCAGATGATATCCAGGACAAGACCTTCCCTCTTTTCTGCCATTTATAGTTCCCAGCCAAGAAATGACTCCAGATGCGACATTGGAATTGACAATGTTTCAAACATGTATGATAAAACACTATAAAAATATAAAATGTAATTACCCTATACAAAACACTTCATGAAGAAGCTGCAGATGGTTTGCAAGATTACACGGACTGCATGGAGTCAGAGCCTACTGACTGCAGTTGCAGTACCTTTGTCCAAACAAACAACACAAAATTTTAATCCAGGCCTACAGATTCTGCATTCATATTGTGTTTGCATAGATTAGGTGGAGAGCAACCTATCTTAGGTCCATCAGGTCGCTTAGCTGGCAATGCAGCGTCTGAATGTCTTCAGTATTGTCGAGGAAAGGGGGAGTCAGACCCTCCAGGATTCTGCAGAGTTTGGTTTTTTTGTGACTGTTGGGAGTCAAATATGCTTGATTTTGCTGCATTTTTTCTGAAAAAAAAGACAAAATTCCCAGGATTTTTCTGTAATTTGGTCCAAAAATTGTGATTAGGATTTCTCATGAAACCTCCAACTTTTTGTGACTGTGGTGCAGGAATTTTGAAAACATGGACAAGCCCCCGTGTAGTCTTCAGAATTTGGCTGTATAACTTTGCATTAATTTAGGAGATCACGGAATCAGAGGGACTAGTTATTCCTAAAATGCAGGTCTCCTGCAAAATGGTGCACGTACATTTGAGAGTGTGTTCATTTAAGATACCGTCAGTAACAAGCCAAAACGAATCATGGTCAAAATTAACTGGCTACGTAGACTCTGTTCTTTATTATTCAAGTAGTCAAAAGGAGACAAAATCCCTATAAAGATTGTCATCATCGTTATCACATTATACGGTTTTGACTTCTGTCAAATGTTCATCTATCTTGTTCGCAGCTAAAAAAATAAAGCAGTTTAATGAGCTTTAAGGTAATAAGAATAATCAGTTATTGGTCTCTGAACCAGAGGTAAGCTTCAACTGTGAAGTACAATTTTGCCAGGAAGGAAGCCATTAGACGAATGTATCTGTGAACATTTAAAAGCAGTAATAAGATTTAGCTAAGAGTGACGGGAACTGTTTAAAATAGAGCAGAATATCCATGAAATCAACATTCTAATGCTTGTGTAAGATGAATACTGATTAACTTTGGAGAAGGGACTGCTGGAAGAAATGGGGAATGGGGCAATTAAAGAATGCCTGAAGCAACTTTACAGAGGACAAAGCATCCAGTCTTTCTAATTAAATTCTGTGGCAGACACCTGGCCTTTCACCTCCTACTCCATTTCCCTCTGCTCCCAAGTGGCAGTCACAAAGAGGGGTGTCTCACAAGCTTCATGCTCCTCTTCTTCATCCAGGCAGCACAAAATCCCATCTTTTTCATGGACAAACGCCCACAACAGATCTAATGAGTGGTGGTGGACAGGGGGGCTATGAAGTAGATAGAGTTACTGTTTTCCACACATCCCTGGCTTCCAAAGGATTATCCCAACACGATAAGTCTGACTCAAAACTTAGCAGCTAGTGACAATTAAAAAATAGTCACAGAGACTGAGAAACCTGTTGGGAAATTTTAAGAGAAACTTGTAACTGTAGAATTTCTCCATACACCATGGGCTGACTGGTAGCATGTAAAATATATTTTATATATATATATATATATATATATATATATATATATATATATATATATATATATATATATATATATATATATATATATATATATATATACACACACACTTATGTTATATCACGTGATATAATATCTTGTTTTGTTTTTTTAAATCTCCTCCAAAGCACTTCATAAATGCTCAATTCAACCCCTCAATGCCGACAACCAGCTTGATGATTCCAGTCCCTGCAACACAGGAATGTCTTGAATTAAAACATCCTTGTTCTATTATTCATGTTTCTATTTAATTACAATTCTGCACACAAAGAGAGGGAAATCCCAACCCGGTTAAGTTTTTCAAAAACAACATTTAATTAAAGCAGGAAACTTCACACACAGGCTTTAACCAGGAGTTGATTATGCTACAACACTTAGTCTGGCAAAAAATAAATAAAAAAATAAAATCAAGGTTTTTAAATATTTTATAAGAATTAAAGGCTGTAGAATAGCAAAAAAGGAGAATGTGTTTGATGAATATTGTATCGTGTTCGTTGTCCACCTAACTACTGCTAGTGATTTTTCTTCTTGTTTTGAGTTACTGATTCAGGAAATTGTTACTGAATATATGATTCTGTGAATATATTTCCAAGTTGACCAAACTTTCTCCTCTTTCCTTGCTAGAGTTTCCATGAGTGATTGCTGGGTAGGCTCAGCTCTCATCGCCTTCTGTGCGCTGACTCGGTGGGGGTGATACAGAACACAACTGCGGTCACTGAGTTTTACAACGATCGCAGATTTTGGGAGGGTTCATAACGTGTGATAGATATTGAAAGTGCTTTCACATTTGAATTCAACCTCTTTATGGCATTCTCAGATAACATAGCTCTGCTGCTCATTTGATATTTTAAATCCAAACCATCGCAAATAACTGAACTGGTCTTTTTCTTTGTACTTATTTGGCAGTGTGTGCTGCGTTTCCCTCCATTTTTTGCAGGAGCTCGTCAGCAAGTTTGTGTGCAGTGCAGAGGGAGAGCAGAGACTGGAGAGTAAGTGGAGCGGTGCAGATAGTGGCGTTGTTTCACAGAGACATGGTATATAAGTTTATTTTAATGCAGCGTCAGTCTACTGTATATCAATATAACAATGGTTTCAGTCTATATCTTGTTGGAAAATATACCATAAAAAGTTCATTTCAATGTAATACTGCAACACCGAGACCCAAGAGTAACCAAACTATTGCCCGGACACATGGAATAGATCTTACAACATCTTACACAATGGTCTTAAGACTATTTTCATAGGCGAGTCCTGCTACTAGAATACAATTTTCATTCATTAATGATTCATTCAGACCCTTGGTGATCTATTTGCCGTGGAGAAAACTATTTTTAGACAATTAACACTCAGGGCTTTTCCTATTTTTAATGAACACTTTTAGGGTTAATTGCATCGGTACAGCATATGATAGAATAAGGGCAGAGATGTCAAGGAACCTAAAGATATATTCAGTCTGTTTTTAAATTAAGGGGACAACATATTACCTTGAGCTACAGAGTACAGTCATCTATCTACCTGCAGTATTACAATATTTAGCACAAAGATCAAATTTGGATAAAGCTTTTTGGAAATTTGTTCTATTAAAAAATGCTGCCTGTTCTGATTCCCTACTAAAAGCAAAAATGTTAAAATGTTCAAAAAACGAATACCTTAGATAAGATGTGAACTTGGGTGCAAGGATGGACAACACCAGCCCAGCTACTCATATTGATAAATGGAAGGGAAAAAAAATCACCATGTCAGACAGCCCTGCCCCAAATTTAACTAGATTCTCTCTTGGCCCCACGCACCAGGTTACCCAACAGGTGTGTGAAAATCAGCTGAGTATTTCACTTTTATTCACATCGAAAAATGCAGACAGAGAAACAAACACACCAACAGACAGACGAGGACAAAGATGAGGAGAGGGTAGGAGGTGGGGAGGATGGAACTGTCCAAGTTATTAATCCACAGCACATGGCAAAGTACCAAAATCTGTTGGAGGACTGAGAAGACGGATGGGTTGAGCACCCTGGAAACACCCCTGCCTACCAACTTTCCTTCTTCCAGCTGACTAACTCCAACGGTCCTTGTACGATCCCTCCCCCAAAGGTCCTATCTGAGGTGACGCAACCGATCTTCATGGGTTCGACAATGTCCTCAACCACTTTCATTCAACTTTCTACCCATATTCTGGTGTCCAGTCACTATACAATTCTCACAATACAAACACATATTTACTGGTAATTAAATGAGAACATTAACCTTTCCATTATATTTTCTTGATTTTTATTCATGAATGTGACAATCTGTATTAAAAACACAGAAAATTCACCATTCCTAACTGCAATGCAACAAGTGCAACAAACAGGATTGAAGTTGCACTTCAATATCCATTGAGAGACCTGGCGTGATGTCACTTATGTCAGGAAATGTAAACTGAAATATGCAAATTGATGCAGGATGGCATTGAGGCTAATTAAGCAATCAGAGACAAGATCTACCCGTATCGTCGTAAAGGTTTTATACACCGAAAATAACATTAGCTAGTGTATTACACAATTCTCGTAGGCCTGAAATGCTGGAAGATTGTGTTCAGAGATTCAAGAGTTAAAATACAGAGGAGGTTCTGCAACACCATGCCAATAATCCATGACTGTAGAGTGAAAGTAGTCGCTAAATTGGCTACTTCAAGTAACTAACAAATACCAATCTGTCCAAGAGCAGTAACACGACATCCCTGTCTGTCTGGTATCTTTATCAAGTTAACTCCAGTGAGTACAAACTCCACCTTAATCATCCACCTGAATGTTCAGGTGAGTTTTTGACAAAAGCTGTCACCCAATACTTTTTTTACATTTTTCCTTGTACTGTAGCTGCTGCAGCCTACTTTTAAAGTCAAACTTGCTCTTTCCCTTCAAACTCTGACAAACCCAACTGGTCTGCAAGCACAGGGAGGTCTTGGCATACAGAAAATCTAGAAACTCTTCACACTGAGATGCAGTGTTGTGCTTCATCAGCACTGTACAAATTCATCTGGCAGGGTAACAGGTGTTCATTTATATGTAAAACGCAAAACTCTAACTTGAAATGAAAAAAAAAAATATTTGCATGCCCTGCCTGGTACTACAACAAAAAATAATTAAAACATGGTATAATGTAATCTCCTACAATACGTCTGTTAAATATGATGTGCGTCCTGCTATGGCTGTTCCTTTGTTTTCGTTGATGAGGAGAAGAAATCTGATCTTATTTCATTCTTTAGACGGGCACAAGTCAATTGCTTTAAGCACAGACAGCTCCTTTCATCGGATGTAATGCATGCTCTTTCATGATCCTCTTGGTGATAAGACTAAGACATGCTGATAAAGGTCCTCCTGCACACCCTAGTGGAAAAACAGAGTGTTTGAAGTGAAGATGTTGGGGATACAGCAGTCCCCTGGTACTCAGAGCATCACAGAAAGATAGAAATATTATCTAGTACCCACTCCCCAGAATATTCATAAATAAAATATCAAGTAACTCAGAATGCGAGACAATTCCCCACCCTGACATGGCGACAAGAGATGTAACAATGGCTGGTCATTTGAAGGGCAGGCAGGAGAGTGTTTGAAATCCACTGGTGTTAGATAGTTAATACTTGAGTGAGCAGCAAGGGTAGTTTGGCTGGGCCCCTGGGTCCCAGGTTGGCCCTGACTCAACCAGAGCCAGCCTGCATAGAAAAGGTGCTCTGTCTAATCTGGCCTCATTTTATGCCTCTTTAACCATGACCAATGTATTTAAATGGCTGTTTCTTTGACAGATGCTCAGTTCAAATTATTCCTCACTGGAAATTTGTCGGAGTGATATTAAATATCCTTCGGGCCAGGGAGCCTAAAGAGAACATTGGAACATCAAAAGGCCAAACACTTCAAAAACTTAAACTAATGATCATAGCACACCTCCCGGGAGAAGGAGGGCTTCAACTTTGTCCAACATCCCCCTGGCCCCAAAAAAACATCACTCCTTTAAAATGGAGATTTGACCATCCCCCCACCCCACCCCCTCCCAATTTTACTGGCACTGCATTTAAAAATGATTTAGCATGAGATACATAATGTTTATCTCCCTACGCCTGAATCCACGGGGGGGGGAGCAGCTGAGGTGAATACATAGCATCTTATCTGACATATCTAGTCCTGTTACAGCAAAATGCAAACCTCCAATTGAAGCCTACAATGAAAGGCGTCGCAGCGTTTCCTCTCTTGCATGTTAATCTGCACTGATGTATGCTTAAACTTTGCGACTGCATCTTCAAAGAATTTCAAAGTCTGATTTGCAGGTTCCACAGTAAAGTTTGCTCCCTTGAAAGAACATCACCACCACCATGAGGCCACTGCATGAGGAGCAACCCTGACACGTGGGGTGAGACAGAAAGAAAGACAGAAGACGTAAGGAGAACAGGAAGACAGCTGGAAACATTAATTTTTAACTTAATGGGAGACGACAGCAGCAATTAAGTCATAATAAACTCGCCAAGCTGCAGTTATGAGTTATGAACAAGCGCCCCTGGTCTGACAGGTGACTGAGATAAGTGAATAAACTTCTGGAACTCGATACAAACAAAAGATAAAACATGCAAAATGAAATGGAAGTAACTCAAAAAATGCATTTAGGTTATGTATGTGTAAAGCCAGGAAGTGAGGTTCACCCTCTGCACAGCACTACAAACTGGCCACAATTACAGCACCATTCCTTAAATCAAAGAAAAGTACAAAGGTTGTGTTCAGTAAATGGTTTCACGCATGGAATTAAGTTCCCCTCCATGTTAATTCCCTCAAAATATGAAAACGCTTGCTTAACCTTATAGATTCCAAGAATATGTCACATAGTACCAACTCAGGAAAACTGAGGCCTCGTGTAAAGAATAACTCATGTACAGTACATTAGTGACATTTTGAAATATCAGCAGTGAAACAAATGGGCACCGTATGTTCGGCAGTGTATTTGTCTAATGAAGCGCTTTCTTTCTAGGTGAAAAGCCATGTTTTGTTCCTATAAACTGTGAGGCCAAACAGAGCAAATGGTAAACTTAATTTCTGCAGAGTTGTGCCTCACTTAGAAAAACAAAAATGTGTCGTATCCAGGCTGGAATCACAGATTGAGTCATAACAAATACCTACGCAGATTAGTGCAAATAATTTATGACACTACTATTTTAAAACACTACTGACATGTTTTTGTTGCAAGAGCCATAGAGCCAAGAGAGGCAAGCATGTCTGACAGTAAAATTTCAGACAGCTATTTTGAATAAACACACTGGCTGCCCAGCCAGAGCACTCATATTTAGTTAAGGGATGCCACACAGAGGCAGACTTGGGTGACTCCCAGCCATTTAATTTCTCACCGATACTTTTAAAAGCCACAAATATAAATATATGCGAAAAGTTCTTGTTATAAAGCATTTGACACTGGCATTTAAGAGGAAATGGCTATTGAATTACTTGTACAAACTAAAACTGGCAAACTACTGCCAGGTTTAACCACAATATTTTTAAGTTTAACTGTCAAAAAAATAACATTCTTGTATATTCAAAGTTCCTTTATATTTCCATTAAACGTGCACATTATGTCTGCTGGCCATAAAAAAACTCATAGTTGGATTAGGAAATACAAGATTTATTATGAAACGGCACTTGTCACTGACCTCATAAACACTGTTACAGTGGTTGTTTTTTGCTTGATTTTTTTATGCCTTTTTCAAAAAGACAGCACCCTCTTGTTCTATTGGTGATACTGAAAAGTGAGCAACCACTAAAGTGACTGACAGCAAACACACACACACAGAACATCAAGTTCCTACTGCCAATCATCTCCAACTCAAGCCTTTTCATCAATTTTAAGTAGAAACATTTGTCATTCATATGCTGAAGTTTTTCAGAGCTATGACTGAAAAAAAAAGTTCTCTGGGGCTGTGAGTCTGTAAGAGTTTGGTTTCCAACCATTAATAGTCAATCAATTCACATACTAAATTTTACCCAGTTGCAAACTCCTGACCAATTTCAAGCAGCAGTAAGGCTACGTACAGTGGTAAACAAAAGTAACAAGCCATAGATGTGCACAGTAACTAAAATCAGTTTCCCCTGAAGGGGAATCCATTGTTAAAGTATCGTAGCTGTGGCTGGCCAGATGAAAACCTGAAGGTATTAACCTTGAACAGCTGTCCTCTAACCCTCAAGAAAAGCAATGTCCACCATCAGAATAATAAGCCCACAGTCCTGTTAGCCACATGCTGCATGTATTTAATTTTCAACATCTGCTGCCTTCATGCTTCTATGCTTTCCATTCCCACTGCACATTCTTCACAAATTCAGTAGCTTCCTTTTTCTGCATTTGTAAATGTTGTTGATTGTGGAAACCTTCCATGTTTACTTTGAATCCCTGGCCATTCCTGAGCCAGCTCTAATTACCTGCAGCTGCTCACTTTGCTGCTTTCATTGCCTATATTCTTCAAACGCAAGCTTACCATTTTCAAAGTATATCGGACTGTAGCATAGAACACTCAAAGCATTTTACGGCACATTCATACGCTGATTGAAGCATAGGGAGCTTGTATTGCCTGTCTGGCTCAAGGACACTTCAACACAGCCTTTGGAGCCAGAGACTCAACCGGGAACCTACCGGGGCGGCCCGCTTTACCTCCTTATCCACAGCTACCTCGACATTTCTCGCAATGCATAACCAGCTGAATGATTTTTAAGTACTCACATACTTTCAATTTAAATACAGCCTGTACACCACTCATGCTGCTGTAGCTTTCCATCACTCTTCTCCATAGTATAAAGTATTCTACCCTCGAAACCTAATTTGTACAAAAACTTCTGTATTTTACTTTGATTGTAGGACTCTTGAATAACATCTTTATTTATCCTCTCATGCCTCTAATGTCTGACTACAAAGAGGAGGAGAGAGAGAGAGAAGAGAGAGAGAGAGAGAGGTAAACGAACGAGAAAGGGAACGAGAAAATCTCTTAAGGAACAGTCAGCTGCTTTTCGCCCGAGGACCTTGTCTGCTCTCACTTGCTCTGTTTGGCAGCAGTGTAACAGCAAATTTTACACTGTCTGGGACACAAATTGGCATTCTGAACTCTGGTTATTCCTCCAGTATAATCTAATTAAGAGACACTGCCAGTGGGGTAGAAATCAGAGCATTATAAAGTTTGACAGACAGACAGACATAAAAGTGTTTGCAATTTCACAACATAGTGGGCACGAGTGTAGAACTTCAGAGCCTTGGCTGGAAGAGGTTCGGCCTAACTGAATTAGCCCAACTATACGCTCCGTGGTGACTATAAGCACAACATTAGGTGCCGAATTATGATTTACCGTATTTTCAACTTTGAAGTCCAGCCAAAGATTTTGTGACTGACATTAGATACCATGTTAGGGAAGGATGGGTGTGGCAGAGTTACTCTGTGCTCTGAAGGTGTTTTTATTTCCCTTAAAAGCATGAATAGGTGTAGAGTTTCTAGTTTGTGTGAAAGCAAAACCTGACAACTGCATATAGAAGGAAAAAGCTATAAGCGTCTAGAAGGTCAAGTTGCGGAGCTGTCTTTGGAAAGGTACTTCAGTGTACTTATCAGATATATTTCCATTGTATTTGGAACAATTCCTTTCAAAATGCACTGTGTGTTTTCCTCTTGTACTTCTATTTACTGATAACAGATGCTACACTCTCTTCCACTGTGCTCTCTGTGAAGATGGCACGTACACAAGCTCTCTGACACAAATAGATATAATCTCTCACACTATGTGGGCAATCAAAAGTCTCAAACTCCTCAGAAAAGGTGGTATTTAACACTGTGGAAGGACAATCCATAATTTCTTCAAACATGGCCAAAGTCTATCAAGTTGGAACTCATGTGTTAGGATTAAATGTAGAGTTTGTAAGATTAGTGTGGCTCAATCATCACTTACAGGTCTCTAGACATGTGTGGTGGTAACTGTCTCCACAGACGCTGCACTCTGCTTGTAACCCCCCCCCATAACAGCATGCAGGTGAGGGCAAATAAAAGGAAATAAAGCCCCACTGAGACAAAACAGCAAGCGGATCAAGCTCGTTCCAGAACAAGAGTGAATCTTAGTTTGGCTTTCACCTGCTTTCGAGCATTGAAGGGGAGGATGAGGATGATTCTGGTGCCAGTGAGTCTGGGCCACATTTGTATGAATGTTGTGTTTACAAGCTGCAGTGACTATGCTACGGACTCTATCTGTAAGGTAGCTGCCACGTCCGGATATGCAGTTCTTCTTTCAACAGTCACGTCACGCAGAGGGAAATATATAAATATTCATAATGTAATGTTGTAAAAGTTCATAACCCATCCTTGAAGATTCTTGGTGTCTGATACAACAGGTGGCAACAAGTATTTTGCATGTAAAGAAAATGGTGAATTCAACCAGACCTGCATTCATTTCTTTTCTCAAAAGGCCTCCTTAAATCGACTAGTGTCAACCGACGTAATTCAAACAAGACTGCATGATAAAAAGGTTTTACAATCTGAATAATGACATATAGCTCATGCCCGGTCATTGATCTGAAAGCAGTTATGGAAGCACAAAATCCAGATGAAGATGTACCTCAAACAGAAGTATTGAAAAGAACAGCAGCTCAGAGTATTTTAATGCGTTTTCCTACAATATAATCTATTGCAAGGGAATATACTACTAAAACAAGTGAGCTTTTTTTCCCTCTCAAACCTCTAAAATCACTTGAATTTAAAAGTGCAAGTGAAAATGTAGTATTCAAATTATATGTTATATAACATATTATAGCAACAGCCCACAGCCCAGTTTAAGATCTCTTAAGAGACTATACATAATCATAACGCTCTTCAAAATGTCAAGGACAGCTGTATGAAGTGCTAATGGAAACAGTAAAACAAGGCAAAGAGGCATACACATTTTCTGTAGTGGATATCATAGGAAACACATTAGTGATGGAGACGCTTCACGGAGCAGGATATAATAATTGCTACCTTTGCAGATAAATGATAAAAAAGCTGTCAACATAAAGAAGTAATGTTGATGTCATGTTTTGCTACAGGAGATGGCAATTTATCGCTGTTTCAATTTGCAAAACTTTTAGATGAGTCAGATTCCTTAGTAGTATAATTACATATATTAACCATGACTTCATATCACTACTCCCTATACTTGAATGGGCAAATTTACAATTAAAAGTTTTGAACCATGTTTTACCTGCTTGCATGGTACTCAAAGCAACTATCATAATGCCTAATCAGCTAACATTGTTAGCAATGGCATGGACTCAAATTGATGCATTAGATATTCTTTTAAGTTCTTGAAATTGTTCATTGGAGCAATGGTAGAGTTGGATTTCAAGTGGAGTGACTGTCCACAGATGAAAGTGAAGAAGTAAAACCAATGTGCAAGTGTCTTAAACCTGCTTTCTGGGGCCAACTCATGCGTCAGAAGGTTTGTTTAACCAAACCACTTTAAGAAGTCACCCATAGAAAAGGGCAGACATTGAAGCTACTTGGCAGGTGATCAGATGAGCCATCCGTCCATCATGGGCAAACTTCAGTGGTTGCAGAACTTAGTCTGACTGTACAGAAAACAGAACAGAAATTTCTAACATGTTCCTGTGGAGCTTTTGGCCTCAGATGTTTTAAGTGTTCTTGGGCTCGCTGGGTCTGACCACTAACTCTTGGACGGCTCTTGCAAACGAACATCACGGCTACCTGTCACTTGGTTCAGGCTGACAGGGAGATGCAGTCCTCTCTCAGAACCTCTCCGTCCAATACGTATGACAACCTTGGCGAGAAGCTGAGTGCCGCGGTGGAGACCTGAGGAATCAACGGCACAGTGTTGGCCTGCATCCACAAAAACACCAAAAAACATCCACGCAGCAGCCAACTCTTCACATGCGTCCCCTTGAACTCAATCTTCACGTGCCTCGTGTGTCATACCATATCAATTAAGTTTTGTTTTTTCAGAAAGTTTTTAGAAAATCACTACAGTTCAGCTGATTTGAGACAGATGTGAAGAAAGCTTGTGCTCCCAGAACTGAAATTTAACCAAATGTGACCAGATTTTTTTGTCAGACTTTAGTGAAAAAAGGGGTGCATTTCATTTTCTGTGTATGAAGATATGAAGAATGAACAAGGTACACAATATCTTGCAGTCATCGCACTCCATTCTTCTTGTCATAATTCCACGTGGCAAATTTCCTGAGACCCTAATAAGAAGAAATGTAAGGAAAGCGGAGCATGAAAATGGCTCCTCGTTTCTATTTTCTTCAGTCTATCCTTGTGGATGTTTTTTTTATTATTATTAATTCTATTTAATTATCCGACAAAGCTTTCTTTTACACTAGGCCATCTCTACCCCGCACCCTACTCCCACTGTGTGATCTTTGTAATTTAATAAAGCTTCATTTAAGAAAGAAGTTGATTAAAAAATTAAGCTCCAGTGATCACCACAGACTCAGTCCCCCCCCCCCCCTTTCATGAGAAACCTCCAGTATTTCATATTATGAACACGTCGAGCAGAAATTATCACCGCAGGACAAGTTAATGCCTTCCATACAATTATGACAATGACAGCAAACCCCAGTACAGCAAATGTCCCACTAAAACACGGAGAGTGACAGGAGTTTAAATAATTTCACTGCTTTATTGTAGGTCAGGCATTTCCTTTTCCTTTGTCCCTGCTGTCTTTCTCATCATCTCTGTTAATTTTTTCATTCATAATTTAGATTTTACTACATCTCCTGGCAGCAGATGAATGCCTTACGTAGCTATGAAGGAGATTTCTTATATTTCCACCAAAGAGTGAATGATGACACTCTTCTGCAATACTGAGTGGAAAAGAAGGATAAATTCCAGCCTACTGCCCTCTGCTTGGTCTCACTGTAATTACACCAACAGCCTAATTACTTCTACTTATGCACATTCTTTGAAATACAATCCCTCTTTAAGTGATCCCATCTGTGCTGTAACATGTACACATTCTCACATACAGGGATGCAGAAAATGTGCAAGCTGTCAATTCCTATTGTAAGACCAGGAAAAGGAATTAAATAATACATGCAATATCTACACTGCAGCTTAACGTTAAATACCTTCTCACTGCTGGAGAAACATAATCCACACAATTAATGCTTGAAAGTTATAGCCTGGATCTAGTGGCAGTTTTGAACCATAAGTTATTGATTTGGAAATGAAAACCTGTACTCTTCAAGGTTAAATCCAGTCCACCCTCATTACTGCTCTGTCCTTGAGAGGCCCGCACCAGGGCTGCTGCAAGCAGTAGAGAGGACCGCT